>NC_052164.1:88547249-88847249 GCF_902713615.1 Scyliorhinus canicula | reverse complement strand
TAGAAGAACAAGGTAGCCTGCTTCAACGACTACAGACCGGTGGCCCTAACATCTGTTATCACAAAATGCTTCGAGTGGCTAATCATGAGACAGATCACTGCCAGCCTC
Organism: Scyliorhinus canicula; assembly: GCF_902713615.1. NCBI lineage: Eukaryota > Metazoa > Chordata > Chondrichthyes > Carcharhiniformes > Scyliorhinidae > Scyliorhinus > Scyliorhinus canicula. Next base: position 88,847,141 of record NC_052164.1, on the reverse strand, counting down.
CCAGACGGTCTCGATCCACTGCAGTTTGCCTATCACCGCAACCGGTCCACAGCAGACGCTATCTCACTGGCTCTGCAATCAACACTCGAACACCTCAGCAACAAGGACACCTATGTAAGACTGCTGTTAATACACTACCGTTCCGCCTTCAACACCATTATACCAACAAGACTAATAACCAAACTCCGCAATCTTGGACTTGACCCCTTCCTGTGCAGCTGGATCCACGACTTCCTCACCAACAGACCGCAAGCTGTCAGGATAGACAACAGCACCTCCTCCACAATAGTCCTCAACACCGGAGCCCTGCAAAGATGTGTGCTCCGTCCTCAACTGTACTCCCTATACACCCATGACTGTGTGGCAACATTTAACTCCAACTCAATCTATAAGTTTGCGGATGATACAACTGTGGTGGGCTGCATCTCAAACAACGATGATCAGACTACAGGAGGGAGATAATTGGTTGCATGGTGCACCGAAAACAACCTCTCTCTAAATGTTGGAAAGACCAAGGAACTGATCATCGACTTCAGGAAGCGCAGCACGACACATATTCCCATCTGCATCAATAGCTCCGAAGTGGAGATGCTCGATAGCTTTAAGTTCCTGGGGGTCACCATCACCAACTGTCTGTCCTGGTCCACTCACATTGATGCAACAGTCAAGAAAGCCCAACAACGTCTCTACTTCCTGCGGAAGATAAAGAAATTTGGCATGTCTGCATCAACTCTCACAAACTTCTACAGATGTACGATAGACAGCATCCTATCCGGCTGCATCACAGTCTGGTTTGGCAACTGCTCAGTCCAAGATCGCAAGAAACTGCAGGCTGTGGTGAGCTCAGCCCAACGCATCACACAAACTTGCCACCCCCACATTGATTCTGTATACACCTCTCGCTGCCTCAGGAAGTCAGACAGCATTATCAGAGACCTCTCCCACCCAGGCATTGACTTCTTCCAGACCCTTCCATCATCGAACATAGAGCAGTACAGCACAGAACAGGCCTTTCGGCCCTCGATGTTGTGCCGAGCATTGTCTGAAACCAAGATCAAGCTATCCCACTCCCTGTCATTCTGGTGTGCTCCGTGTGCCTATCCAATAACCGCTTGAAAGTTCCTAAAGTGTCTGACTCTACTATCATAGCAGGCAGTCAATTCCACATGCTAACCACTCTCTGAGTAAAGAACCTACCTCGGACATCCCTCCTATATCTCCCACCCTGAACCTTATAGTTATGCCCCCTTGTAACAGCTACATCCAACCGAGGAAATAGTCTCTGAAGGTCCACTCTATCTATCCCTCTCATCATCTTATAAACCATCATCTTAAGTCGCCTCTCATCCTCATCCGCTCCAAAGAGAAAAGCCCTAGCTCCCTCAACCTTTCCTCATAAGATCTATCCTGCAAGCCAGGCAGCATCCTGGTAGTTCTCCTTTGCACCCTTTCCAATGATTCTACATCCTTCCTATAATGAGGTGACCAGAACTGCACACAATACTCCAAATGTGGTCTCACCAGGGTCATGTACAGTTGCAGCATAACCCCGCGGCTCTTAAACTCAAGCCCCCTGTTAATAAACGCTAACACACTATAGGCCTTCTTCACAGCTCTATCCACTTGAGTGGCAACCTTCAGAGATCTGTAGACATGAATCCCAAGATCTCTCTGTTCCTCCACATTCCTCAGAACCCTGCTGTTGACCCTGTAATCCGCATTCAAATTTTTTCTACCAAAGTGAATCACCTCGCACTTATCAGGGTTAAACTCCATCTGCCATTTTTTGGCCCAGCTCTGCATCCTATCAATGTCACTTTGCAGCCTACAACAGCCCTCCACCTCATCCACTACTCCACCAATCTTGGTGTCGTCAGCAAATTTACTGTCCCATCCTTCAGCCCCCTCCTCCAAGTCATTGATAAAAATCACAAATAGCAGAGGACCCAGCACTGATCCCTGTGGTACACCGCTGGTAACTGGTCTCCAGTCTGAAAATTTTCCATCCACCACCACCCTCTGTCTTCTATGTGATAGCCAGTTACTTATCCAATTGGCCAAATTTCCCTCTATCTCACATCTCCTTACTTGATTCATAAGCCGACCATGGGCAACCTTATCAAACGCCTTACTAAAATCCATGTATACAACATCAACTGCTCTACCTTCATCTACACACTTAGTTACCTCCTCAAAGAATTCAATCACATTTGTGAGGCAAGACTTACCCTTCACGAATCCGTGTTGACTATCCCGGATTAAGCTGCATCTTTCCAAATGGTCATAAATCCTATCTTTCAGGACTTTTTCCATTAACTTACCGACCACCGAAGTAAGACTAACCGACCTATAATTACCAGGGTCATTCCTATTTCCTTTCTTGAACAGAGGAACAACATTCACCACTCTCCAGTCCTCTGGCACTATCCCCGTGGACAGTGAGGACCCAAAGATCAAAGCCAAAGGCTCTGCAATTTCATCCCTTGCCTCCCAAAGAATCCTTGGAGATATCCCATCTGGCCCAGGGGACTTGTTGACCCTAAGGTTTTTCAAAATTGCTAATACATCCTTCCTCAGAACATCTACACTCCAGCCTGTATCACTCTCATCCTCAAAAAATGCCCTCTCTCCTTGGTGAACACTGAAGAAAAGTATTCATTCAACGCCTCTCCTATTTCTACTGACTCCACGCACAATTTCCCACTACTGTCCTTGACTGACCCAACCTCACCCTGGTCATTCTTTTATTTCTCACATAAGAGTAAAAAGCCTTGGGGTTTTCTTTGATCCGACCCACCAAGGACTTCTTTTGGCTCATTCCTTGCTACCTTGTAACCCTCAAGCGACCCAACTGAACCTTGTTTTCTCATCCTTACATATACTTCCTTTTTTCCTCTTGACAGAACATTCAAACTCTTTGTGAACCATGGTTCCCTCACACGGCCATTTCCTCCCTGACAGGGACATACCTATCAAGGAGACGCAGTATTTGTTCCTTGAACAAGCTCCACTTTTCATTTATGCCTTTCCCTGACAGTTTCTGTTCCCATCTTATGCTCCCTAATTCTTGCCTAATCACATCATAATTACCCCTCCCCCAATTATAAACCTTGCCCTGCCGTATGGCCCTATCCCTCTCCATTGCAATAGTGAAAGACACCAAATTGTGGTCATTATCTCCAAAGTACTCTCCCACAAACAAATCTAACACTTGGCCCGGTTCATTACCCAGTACCAAATCCAATGTGCCCCCCCCCCCCCTCTTGTCGGCCTATCCACATATTGTGTCAGGAAACCCTCCTGCACACACTGTACAAAAACTGCCCCATACGAACTGTTCAACCTATGGAGGTTCTAATTAATATTTGGGAAGTTAAAGTCACCCATGACAACTACCCTGAAAGGCAAAAGGTACAGAAGTCTGAAGACTCGCACATCCAGACATAGGAGCAGCTTCTTCCCCACAGCTACAAGACTCCTCAACGACTCCCCCGGGACAGATCTGCTCCCTGTAAGAACACTATTCACGACGCCCTATGCTGCTCTTGCTCATGTATTTGCTTTGTTTGGTCCCGTTGCACACTGTAACCAATCACTGTTTTGTCGATGTACCATTTGTCAATGTTCCCTGTTGAATATACTTGTGTCTACTATGTACATACTGTGAACGTTCCTCGGCTGCAGAAAAATACTTTTCACTGTACTTCGGTACATTTGACAATAAATCAAATCAAATCAAGTACATGGAGCTGGTTTAGCACAGTGGGCTAAACAGCTGGCTTGTAATACAGAATGTAAGGCTAGCAGCACAGGTTCAATTCCCATACTGGCCTCCCTGAAAAGGCACCGGAATGTGGCGACTAGGGGCTTTTCACGGTAACTTTATTGCAGCCTACTTGTGACAATAAGTGATTATTATTAAGTAAAATCATGTTTAATCGCCACACATCTACTTATTTCTCATTAGCTACAGGTTAATATTTAAGCTTCCCCTTTCCATGTTTCAAATTGAATTTCATATCACAAGGCTCTATATTTCCCCAAAACACACACACACAAGTTGCATAAGGTTAGCTTAACAGATTTCCCCAAAGCATACCGACTTCCTTCAAGTTTATAACGTTACTGACACATCACTGAAATTCCCAACAGTGGCGCTGATACTTTTCATTCATACGTTGATATCTGCGGAGATTTATTTTTATTTTTAAGAGATCTTTGCTCTTCACAGACTTGTATTTTGTCACCCATGAAGAACAGGCTCAGGTTACTCTGCAGGTGCTCAACAGAGGCCTGGAAAGTAACAGAGAAGAAACAAAGTCCCTGTGTGACTACTTCAAAGAGATATTACACTGTGAGCAGTAGTCATCCCCAATGTGTATTTCCAACCTGTGCTTGACACGTTTTATAGAGGGAATGAGCGAGAGATTGATAGTTTATACAGTCCTACTCAATTCTTCATGCCAAACTACTATAAAGATAATTCAGAATTAGATTTGATACATTCATGGGTGAAATTTCATGGTTTATTGCATTGGGACACTATGGTGTCCCAACAGGACCTCGGCCCAGTTTATGGGGATAAAATGCATCAAAGGTAACTACCAAAATGAGGGGCTGGATTCTTCTGCCCCACCCGCCGTAAGATCGACAGGAGTGGGACGCGGACCATGGAAAAGTCCATTGACCTCAGGCGGAATTCTCCGGTCGCCGGGCGGGAAGGTGCAGCTGGAGAATCCCGCCCGAGGTGTTGAGAACCTTTATTGAGGGCTGAAACATCTGTTTTACGATCCTCGTGAAAATTGGGCTTCACTGCGTGAAACATAGGCCTCCTCCTCTCAGATATTCCAGGCATGGATGCATCCTAGTACCACCATCTCATGTCCACATGTCCGTCCTTGGCCTGCTGCAATGTTCCAGTGAAGTCTAACGCAAACCGGAGGAACAGCACCTCATCTTCCGATTAGGCACACCAACTTCAGATTGTGAAGTCTCTCCTCCACTTTTACCCCATTTTTATTTCTATCAATTTATTTAAATTTCTTCCATTGATCCATTCCCCCCCCCACCCCTCCCCCTCCCCCCAGCATTGTCCTTTTCTCTACGGCATCTTTGTTAATCTGCACCTATCGCTGGCCCTTTGTCCAGCCCCACTGTTCCACACACACACACACTCCCCCTCCCACAACAGTATCAATCTCACCGTATTTCCAGTTTCTCTAGCTTTGACATAGAGTCATCCTGACTCGAAACGTTAGTTCCGTTCTCGCTCCACAGATGCTGCCAGACCTGCTGAGATTGCCCAGCATTTTCTGTTGTTGTTTCAGATTCCAGCATCTGCAGTAATTTACTTTTATCGAAAATAAACATTTTTATTAGGTTTCATATGAAACCGGAGGATCAGGATTTGTCCTTACAGCTCCACAGTGCTCCTACTTCCAGCTCACGAGTAACCTTTCCACCCCTCAAATTTCTTTTATGTGCACCCGTACCAATCCCCCCCCCCCCCCCCCCCCCCCCCCCCCCCCCAAACAGGGCTTTACCTTTGGGCTATTGCAAGGCTATTTTTCTCAAATCAACTCATATTCCATGGGAGTGCTGCCTTTGAAGATGGGACGGGCACTGGCAATACATTCGGATAATGTCAACGCGGTTCAAGGCCTAATTTCGGTTTGTCCACTATTTTTCTTTCCTTATTCACTTTTCCCTTCTTTTGCATCTTTATTACTGTTGTCTTCTCCTGATGCTTCCCATTCATTTCTTTGTTGTTGTCACCTGACAGATCTTTCACTTTCCCTGCTGAATTATCTTGCTGGCTATATACAGCTCACTAGCTCCTCTTTCAACTGATCTTCTCCATTTGCCTTCTCTCTCCATATACCCCATGTCCCTCACCTTCTCTTCTCTCCTTTTCTCTGTCTCTTCCACAGGTCATTTATCCCCTTTTCACTTCTCCACTCCATTTTCATTTCCTCAGTTGCCTCATCTCTTTGCATTGGACACTTTCCCGTAATATCTCATTTCAGAGTTACCAGATAGCCTTTGTATGTCTGTGAAAAACTGACTACTTAGTCTTGACCAATTTTGACCAAAAACTATGATTAACTGCATGCATGGAGAAAGATAACCAAACACATCACATACATAGGGAGGGGGGTGCAGGAGTAGGCCATTTCCCCCGCCCCCCCCCCCCCCCCCCCCCCCCCGCCGAGCCGACTCCACCATTTGACTAGATCATGGTTGATCTTCGACCTCAATGTCATCTTTCTGCAAAATACCTGTATTCCTTAATGTCATTTGTATCCTTAGTGACCAAAAAGGTTGGTGGGGTTATTGGGTTACGGGAATAGGCTGGAAGTGAGGGCTTAAGTGAGTCGGTGCAGATGCGATGGGCCGAATGGCCTCCTTCTGCACTGTATGTTCTATGTTCTAAATTATGAAGAAATTCCTCATCATCTCGGTCCTAAATGGCCTACCCCTTATTCTGAGACTGTGTCCCCCCTGGTTCCAGCTGCCACCCTCCCCCACCCCCTCTCCAAGCCAGGGGAAACATCCTTCATGCACCTACCCTGGCGAGCCATGTACACGTCAATGGGGTTACCTCTCATTCTTCTACACTCCAGAAAATACAGGCCCATTCTCTTCAACATCTCTTCATAAAACAACTCCGCCATCCCAGGAATCAGTCTGGAGAGCCTTTCTTGCACTTCTTCTTTGGCCAATATATTCTTCCTTAGAAACGGAGATCAAAACTGCTGACAAAATCCTCTAGGTGAAGTAATATTTCCTCATGGCTCAAAACAATGAAATAAAATATGGGTAAAAATATCAGACATATAATTAAATAATACCAATCAAATAAGCCAATCATTAAATAATCACACTGACTGCCATCTTTTTGGAAAGTATTCATTATGCACATACTTCTTTAAAACCAAACAAAGTACATTTTATGTAGAATCAAACTGCAGAACAGGAAGTTGTCTGTTCTGGAGAAGTTGCCCCCACTCATGAGTAACCCTGTGGCTACTTGGTTGTGTATTTTTTTCCTTGTGGGTTAGAAGATCTTACAGTGAGAAATAGTGGGGGGTGTGAAGCTTTATTCCACTCTTGATTATAAACTGTAGCGACGCAACTCTGACTCCTTTGCTCGTGGGCACAATTTAAGGTCACTGATGGGCAGTGGTTCTCGCGGCCAACACTTACACGAGTTTCAAAATCACTCTGCACGGGCTGTCACTTTTTCTGGTTTTTCCAGACCACAGCGATGATCTAAGCAGAGTGTGGGCAATTCGCTTCAGTCCAGTTTCCATTCGACAAATAGCCGCTAATTCTTCTTAGCCTGACATTAATTATATTTCCTGCTTTGTTTCAGACATTGAAAAGTCAAGAGTCAATGCCCATAGCAGGATTCACTGCACCACCAGCGGACCAAGCATGCAGAATTCTTAAAATGGCATTCTTAGAAAGGGGATCCCCTAAAGGAGCTGATAGGGTAAGTGTTGGGAGATGGTTTCCACTGGTCGGGACTGTAAAATACAAGGGGCGCAGTCTCAGGATAAGGGGCAGATCATTTAGGATTAAGATGAGGTCTTTGGAATTCTTCAATCCCACAGGGTTGTGGGTTCTTCATCGTTGAATACATTTAAGACTGGGATGGACAAATGATTGGTCTCTCGGGGAGTCAAAGGATATGGGGAGCGGGCGAGAAAGTTAAATTGAAATTCAAGATCAGCTATTATCGTAGGGAATGGCAGAACACGCTTGCTGGGCCACATGGTATAGTCCCCTCCCATTTCTTGTGTTCTTATGAAGCAGCCCACTGATCCAGAGAGTGAAAAATCCAGTGTTCCTTCAGTGAGTTCAGGTGGAAGAAGGGTAGGGACTCTTTGAGGTGGCATTGAAAAGACCGCCAGTAGATCTGACGATTTGTCTGGGGCCAGGACGAATATTTGTCGCAACTATAAGGACAGCAGTCTTCATTAGTGTGTGTTTCTGTGTGAGGCTTTACTCAACTGGCTTTAAGAGGCAGAGTCTCACGGCATGGTCACATGGCTGTGGCAAGTCAGTTAGTCAGACAGTACAGGATTGCATTTCCCATACCCAAACAGTATTCTTTTCCAGGGATCTTTGAGTACTGTTTGTTAGGCTACTCTATGACAAGGACCAACTCCACCTATTGGTATGTGAAAATAACAGTGGTGCCTGGTGTATGTCAGTGAAACGGTAAGATGCAAACCAAGAGGAAGCAGTAAATTTATCAACATGCTCCGGGATTCTCCTGAAGCAGGATCCTCCACTTTGCCGGCAACGCACCCATGCCCTCAGGTTTCCTGATGGCACGGGGTGGAAATAATGGGAAACCCCATAGGCCAACTAAAGCAACGGAGAACCTCACTGCCAGCGGTGGCACGGCACGCTGGAAAACGGAGCCGGACAGCATCATTTGGCATGTGCTGGAACGTGAAAACTGGTAAATGAAACAGCTACCAAGGAAAATGATAGAAACAGAACTTGGTCAATAAACAGTAGTGTCGTAGACCCAACCATTGTCTGCTGCTTCTTCAATGACCTGCCTTCCAACATAATGACAGAAGTGGGGATGTTTGCGGATGACTGCACAATGTTCAGCACCATTCACGACTCCTCAGATAATGAAGCAGTCCATATCAAAATGCAGCAAAAACCTGGACAATATCCAGGCTTGGGCTGACAAGTGGCAAATTACATTCACACCGCACAAGTGCCAGGCATTGACCATCTCCTACAAGAGAGGATCTAACCATTGCCCCTTGACATTCAATAGCATTAGCACTCACGAACAGTGGCAGCCAGGTGTACCATCTACAAGATGCACTGCAGTAACTCACCAAGTATCCTTAGACAACACCTTCCAAACTCATGACCACGGCCATCTAGAAGGACAAGAGCAGCAGATACCTGGAAACCCCACCACCTGGAGGTTACCCTCAAGTCACTCACCATCCTGACTTGGAAATATATTGCCGTTCCTTCACTGCCGCTGGGGCAACATCCTGGAACTCCCTCTCTAACAGTACAGTGGGTGCTTCAAGAAGGCAACTCACCACCACCTTCTGAAGAACAACTGAAGGCCATTCAGCCTATCAATTCTATACTGACCCTCCGAAAGAGCACCCTACCACGGCCCACTAACTCGGCATCTCCCTGTGACATAACCTTTGGAAATGAAGGGACAATTTTAGAATGGCCAATCGACCTAACCTGCACATCTTTGGACTGGGGGAGGAAACCAGAGCACCCGGAGGAAACCCACACAGACGCAGGGAGGATGTGAAAACTCAACACAGACAGTTATCCAAGGTGAGAATTGAACCCCAGGTCCCTGGCACTGTGAGGCAGCAGTGCTAACCACTGTGTCACCCTGTCATCCTGATTGCCCAAATTAGGTACAAGAAGTGTGAGTTTTCAATTGTTGGTGTGATTCATTCTAAAGTTATGGAAACAGAAGACATAGGACGTGTGGGATTCAGTGAGGCAAATTTTGAAAGAACTTTTAAAAAATCACAGTAAGATATTAGAAATATGACTTTGGATCCTGCTTCACCTAAAATTTTAGTAGTACATTTACAGCCTATTTAGAACTTGTACATCTATGGAACTGCTAGCAGAATTTGGGGACTTTTCGGGGTACAAGCTAAACTTGGGCAAGAGTGAGGTATTTGTGATACACCCAGGGGACCAGGAAGAGGGAATCGGGAGACTCCCGTTTAAGAGAGCAGGAAAGAGTTTTAGATATTTAGGGGTGCAGGTGGCAAGGAACTGGGGGACTCTCCACAAGCTGAACTTCTCCAGGCTGGTGGAACAGATGGAGGAGGAATTTAAAAGGTGGGACATGGTGCCGCTGTCGCTGGCGGGCAGAGTGCAGTCCGTTAAAATGACAGTCCTCCCGAGGTTTTTGTTTTTATTTCAGTGCTTGCCCATCTTCCTCCCTAGGGCCTTCTTCAAAAAGGTGACGAGTAGCATCATGAGCTACGTGTGGACGGACGGCACCCCAAGGGTGAGGAGGGTCTTCTTGGAGCGGAGTAGGGATAGTGGAGGGCTGGCATTACCCAATCTTTCGGGGTATTACTGGGCGGCAAATGTATCGATGGTGCGCAAGTGAATGATGGAAGGGGAGGGGGCAGCTTGGAAACGAATGGAGAGGGCGTCCTGTGGCAACATAAGCCTGGGGGCCCTAGTAACGGCGCCATGGCCGCTCCCTCCCACGAGGTACACCACGAGCCCGGTGGTGGCGGCCACCCTCAAGATCTGGGGGCAGTGGAGGCGACACAGGGGGGAAGTGGGAGGTCTGATGGAGGCACCGTTAAGAGGGAACCATAGATTCATCCCGGGGAACATGGACGGGGGATTTCAGAGCTGGCACAGGGTGGGCATCAGGCAGCTGAAGGATCTGTTTGTAGATGGGAGGTTTGCGAGCCTGAGAGAGCTGGAGGAGAAATTCGGGCTCCCCCCGGGAAACATGTTTAGACATTTGCAGGTGAAGACATTTGCTAGACGCCAGGTGGAAGGGTTTCCCTTGCTCCCCAGTAGGGGGCGAGTGATAGGGTGCTCTCGGGGGTCTGGGTCGGAGGGGGGAGGATATCGGACATCTACAAAGTAATGCAGGAGGCGGAGGAGGCATCAGTAGAGGAGCTGAAAGCCAAGTGGGAGGGGGAGCTGGGAGAACAGATAGAGGATGGGACATGGGCTGATGCCCTGGAGAGGGTTAATTCTTCCTCCTCGTGTGCGAGGCTTAGCCTCATTCAATTTAAGGTGCTACATAGAGCCCATATGACGGGGACAAGGATGAGTCGGTTCTTTGGGGGTGAGGACAGATGTGTCAGGTGTTCGGGAAGTCCAGCGAACCATGTCCATATGTTTTGGGCATGTCCGGCACTGGAGGAGTTCTGGAAGGGGGTGGCAAGGACGGTGTCGAGGGTGGTGGGATCCAGGGTCAAACCAGGATGGGGACTTGCGATCTTTGGGGTTGGGGTGGAGCCGGTGGTACAGGAGGCGAGAGAGGCCGGAGTACTGGCCTTTGCGTCCCTAGTTGCTCGAAGAAGGATACTAATACAGTGGAAGGACGCGAGGCCTCCAAGCGTGGAAACTTGGATTAATGACATGGCAAGCTTTATTCAGTTGGAAAGGGTCAAATTCGCCCTGAGAGGGTCGGTACAAGGGTTCTTCAGGCGGTGGCAGCCTTTCCTCGACTTTTTGGCTCAGAGATAGGGTACAGAGGTCGCAGCAGCAGCAACCCGGGGGGGAGGGGAGGGGGGGGGAGGGGGGGGGGGGGTGGCAACAACGGTTGTGGTGGGTTATTTACGGTTGAAATGCGGGCAAATTTGCTCGCAGTTCATGTTTGATGTTGATTGTTGCTTTGTTTGTTTTTGGGGGAGGGGGGAGGGGGGAGGGACAACGCGCGCGCGAGTTCGGGCGGGGGGGGGATATTTGTTAAGAGGGAATATTTTGTAATATTTTATAGTTAGTTGGGGTAAATATCTTCATGTAAAAAATTCTTTCAATAAAAATTATTTAAAAAAAAAAAGAACTTGTACATCTGTAGTGTTGGGGCACGGCTATGGCATCGATAGGTAGAAAAGTAAGTTGTCACGAGGAAGTAAAGGGGACAGATTTCTGGTTCCATTCGCCACAGACACAAATTCCTTTATGGCCGTCAATTTACGCAGCAAGAGGACCATAATGGGATTTGAGACAGGGAGATCTCAGAATGAGATTATCCCTGCACTCCCGCCTGCGGCATAATCAGGTTCACACCCAGCGAGGGCGTGAACCTGATCATTAGCAATTTAAATAGATTTAAATATGCCTTACCTTCTGGATTTGCTGCATATTCCCCTCACCAGCGTGATATCAGGAATGGTTTCCAAAAATGGAAACCAGTCATGATGACCGTACCGGGAGCTTGGAGGTTACTATCGCCCTGTGATCGGCATGGGCAGGCAGTGCCCTGGCACAGCCACTGATGCTTCCAACCCCTGACGTTGCCAGGTTGGCACTGCCACATTGGCACTGCGGTGGAACCAGGGAGCAGGGCCAGGTGTGGGGCCTCTGGGAACCCCATTGGGGGGGGTTCCAATTATGTTGGGGCGAGGCGTGTTATGTTGGTGGAGGGTGGGACGGCGGGTGAATGGCAGTGACGCGCATGGACATTTAGATTGGGAGTTCCCCGATGCCATGGAGAATAGGGAGGAGAGGTAGGACCACCTTGATGCCTGCATGGTGTGGTGAGGGCTTGGGGGGGTGGCGGTGACCTGACCATTAAGTGTTTTGTGTGTGTGTGTGTGGGGGGGGGGGGGGGGGGGGGGGGGGTTTGGCCTTCTGTGTTGGAGGGTTGGGGGTAATCCCGTTTTATGCCAGGTCTCCAGATGTCTGGTGGGCAATGGGGGCCTTGAACTTCACTTTAAAATTGAGGCGCCCTTTAAAAATGACACCCCAATCTCTGAATGCCAGCTTTGTTCTAAAAATGGAGAGAGATTGCAGAATTTGCTGGTACTGCAAATATGGGTATCCTGGGCCGTGAATCACAAAAGTTAGAATGCAGGTACAGAAAGTGAAGGAAGGAAGGCAAATGGAATGATGGTGTTTATTGCAAGGGGAATGGAATATAAAGGTAGTGATGTTTTAGTACAGCTGTACAGAGTGTTGGGAGAACACGGGTGGGCGCCCGGGGCCGGCGTCAATCCCACCCCCGCCGTGTCCCGAATTCTCCCCCCCACCCCCCGCCGAGATTCGGCGGGGGCGGGAATCGCGCTGCGCCGGTCAGCGGGCCCCCCGAGGCGATTCTCCCGCCCGCGATGGGCCGAAGTCCCACCGCTGACAGGCCTCTCCAGCCGGCATGGATTAAAACACCTACCTGACTGGCGGGATTGGCGGCGCAGGCGGGATCCAGGGTCCTGGGGAGGGGGGGGGCGCGGGGCGATCTGACCCCGGGGGTGCCCCCACAGTGGCATGGCTTGTGATCAGGGCCCACAGATCGACAGGCGGGCCTGTGCCGTGGGGGCACTCTTTTTCTTCCGCCTTCGCCATGGTCTTCACCAGGGCAGAGGCGGAAGAGACGCCCTCCCCTGCGCCTGCACCGGTATGATGTCAGCAGCCGCTGACGCTCCGGCGCATGCGCGGACTTATGCCGGCCAGCGAAGTCCTTTCGGCCCCGGCTGGCGTGGCGCCAAAGGCCGTTCATGCCAGCCGGTGGAGTGGGAACCACTCCAGCGTGGGCCTAGCCCCTCAGTGTGAGGGCTTGGCCCCTAAAGGTGCGGAGAATTCCGCATCTTTGGGGCGGCCCAGTGCCGAAGTGGTTCACACCACTCCAACACGCCGGGACCTCTCGCCCCGCCGGGTAGGGGAGAATCCCGGCGCACATCTGGAATACTGTGTATAGTTTTGGTCTCCTTATTTGCAAAAAGATGTAATTGCATTGGAAGCAACTCAGAGAAGGGTTGACTTATTCCTGAGATGAGCGGCTTATCCCATGAAGGAAGGTTGAACAGATTGGGCCTATGCAAATAGGAGCTTAGAAGAACGAAGGGCGATCTTATTGAAAGATGTAAGATCCTGGGTGGACTTGATAGGGTGGATACCGGGAAGATGTTTCTTCTTGTGGGGGGGACTAGATATTTTAAAAATAAGATGGTTTTATGATGGAGATGGGAAGAAATTCTTTCTCTCAGAGTGTCATTGGTATGTGGAATTCTCTTTAACCACAATGCAGTGGAGGCTGAGTCATCCAATGTATTCAAGGCAGAGCTGGATAGATAGAAGGGAGTCAAAGATTATGGGGCGGGGGGGGGGGGGGGGGGGACAGTCAGGAGACTGGAGTTCAAATCATCCATGATCTTACTGAATAGCAGAACAGACTGAATGGCCTATTCCTACTCCTTAGTCCAATGTTCCTATAATAGCAGAGGGCTGCATTCAAGGTTATAACAAAGAACAAAGAAAAGTACAGCACAGGAACAGGCCCTTCGGCCCTCCAAGCCTCCGCCGCCCATGCTGCCCGTCTAAACTAAAATCTTCTACACTTCAGGGGTCCATATACCTTTATTCCCATCCTATTCAAGTTCTGCTGAAGGTGGAGGAAACTTGAGTGTAAGTGTAAGAAAGGGTTTAAATTATTTACACCCAAATTTCCTCGATCTCCATTGAAGAAATTGATGCAATATGAGGAGATTAGCAGCTGTCTCCACAGCTTTTTGGGAATGAAAAATGTTACATTTTTACTTGAAGGAGGAAAACAGCATCGAAACGTTGTAATGTTTACCCAGCCTGATGTCTGCGCTATACATAGATTTAAAACTGGGTGGAAAGTCCATTACCACTTATGACTTTGTGATGTCACGGGAACCCACGTCCTGTCTTGTACCAGGGTGCTTTACTAAATACAGCAGTAGAGGAAGAGACCAGAGACTGTACGGTTTGTGAAGGGATACCATGGCTACTTGTTCAATGCTGTATCTTCTAGCATTTTTAGTGCTGCAAGGTAAATCAAAGCTTTACTTTACTTCTCAACAGTAAAACTAAAATGATTTTATTTTTAACTTACACAGTGCAATGAATAAGATGAGGCTGGGTGGATATAGCTAACTGGCATCCTGTTTATAAAACTTTTGTATTCAGCTTTTTCAATGAAAATTAATATTTGGTTTTGAATACAGAAAGGTGTTTTGGAGGTATGGGCACACTTATCTTTGAAAGTGTTAAATGGTTATATTGACATTTTATTAATTGCATTTTCATATCAAGTATATTTATTGATAATTGAAAGTGATGTATTCACCCGGATTATAACAGCCAAATTATTTGTACGACATCTTATGTTGAGAAAGCTGGCCTCAGAAGAGTTTAAATTATTTATGAGCTCTCTCAGGCAGCACCATGGGTTTTTGCAGCAAATCACCCATATGCACCAGGAAGTTCAATATTTAGTTCATGTCAGCCAGAGCAACATTAGTGGTGCTTTAATTGTTGTTCAAGCCCAAGTTAGGGCAGAGAAAGGTCAGCAAGGAGTCTCGCTCCCAATTGCCAGTGTGTGAAGCCCACTGCAAGTGTCCAGACCAGCCAAGCTCAAGCTCAGCTGTAACGCTGTATGAACAAACAAACCTTGTTTTCCTTCAGTGATGGGAATTTACCTGAATATGCACTCTTGTGTTGTGGAAACATTTGTAACATTGCCATTATCGTTATATTCAGAAAGCTGAGAGAACACAGGAGAATCTATATGATGACTTTTTTTAAATTAAGGCAATGATTTATGTTTCACTGCAGTTATTTTAATTACTGTGTTTTAAAAATTATAGTAAAAGTAATCTATGTTAAAATTCTTGTATATTTTGCAATTGCTGCCACTAAACAGTTGCCTCTGCAGCATCTTTTTCTTCATATTTTCTCCAATATACTTGTCCAACTGAGCATGAGAGTATATTTAAAAGATTGAAACAGACGTCCCTCATGCTATCTCAGTTGAGTTTAGCCACTGCGTAACTGAGTCCCACAGAATAGCACCTTTATGACAAGTTCCAATTATCTCTTAGACATAGAAGACATAGAACATACAGTGCAGAAGGAGGCCATTTGGCCCATCGAGTCTACACCGACCCACTTAAGCCCTCACTTCCACCCTATCCCCGTAACCCAATAACCCCTCCTAACCTTTTTGGACATGAAGGGCAATTTAGCATGGCCAATCCACCTATCCTGCATGTCTTTGGACGGTCAGGTTTGATTCCTTACCTGTGTTAATTTAGCTTAATTGGCCAGGACACTATAATTGGGCTCAGCACTCGTAGGTTGGAATGAAACGATCATATGGATTTCTTCTTGATTACCGTTCTGCAGTGCCTAAAGAAAGTTGTCACCTGTGATGGGATAATTCCCCTGTTCTTCTTTTGAATTATGGGCATGGGAACTTTTGTGACCACCTGCCAAGACCGGGCTTGGAATCTGGACATCTAATCTGGAAGATCGCACCTCTAATCTTTTCTTCCTGCATCAGTAATGCATTGAGGTGGCAAATCTTGTGCTCATATCTCTGGAGCGGAGCTTGTATTCACAATTTTGTGAGAGGGGCAACCACTGCGACATTGCTGACACAGAGGGTTAAAATACCGATGGTTATCTATCTGGTTAAAATGTTAAACAGGTGAAAATCAGCTTCGGGGGGGGGGGGGAGCAAAACAGCAAACTGGAATAAAAGCAAATCAGACAGGCTGTTTAATAGATGTCCAATTTCCTACCTACCACATGTTTTATGCACAGTTGAATTGTACTTAAAACCCCTTTACAGACGTGACCAATATTGATCTGCTGAACAGTTGTTGGAAATACATGAACTTAAAATGAACGGGTCTATAAATTGCATAAAGAATTAAAAATACAATGGTGCATTGGGTTTACAAGCACAATTGAGGCAATTTTTATAAATAGTGAAAGTCAGCTTGTCCCTCTGGGCCACAGCCTGCTCTCTCCTTTTGAGAAAGAGCTGACTGGTGGTGATTTAACCTGAGGATCACCACACCTCAGGCAAGGTTGAGAAGGCGGGGCCTTCATGGATAACCTCAGCCGGTATGGGAATTTATAAATAGTACAATTAGTAAATATAATTGTAATGAATCAAAAAATTAGCTTAAGAACCCCTTGAATCAATCCTCTTTCTTTCATGAAAATGGATCATCTGGACATAGATTAAATAAAATCTGATTTGTTTTCTAGAAATATAGAATAGATTAATTTTTCTTGAAGTACATTAAAACATAGTGTTAGTAAAAACAGAAAGTGCTGAATAAACTCAGCAGGCCTGGCAGCATCTGTGGCGAGCGAATCAAAATTGACGTTTCGAGTGCATATGATTCTTCTTCAGAGCTGAAGAGGGGTAGGAATGGATGGAATATATAGCTGGAGGGGAGGGGGGTGGAGAAGGTGGAGCAGTTTAGAAGATCAGGGATAAGTGGGAGATAAGGGGAGATTGACAACAGTGTCATGGACACAAGACAAAGTGTTAATGGTAATTTTAAAGACTAAAGGAGGTGCTGATAGTGGCATAAAGGTAAAATAGCAGAATGTGTTAATAGGAGAACAAAAGAGAGTGCTCAGTGAAATCAATACTAAAGAACAAGCGACAGGTGGCCCTGTATGGGAGGGGGTTGGGGTTGCTTTGGGACAATCCAGCCCCTGGTATTTCAAATTGTAACAGTAAACAAATAGCAAAGAAGCTGAATATGTTTTTTCCAGTTTATTCTACTGATTGGAAAGTCAGCATTGTAATACATGAGTGGCAAAGGTCTTCCTCCCTTACCCATTATTTATATCATAAACAGCAGCCCATGTTATCTACCTTAATATCGTGAAATAAAGTTTATTGATATTTTGTTCAATTGTAAAATGGATTATTATAGTGAAAATGTTAAATTTGGAATGAGGAAAACGAGCTTCAAAATTAAACCTCTATAGGTTACAGACTTGAACTGCCATCCCGTTCCTTGCTGGCTCAATCGACTGTGCCCAAAGGGAAACAGGCACAAAGATAGTATTAAAATCATGACTTTGATCTCTGTTGCTGAATTATCTAATAAGGCTTGGGTGTGAAGACTCCCTGGTCAGAAAAGCTTTTTAACACCAATTTTCCCGTTATATTTTACATTGAAAATATAGTTGGCATGCCTGAAATTAAATTTGGAGATTTTGTTGAAACGACTGAAGGTTGCAAATCCATAACATCATTTCACATAGTTTTTTTATATATTATTCATTCAACTTATGCACAAGTTCGGAATTATCTTGTGTGTGGGGAAATGGACAAGTATTAGCTTTTTCTCCCTTCCTCTTGGATTCAACTTTGTTTCTACTGAGGGTTCATTTTGAAACTTGGATAGGAATTGACAAGAGTTCACCCTAACTGAGGCAGATAGATTTGTGAGACAAATTATCCAAAAAATGCACATAGTGGCCAACTAGAAATATTGGGATAAAATTCCATTGATGTAATAATACTGTAAATGTGTCTGCGAAGAGTTTCTTTTCAGATAAATCATGGCATATTATAACATTTATAATTTCATTGGAAATATGAGGAGATCAACATGAACATGTTTTATGATGCTGTTACAATATTATAGCCCTATTTTCAACTCATGCTCCCTTCACGCATGGGAGTGTGGGACGGGCGAAGTTACCTTACTGAGATCTTACAAACTCTTCAATACGTCCCTTATCCTTTCATGGCCATGAGAATTTAACACTGTCATTAACACTATTGCTCAGTGCTATAATTTTAATGTAAAAAGAACTTAAATATACAAACACATTTACCACAGCACGTTATTCCTATGCCTGTGGCTTATTTACTACAAATTTATGATAGTTAAAGTTACGTTATAAAGCTTTTAACACCATTAAAGAGTTTAGATGTGGACATGAACTGAAATCATTTATGTAAGTCATTTAAATTTCAGGACGAGACTACAGCTTTGTACCGAACGGTGACAAACTAGCTATCATGAATTATAATAAATCTAGCCTATTCAAAATCTTTTGTTGCAGGATTTCTCATATCTTGATTTTGATTATTATCTTGTGGCAATTCATGTTTTACTATGCCTATTCACATATTACAGCGTGACAGGAAGAGTGGCTACAGCAGACAGTTATTTTCATCTCAATTCGTGTAACAGGAAATCAATGTCGCCTCACCTTTTAACTTGCCCACTTTCTCCTGCTCCATTATCAATCCTGCGAGATACAAATACCAAATTTCCACATTGTAAAATTATTTTAGTAGCATTTTCCCTCAGGTTTATCGTGCCGAATGCAAATGCCACTACCCATATTCCAATGCAATAAGCTATTCATGGCTGCAGGGTTGAAGTGATCATTGTACAGGAAGCCAATGTTGACCTCTGTAGGGTGAACCAGTCGAATTCTGAGAAGACAGCTTGGTTGGTTTTGTGATGAATAAACTCACTCTATCTCAAGCATTTCCCAAGTAATGAATTAACCCTGAAATGCGGTGTTTGTTAAGGCAATCAACAGGTACACAAGCTGCTACAAGCAGAAATAGATGGAAGAACCAGATAATCTGTGGCTGCTGGTCTTAAATCTGGTTCAAAAACGTGCTACAGTTACATCTTGCACAGTATTAAAATCAATTAATTTAAGTTAACCTTCCCATGAGAACAATTGGAAATATAATAACACCATTAAAAATAAGTATAATCATCAGCATAGTTGATTTTGATTAATAGAAACATTAATATTATTTGCATCAATTAATCCAGTAAATGGACCTCAACTACAAATTACAAATTTTTGATTTGATTGGATTTGATTTATTATTGTCACATGTATTAGTATACAGTGAAAAGTATTGTTTCTTCCATGCTGTACAAACAATGCACACCGTACGTAAGGAAGAAAAGAGAGACTGCAGAATATAATGTTACAGTTATAGCAAAGTGTAGAGAAAAGATCAACTTACTCCGAACATTGTTAGAGAGTATAAAAGAGTTAGAATGAAGTTTTAGAAGCATAGAACGAGAGTGAAAGATAGAATTAGAGGATATGCTGGACACAGCTTGCAAGAAGTCACCTCGCTCCGGCGCCATCTTAAGTCAGTCTACAACATTTAATACAACATTTGTACTACCAACAGGTGCATTTTGCTATAGATTGGTAAAATTATGTTGAAATAGGAAAAAACGCTCTTGGCTCAGCATTGCTCCAGATATCAATCCAAAATCATTTAAGTCTTCTTCATAATGTCATGGTCTTGGTGAATCTTAAATACTTAACCAATATTTTAATGATGGCACTGATTCTGTTTCTGTGCAGTTGAACCTGTCCAGAAAACAGGGACAAACCCAACAACTCCTTCAGGGTCCTCCAGCATGCAACTGGTATTGAGGGATTCGAGTACTGGAGCTATGTTGAGAAGCAATTGTGTTGTGTAATATTTTCAATTAGTCATTGGCCAGTAATTTCCTCCCAGTTGTCATCCCTTGAAACTGTTCTCTCGGTCATTTTCATTTGACTGCATTTACAGATGTCAGATGGTCCACTTAGGGAGGCAATGCTATTAGTGGTCAGTTGGCTTTTGTCATGTTCTGTTTCTCAGGTCAAGTGGAGTGTTGTGAGTGGTCGGTGAAGAATTGAATCAAGGTTCCATAAGATCTCATGGTTCCAATTTTGCATCATCTGAGGAAGCGAACAAAAGTTTTTATTTAACATTTATAATGGGCAACACGGTAGCATAGTGGTTAGCACAGTTGCTTCACAGCTCCAGGGTTCCAGGTTCAATTCCTGGCTGGATCACTGACTGTGCAGAGCCTGCACGTTCTCCCCGTGTCTGCGTGGGGTTCCTCCGGGTGCTCCGGGTTCCTCCCACAATCCAAAGATGTGCAGGTAGTGGATTGGCCATGCTAAATTGCCTTTAGTGTCCAAAAAATGTTCAATGGGGGTCATTGGGTTACAAGGATAGGGTAGATACGTGGGCTTCAGTCGGCTGCTCTTTGTAAGGGCCGGTGCAGACTAGATGGGCCGAATGGCCTCCGTCTGCACTGTAAATTCTATGATTATATGACAGCCCTTGCTGGCATTGTTTGGGCTATCCCATGTGACGAATTGATAGTACCACTAAAGTATTTAAAGAGCAACAAATATAAATTTGGAGAAACTGAGAATGAGTAAACTGAGTTTTACTTGTCACTGGCTTACTCCATGAAGTTACAGTGTGGCTTGTGGTAAAAGCTGAATCATTGACACATTTGTCTTTAACTCGGGTGAATAATTGCAAAATGAATATGTTCTGCCTCCTAATGTGTTTAAAATAGAAATGTGGATAATGCTTGGGCTATAGCCGACGTGACTTTGACAAACTCGTAGAGTAACATCTAATTAATTTTCCAGTGTTTTTTTTTAAGTGTTAACAATGAATCATATCGTCTTGTAGTCGTCTTTGCACCGGAAAGACCACCACTGTCACAGAGTCCAAAGAATAGGGAGGTGAGGTGATTGAGGGGGCAGGAGTGGTGGAAGGTTACATATCACAACTTTTTTAAAGAAAATATTAAAGCTTTAAGCATAGGAATCTTTTAATTATTTCACATTTCCTCCTCCTTTTCACATTTTGTCAAGCCAATTAGAATTTTACACACAAAAATTCTTTTCAAATGCCTTTCTCTTTTGGTTCTGCAGCCAAGATGACTATTGAAAAGTCACATTTTGCAAACGGGTTGTTTTACAAACTTTCCAATGTGATCTCCCCTAACTTCTGCATGACCATGGCAGTCTGTTTTTTTTTTCCTCTCACTTCCTCTCATCATGCTGTTTTAGATTTTAGTTCAGATTTTAGTTGTCAAATTGGAATTCCTGTGATCTACTAAATTCCCAGAATTTTGGTACTCGATATAAAGTTTAGAAAACACAGTTTGGGACTATTCAAAAATTCCCCAAGAAATGTCTTTAAATGGCTTCTCACAATTATGGGCTTATATATATAACACACAGAAATACATCAATATTAATTCTTCCCCAAAAATGTGCAATTTGTTTCTTAACTAAGAACAATAGAATTCGTACAGTGCAGAAGGAGGCCATTCAGCCCATTGAGTCTGCATCGACCCTCTGAAAGAGCACCCTACCTTGGCCCACTCCCTGTCCTATCCCCGTAACCCCACCTAACCTGCACATCTTTGGACACTAAGGGGCAATTTAACATTGCTAATCCACCTAACTTGCACATCTTTGGACTGTGGGAGGAAACAGAAGCACCTGGAGGAAACCCACGCAGACACACTGCTAAGTCCTAATCTAAGAAAAAGTCTGGAGGACCGATCAAACAAGAAGTCACATTAATAATGTCAGCCTAAATATTTGATATGTTTTTGCCATTTGAAATTCATGATAGTTCTATCAATATATAAATGTTTAATTAAGCATCTTCTGTAACTGGCTATGAAATATTTGGCAACTATTAAATGTATTTCATATTATGTATGGGGTCGTGGTTAATGCAAATGCCTAATGTCACTCATGCGGTCCATGGGCATGATGCAGGGCCACTCATTAGCCTTGGTTGCTATTATTGATGTCATCCCTTTACCACCAATGATAGCCGTGTGTAGCATCACAAGATGCCCTGCAGCAACTCAAAGAATACTTCAAAAGTACCTTACAAATTGACGATCTCTGCTACCTACAAGAACAAGGGCAACAGATGCGCGGGAACACCACCATGTTAGGCTTGAAGCCATACACCATCCCGTCTTGAAAATATACCACCATCCGTTCATTGTAGCTGTGCCAGAATCCCAAAATGCCTTCCCTCACAGCATCTTGGCAGTTCTTACACCAGATGGATTGCAGCATTTAAAGAAGCTGGCTCACCTTCACCTTCTCAAGGGAAATCAGAGATGAGCAACAAATGCTGTCCTAGTCAGTAACGCCCACATCCCATGAACAAATTTTTTTTTAACCATGCCGGTTCCAACCTTTATTTTATTCTGAAAATTATTAAGCAATGATAATCGGAGCCTGGTACTTTTTTGGTTTGCTGTCAGACAATTCTTATTAGTTAGCTACTTAACCCGCTTGATGTCACTGTTGTGGACATCACAGAGCACCTTTTGCTGACACGGTGGTTGACTATAGCAGAGGTGATTGAGAAGGAAATGAAAAAGCCACATTTTCCCAGCAAATCCACTTCCAGAGTCTTTAGACAGATACAGAAGAGACAGGACTGTGCATATCATATCTTGAATTATTTATTGGTGTGGTATGTTTCAAACTCATAACAACCTTTGTAGCCTATTCAACCTTGTAATAAGATGAGCCACCACACCAATCAGATCCTAGCGCTGTCTGCTACCAATTTGTGGATTACAAGAGGCTTTGTTGCAAAACATTGATGCAAAGAATTACAGATAAAGTAGTTGTGTTACTTTACCAATGGTTTAATTGCATAAAGCAGCAAGGTTCAATTCCCTCTGTGCACTGAATTAATAAGTGAGGCTCAACTGCTAAACCGACAAGATATTTATACATACCGGAGTGTCACACGTGGAGAATGGCCAAGAGGGAAACATGTTGCACTTAGCACAAATTATTGGGTTGGAGTGAGGAGAATAAAAGATTTATTGGTTGTGCAAAGGTTGATAAACAATACTCATGCAAATACAGTGTGTATTTGTTACCCTGCATCTCCGAATGGCATAAGGTTGTTGAAGAGTCTCTCTTTAATAGTTTGGGCTGCACGGTAGCACAGTGATTAGCACAGTTCCTTCACAGTTCCAGGGTCCCAGGTTCGATCCTGGCTTGGGTCACTGTCTGTGCGGAGTCTGCCCGTTCTCCCCGTGTGCGCGTGGGTTTCCTCCGGGTGCTCCGGTTTCCTCCCACAGTCCAAAGATGTGCAGGTTAGGTGGATTGCCCATGATAAATTGTCCTTAGTGTCCAAAAAGGATAGGTGGGGTTACTGGGTAACGGGGATAGGGTGGCTGTGTGGGCCTGGGTAGGGTGCTCTTTCCAAGGGCCGGTGCAAACGCGATGGGCCAAATAGCCTCCTTCTGCACTGTAAATTCTATGATTCTATGAGATTGTTACCCTGATTGTAAAGTGCCTCCATTTTTCTCTTCGCTAGACAGCGTAAGGTGTTTATCATGACCTCTTTGGCAATCGAGTTCAAGTTGTTAAAGGAACAAAGGTGATTGGTACTGCAATTGATAACAAAGCAATATTCAGAACAACCTCAGATCTGTAAAGAATGAAATTCTGAGCCGTACTAAAATTCTTCAGGATGTGAGGAATTGCTGAATGTTGAAGGAAGTTTCATTGAAGAGGATGTGCAGGAAAAAATTGTGGTTGTTTATCACCTTCTGTATGTATTATAAAATCAAAAATAGCTGCGTTTCACGATTGGGCCTATTGTGAAGGGGGTATTACTATTAGGATCTTGAAAGCCGGAAATTATTGGAATGCTGATTAACTCACAAACAGTGATTAATGCAGAGGGAAAATGTTATCTTTCAGCATGATACAATATACAGTGTAAAATGCACAATATCAAATCAACCACCCAGTAAGATCCTCCTCTTCCATTGAATTCAATAAAATGACACTCAATATTTTTGAAAGTTTTCAAAGAGCAACAATCCAGCTTGCTTGCACATTGACACTTGAAATACCTTTGTTTTGATGTTGAATAAATCTCTGTCTTTCAAGCTTTTATAAAGGACTTTGGAATAATCAGTTGGGATTTGTCAAAGAGCTTGATTCTTCACACAGTAGGATTGTAAGGAGTCACATTTCCAATGAAATGTACGTAATTCAAGTGCAGGTTTTTAAAAAAAATCTTCTGTACTTTCAGCAAACTCAGCCACCCTGCCGAGGGAAAACATCACTGTGATCGAGGGCCAATCAGTCGTTCTCAATTGTTCGATGGATGGAAGTGAGAAGGCATTTATTGAGTGGACAAATCCACGGTGGCAAGTTACATATTTTAACAATATTCGAGGTAAGCAAGAATATTATTGTTCAATGTACCAGAAGTAGGCCTTTCAGCCTCGCAAACCTATTCCACTATTTATTTGGGTCATTGCTTCTTGAAAGATAGGAATATAGGAGCTGGAGGAGGCCATTTAGTCCGTTGAGCCTGCTCCACCATTCAATTAGATCATGGCTGATCATATACCTCAATGTCACTTTCCTGCAATATCCCCAGATCCACTGATGTCATTAGTATCCAGAGGTCCATCGGTTTCTGTCTTGAACATGCTCAATGATCGAGTTTCCACAACCCTCAGGGGTAGAGAATTCCAAAGATTCACTAGCCTCGCAGTAAAGAAATTCCTCCCCATCTCAGTCCTAAATGGCCTGCCCCTTATTCTCAGGCTGTGCTCTCTGGTCCTAGACTCACCAGCCAGGGGAAATATTCTAACTACATCCAATTTTTAATGGTCTGTATGAACTTTGTGTTGAGCTCCAATGATAACTCTAGAATAAGAACTGGAAAGACTTCTTCGATTCCAAGTTTGTGTTTAGTAATCATTTCATCTACAGCATCACAATGCCACCTGTACCACCTACAGCATGACAATGCCACCCTCTATATTTGGCACAATCTATTAAACAATAATGCAATCTATTAAATAATAATAAAAATTATCTTTATTATTGTCACAAGTAGGCTTACAGTAACACTGCAATGAAGTTACTGTGAAAATCCCCGAGTTGCCACACTCCGGCGCCTGTTCGGGTACACAGAGGGCGAATTCAGAATGTCCAATTCACCAAACAGCACATCTTTCAGGACTTGTGGGAGGAACAGTGCTAACCACTATGCTATTGTGCCGCCCAATTACAATTAAACCCCAATTCCAACTTAAGTACCATAGAACATTAGAGAATACAGGCTCAGTTTCATCAATTTCCCCTTATAAGACAATTCTGCCATCCCAAGGATTTGTCTGGCAAACCTTCATTACACTCCCTCCTTGACAAGAAAATCCTTCCTTAGATAAGGGCACCAATACTAGACACATTACACCAGGTGCAGTCTCACTCAGGTTGTGTTCAATTGCAGCAAGACATCTTCATTCCTCTACTCAAATCCCTATTTGTTTTCCTAAGTGCTTATTGCACCTGCATGCTAGCTTTTAGTGACTCATAATCAAGGATATCCAAGTCCCTTTGGACATCAACAATTTCCAATGTCTCACCATATGCTGCCTTTCTATTTTTATAGCAAAGTGGATAACCACACTTATTCACATTATACTCCATCTGCCATGTTCTTGCCCATTTGTTTTGCCTGGCAAGTCCTTTTAAAGCGTTCTTTCATCCTCTTCACAAGCTATATTCCCACCTAATTTTTGTGTCGTCAGCAAATTTGGAAATATCACATTTGCTCCCCACATCCAAATGTATATTGTGAACAACTGTGCCCCCAGCACTCATCGTTGCTGTACCCGGTACACAGAGCACATTTAACTAGAACCCAAATAAGCAGCGCCGGCTCTAGGGTTGCTGGCGCCCTGGGCAAGCTGAACTTCGGCGCCCTTGGGGGGGGGGGGGGGGGGGGGGGGGGGGCCGGGGGGGGGGGGGGGGGGGGGCCGGGGGGGGGGGGGCCGGGGGAGGGGGGTCGGGGGGGCCGGTGGGGGGGGCCGGGGGAGCGGGGCCGGGGGGGCGGGGCCGGGGGGGCGGGGCGGGGTCGGGGGGGGGGCGAGGCCGGGGGGGGGCAAGGGTGGGGGCGAGGCCGAGGGGGGGGCGGGGCCGGGGCCGAGGGGGGGCGGGGCCGAGGCCGAGGGGGCCGAGGAGGGGGGGCGGTGTGGGGTGGCCGAGGAGGGGCGGACCAGAGGGGGGCGAACACGCGGGGGGGCGGACGGACGCGGGGGGCGGGCGGACGCGGGGGGCGGGCGGACCCGAGGGCGAGGCGGGGGGGCGGACCCGAGGGCGGGGCGGGGGGCGGACCCGAGGGGGGCGGGGGGGGACCGAGCGGGTGGGGGCGGACCGAGCCGGGGGGCCGCCCTGGGGGCTGCCGGCCACCGCGCATGCGCTGGTTGGCACCGGACCAACTGCGCATGCGCGGGACCCGAGTCTGGCGCCCCCGAGCACATGGCGCCCCGGGCAACAGCCCGAGTTGCCGGTGCCTTGAGCCGGCCCTGCAAATAAGCAGGTTCTTCCCGGAGGTGGAGGACAAATGCGAACGGTACCAGGGAGGCCCGGCCAACCACGCCCACATGGTCGGTCATGCGTCAGACTTGTCGGATTCTGCACAACATCTTTCTCGGCGATGTCCAGTGTTGTGGGGATGAGGGTGGAGCCATGCCCAAAAACAGCAGTCTTCAGAGTATCAGAACAGTTAGAACTCTTTATGGGAAGGAGGACAGATGCCCTGGAGAGTGAGGAGTGAGGGAAGGGAGTGAGGGGAGGGACCTCCCCCCCCCCCCCAGCCTGAGGGGACCTTCTGGTTTAATGTCCACCCTCCCCCCTCCCCCTTCCCAACTCACCCCTTCCCACCCATGATTGACGGTGAAAATATTTTCAGGTTCCCATCCTCAGTCATTGGGCACCAGCCAACCTAAAAATTGGGGCTGTGCCATTAAGTGGCCACTTAAGGACTTTAATAGCAGCATGGTTCCCACCCAATACCCTGCCTGGCCCACTGTAAAATCTCATCTGGATCAGGGTGGGTGAGATTCCACAAAATGATATGTTTCCCATGAAACCCCCCCCCCCCCTCCCACCCCCACTCCCATTGTCCCCATCTCAGAACTTGTCATGAGGCATCATAACATTCTGGTAACAGTATTTTTAAATATAAATACAAATCTCCACAATCTCCAAAGCCACCTCCTTCAACACTCTGGAATGCAGCTCATCAAACCCATGAGATTTACCAACACACAATCCAATCCAATTAATTGTTCAAGTACTACCTCTTTGTTAATAATAATTTGTTTCAGTTCCTTATTTTCACAAGCCGTTTGGTTCCCTGGTATTTCTGGGAGATTTTCTGTTTCACCCTCCTTGAAAGCGAGACATGAACTGATTGGTTTCTCTGCCATTTCCCTATTCACTATTATCAATTCTCCTGCCCTGTCCTTATAATGGAGTCACATTTGTCCTTGCTATTCCTTTTCACTTACCTGAAGAAGCTTTAACAGTCCGCCTTCATGTTTTTCACTAGTTGGAGTTCATATTCACTTTTCCCTTTCTTTCTCAGTTCCTTAGTCCTCTCTTGCTGCACTCAATTTCTTCCACTCTACGGGCTTACTGGTTTATCTAGCAACCTTATAAATCACTTTCTTTAATCTAATGCAGCCTTTAACTTATTTTGTTCGCCATGGATGATTCACCCTTCCCGTTGGTTTTTGTGTCTTTCGAGAAATGTGTATTTGTTGCAAACCATGCTTCTTTAAATACTAGCTATTTCCTGTCTTCAGTTAAATGTTATGTGTATTTTCTCAATCCACTATAGCCAACTTGCCGATCATACTTCATAGTTTCCTTTATTCAGATTTAACACCATATTTTCAGAATGAATTATTTTACATTCAAACTTAATGTAAAATTCTATCATATTATGGTCATTATTTACTAAAGATATCTTTAAAGAAAGGTTATTAATTAGCCTTTTGTTGTTACATAATATTAAATCTAAAGTAACCTAATTCCAAGTTGGTTCCTCAATGCACTGCCTCAAAAATCCATCTAGTACATAATAATAATAATTGTTATTATTGTCACAAGTATGCCTACATTAACACTGCAATGAAGTTACTGTGAAAATGCCCTAGTCACCACACTACTGTGCCTGTTTGGGTACACTGAGGGAGAATTCAGATGAGCTTCTTGCTAGTTGATACTAGCCTTCACTTAATTTGCATTCTAATTTTATTTACTGCTTTCCTGCTACCTTCCCTCCGATCTGAGCTCCCTCTCAGGTTCCCATCCGTTGGCAATCTAGCTTAAATTCTCCCCAACAGCACTAGCAAATCTCCCTGAAAGGATGTTATTGCCAGTCCTGCTAAGGTGCAAACTGTCCATCTTGTACAGGTCCTATCTGGCCCGATACCAGTCCCAATGTATCAGATATCTCCCTCTCCCTACACCAATGCACCAGCAGTCCCAGTAGCAGCAGAGTTCAATAGTAGGCATTTCGGGGTTCGGCAAGTACGCCCAAGGTGCATATCGATCGATTCCAGACTAAAATAAATCCTGAGCTTTTGGAGCAGAAAGGAATCGGAGAACCTAAGGAGAGCGGCGAGGAGGGTGAATTTTCAAGGCCAGGCAGGGAGGAACAAGGGGTGGAGTAGCACCTTGATGTGCACAGGAAATTCCCCCAAAATATATAGAGAGCAAGAAATTTCCAGGTTCAGTCCTTGTCTGCGTAGAATTAATTAATCAGATTACAATGAAAACCTGCATGTAAATCACACATTTAACAGAGCAAAGCATCCCAAGACAGAACCACTATCTGATACAATTTAACACCAAAACACATACTAAGACATTTTAGGACAGGAGACCAAAAACTTGGCCAAAGAGATAAGTCAATGCCACGTGGAAATTATACATCAGATATTTCTATTGCGACGTTGTGACCAGGCTTTTAGTTACAGATTTAGGGTAAAGACACTGAGTGCAATGTCTGCTAGTTTATGTTTTTCCTGTCAAACTGTCTGTGAAACTAATGTCCGAGCTGTACAGACTTTGTTGCGGTCTGACACAACATAGCTTACTCTAGATATAGCTAAATGTGCTTGACTTTATCTTTTACACTAAATTCGCCACTTCCTCTCCATTTGTTAATAGTGCCGCCCCCCCCCCCCCCCCCCCCCCCCCACCTCCCTCCTCTACAATTCAAATGTGCTACCTAATAATAGCAAGAAAATGTGAGCACTGAAACTTAAGTTTAGCAAGAGGCATAAATGTAAGTTGGAAACCAAGTGAGATACGTTCTTACATGTTATGTACCTCAAAATTGCTTATTTTTATAAATCAACACCAGTCAGAACCTAGATCCATGAGACCAATGTGATTCTACTGCTGTCTGAATTTCTCTTCTCTCCAGCTGACTCTTGTGGTCCAGTGAAATAAAGTGGGGGGCTTGAATTCACATCGTTACCCCACAAAAACAAATTACTAGTTGTCTTCTTAGAAGTCATTGCTCACTAATATAACATTAATCTATAAGTATAGTTTCTTTTTCTTGAAAGCATCATTACAGAAATGTACATCATATCCCTTCGTCGGGCAGCACAAGTGGCTAGCACTGTGGCTTCACAGCGCCAGGGTCCCAGGTTCGATTCCCTGCTGGGTCACTTCTGCGTGGAGTCTGCACGTTCTCCCCGTGTCTGAGTGGGTTTCCTCAGGGTGCTCCGGTTTCCTCCCACACTCCAGAGACGTGCAGGTTAGGTGGATTGGCTATGCTAAATTGCCCTTAGTGTCCAAAAAGGTTAGGAGCGGTTATTGGGTTACGGGGATAGGGTGGAAGTGAGGGCTTAAGTGGGTCGGTGTAGACTCGCTGGGCTGAATGGCCTCCTTCTGCACAGTATGTTCCATGATCTATTTGATAATGCTACTTCTATTTGAGTAGCATTTTTATGAAACATTGTTAATGAAATTTGAAATACTGTCGTTCTAAACTCTTATCTGCAATGATTTGTTTTTGATTTTTTTGATTTTATTTTTTTTTATACATTTAGATTAGCCAATTATTTTTTCTAATTAAGGGGCAATTTAGCATGGCCAATCCACCTACTCTGCATATTTTTGGGTTGTGGGGGTGAAACCCACGCAGACACGGGGAGAATGTGTAAACTCCACACGGACAGTGACCCAGAGCCGGGATCGAACCTGGGACCTCAGCGCCGTGAGGCGGTTGTGCTAACCACTAGGCCACCATGCTGCCCCTCTGCAATGATGACAACAAAAACAGAAAATGATGGAAACACTTAACAGGTCACCCAACATTTTTGGAGGGAGCAGGCAGGTTCATTTTCAGATGTGGATCCTTCATCCTTCTGAAGCAGGGCCCACATCTGAGAGATCCTTCCCCTCTAATAATTCTGGATGAGCTGCTGAGTGTTTCTAGCATTTACATGTTTTTTCCCAGATTTCCAATATCCACAGGACTTCACATTTGTGTTGCAACAATGTGGACGATTCTCTGGCCGCGTTGCGTCTGCCGCATATCCTGCTACATCGGGAGAATTGAAGTAGAGCCCCGAAATGGGATTGGCATGGCCGCAAATCAATTTCCCATTCTCCCATCCTACTTCATTTGGCGTGAACAGGATCTCGCCCAGATATTTAAAATTAAGGACTTCAGAACCAAAACAAAGCCTTTATGAATAAACCGCAGTTAGAAACAACTGCTCAAAAGAGGAAGCCCTTCAGAATTAATGGACTGTGAAAAGCTATAAAAACAAAGTGAATCTCTCCTTTGAAATAGTATGGACCTGGCAGTCAAGAGGCTTGTAAAAGGTAATGGATCGTGAAATTGATTGTAACCAATGCAGTTCAAAGCTTTTAGGCTTCTCAGCAAACCCAGATGCTTGAAATAACATGAATGAAATGGAATATTTTAAATATATAATTTTCACTTACATTGATCCCTCAAGCAACAAGATGAACAGATCTCTTTAAAAAGTAATCAAATATTCTATAGAAATAAATTTCTCCCACTTCACAACGTTCAATTTCCATCTTTCAATGGAGACATATTGTTCTTATTCTCAGATATATGTATGCTTGTTTGGATATTAAAAACAAAGGTTACGAAGAAATTATTTTTTCCAACAGGTTTAAGGGACAGAAGATACAAATTAGTGCATTACTCAAGCTCAAAATTAATTGTCACTCTGCTCAATACCACAGTGCAAGACGATGGCGTGTATACCTGTTTATATTATGACCACCAAGTATTAACCAAACAGGTGTGCCTCACTGTCTTAGGTATGTATGTTCGAAGGATAGAAATGCGGCAATATTATTCAGTCATTCGATTGAACGTAGTAACAGCCGGTTTTGAGGAAAACATGAATTATTTGCAGTTTTTCATTTCATTTTAGAGGACATTTAATTTGCAATGCGGCCTTTCAAAGCAATTGTTAACCTTTTATCTCCCTAGCACAACCATCTCCTCCTGTCCTGACCATCACCACACATTTCCAGAAGGGAAGAGAGGAAAAGGTGATCAGGTGCATCACCACTGGCAGCAAGCCAAAGGCCCAAATAACCTGGCTCTTAAATAACAGATTGGAGTTGCATGGTAAGGAACGTTTTATTGAGTCAGGCATTTGAACCTTTTTTATTTATATATCTAGCTTTCTTTCTGTGTTCTCACTTTTTTCTTTCCCTATATCGCTTGCACATATCGTCCTCCCATCAGCGGTGCAGTGTTGAGGTGGCAGACTCCACTACAGCTGTATATTCTGTGTCTTCCCCACAGTGACACAATTTAGGCAGCTATCCATGAACTAAGTCAAATCCTTAAAAATGTAGGAAATCTGAAATAAAAATCGGGTAAAAAGTTGAAATAAGTGACTCAGTCAGCTGAGTAAGGGAATTCATCCAGAAGTAGAAGCACGTTTTCTACATCCACCCCATCAGTTTGAAAGACATCCACCAGGTTTTCTCTTATCCAGAAAAGGGATGCTAAAGTGTTCAATATTTTCTGATAGTTCATAGAATCATTGAATCACTACAGTGCAAAAGGAGGCCATTCACCCCATCAAGACTGCACAGACCCTCAGAAAGAGCACCCTACCTATATCCATTCCCCCTGCCCTGCCCTGTAACCCTGTAACCTAACTTGCACATCTCTGGACACGAAGGTGCAATTTAGCATAGCCAATCCACCCTACCTACACATCTTTGGACTTCTGACTCAGACAAAAGAATGTGGTCACTGAATCCAGGATGGTAACTCAACCTCAGTTGTTAGAATAATTGGAATAAATATGTTTTAAAATAGTTTAAATGATAGGGGGCTGAATTTTATGGGGAAGTGGGATGGGGGGGGGGGGGGGGGCATGATGGTCAATCACACCTTCACCCGGAAGGAAAGTTGAGACTGTACCGATCGATTGTCGATAACAAGCTGCGGTGGCCTGAAGAAGGTAAGGGTTGGACATCCCCCCCTCAGTGGGCAGAAGTCCCCGAGAACCATTGGCCGGTGGCTCCAGCAACACTAGAGTTTAATAGCAGGATTCCGGACTAAGATAAGTCCTGGGCTTTTAGAGTGGGAAGGAATCGGGGAGCCCAAGCAGGGTAGAGAGGGTGGTGGGTTTTCAATGCCAGTCAGGGAGGAACAAAGAGTGAAGTAACATCTTGATGTGCACGGGAACCACCCCCCCCCCAAAAAAAAGATTCACCCTGTTCCTGTGTTTTCCACAGTTATTTCAAAAATGGCTTCTGAATCTCGCTCCCCTGCCCATGCCAACCATTTTGTGCCATGGGCAGCATTATATTCAGGTCAACTGCTTTGTTGGCAAGCTTCAGTGCATGTTAATCATTTATTTAAAAATGGTGGCCTTGCTGCCAATTTCAGTGCCAACCAGCCGATCGTATATAATTGGGGATCATAGGGGAGGTGGTGGGTTATTGATATTTTACATGCCACCCCACCACCCCGAGTAAAAAACACCCTGCAGGGGTCCATAAAATCCAGCTCATAATCTTTGTGCAGGCCTATTTTTGACTACCTGGAAACATTCGTGTAAACTTTAAAAGCTTCTGTTGATTTTTATATCTACGCGATACTTTCATTTTCCTACTGATGTTAGCCACAAATTCCAGTTGATCAAATAAAGAATAACTATAAAGAAATTGCAGAGGGGGGGGGGGTGCTTTCAGTCCAACACAAATGTTGCAAATGAGTAGAGTTGAGGTGTAGCGTTTAAGGGTTACACACCGTCTTATTATCTTTCCATGTTTTGTAATTCCAATAAACCTTTTCTTTTCAAATGTAGGACACACAGAATATATTCCAGAAAACAATGGGGCAAAGTTTACAACAATCAGTACGTTGAAAATCAAAGCACATGATCAGGAATCCAGAATTGACTGTCTGGTTCGCCATGAAAGTTTGAACAAGGTTCTTACAGCAACCCATAAATTTGATAACAACTGTGAGTGGAATCTTCGTCATCATAGTTATATTAACAATATTTATATAAAGTAGGTGATTATGGCCACTTGATGCAGAGAAAGCGCAGCAATTAGTGAGAGACCAGATTCACTCTAGGTGCAATTTCTGGCCGTGTTGACATATCTTCTCTCATAACGATATATGCACCAACTTGTAATATGGGCTCAACTAGCAAAAGCATTATGAAATTCAAAAAAAATGTTTCAAATGTCAGAGACCAACACCAACGGAGTCATCAGTTCTGTAGTTTGCGACTTAAATATTTACCAAATATAGGTCGGAATTCTCCGGCCGTTGGTATTCTCTGTTCCCGCCGGCAGTGCACCTCCGTCTATGGGTTTCCCGGCGGCGTGGGGTGACTTAAATGGGAAATTCTATTTACAAGTGGCAGGAAGAGACAGTCCTTCGCCAGCGAATGGCGCACTGCTAAGAAGCACATGGGGACCGGAGAATCCCGCCATAATTTTTTTTTTTTAATCATTGGATAACTCTAACCTTAACCTGTATACAATTGCTATTTTTGTTTCTAACAGACAATTCCCATGGACTAACCGAGTCATACACTCAAACCGCAAATGGTGAGTTTTTGTTTCAAATTGAATGACAAATATACAAAACTTTTAGCAAAATGACTCTGTCCCCCACCACCCCCCACCCATCAATGTGACTGATTTGCACACCTCCTCCTCCTCTTCCACCTGTGGTAATGTGGGTGCAGATCAAGAAGATATATGTCTGCAACCCTCTTCACTGTATCCAGCCCACTCCGAGCTCAGTTGCTCAGAGGCACAGGCTGCAAGAGTGACGCAGGGGAAATGTCAAGTGAGACAATCCACCCCTATGTTGCACCACCACAGACTTAAAAAGAAGTCTTCATACATTCACTGTGAGGCGGGGTTGAAAATATAACTTTTTTTAAAAATACCAGATGATCTCATGGGATCTCATGATTAAGACCAAGTGTACTTCAGAACATGCCAAGGGTAACTGGGCCCAGACTGTGGTGGGAGGATTAAGAGGAGTGAGATTTAAGAGGCAGTGTGCAATGGGGAGAAAATGGAAATCAAGACAGGAGAGGAATCAGTGAAGGAAATAGAAGGAAAGAAGGGGGGAAAGAGTAAGATGGGGGAGAACAGGACAGAGATCAAAAATATGGATAAGGGAGTGAAAAGGTTAATGCATGTGAAGAGGGAGAGGGAAGAAGTTTCTGATAAGGTACAAAGGGAAAAACAATGTTCACTGGTTTGGGAGTTAGTAAGTAGAAAGTACACATATAAGATAATGAGAACAACAAAAGAAGAAAGGAGATTTTTTCAATACAGTGTTGTTATACCATAGGGTTAGTTGCAATCTGAACTCAACCTTTGACTTGCTAATACTACGTCCGAACCACTAGGCTATGAGATCTTATCAGAGAGCAGATACAAGTCCAATTGTGGGGTTTTAACAAAGGTTCCTTCAATGAAAAGAAAAGGAAACAATCCCATCTGATAGTTAAGAGATAGACTTCTGCTGTCCATCGACAGGTGTGACGTGTTAGGCAGGCTGGTTCGATGTGGACTGCACTTGATGCAGGGAAGCTAGAAGCAGACATCTAACACTGGAGAAAATCCAACACTGTTTTATTCAACGAAAGAACTGTTCAGCTGTAGGCCGACACTATACTGAACTGACTGGAGACCTTGGGCGGGATTCTCTCCTACCCGGCGGGGCGGGGGGTCCCTGCATAGCGGAGTGGCGCCAACCACTCCGGCGTCGGGTCTCCCCAAGGAATTCTCCGCATCTTTAGGGGCCAAGCCCTCACATTGAGGGGCTAGGCCCGCGCCGGAGCGGTTGGCACCACACTGACTGACGCCCAAACCGGCTCCAGCGGCCTTTGACGCCCACCGCCCGGCGCCGGGGTTGGCCGAAAGGCCTTCGCCGGTTTGCGCATGCGGCGGTGCGTCAGCTGCCGCTGACATCACCACCGGTGCATGCGCGCTGGGGGATTCTCTTCCGCCTCCGCCATGGTGGAGGCCGTAGCGGTGGCGGAAGAAGAAGAGTGTCCCCACAGCACTGGCCCGCCCGCCGATCGGAGGGCCCCGATCGCGGGCCTGGCCACTGTGGGGCACCCCCCTGGGTCTGATCGCCCCGCCCCCCCCCAGGACCCCGGGGGCCCGCTCACGCCGCCTGTCCCGCCGCCACCAGAGGTGGTTCAAACCACGGCAGCGGGAGAGGCCGCCCAGCAGCGGGACTTCGGCTCATCGCGGGCTGGAGAATCGCCGCAGGGGCCTCGCCGATCGGCGGGGCGTGATTCCCGCCTCCGAGAATTCCCGGGTGGCGGAGAATTCCGGCCACGGCCGGGGCGGGGTTTACTCCGGCCCCGGGCGATTCTCCGACCCTGCGGGGTTCGGAGAATTTCGCCCCTTGTATTAGCCTGACCAGACTGCATGGTGTTTGCACTGGCTAGCTCGTGGACTCTGACTGTCTCAGTGGCTGGGTCCAGAGAGAGCGGGAAACCTAGTGCCCTCTGGCTTTATAGTGGTAGTGTCCTGTCTGGTGATTGGCTGCACTGTGTTGTGTGCTTATTGGTCGTCCTGTATGTCAATCACTGCCTGTCTGCACTTCATAATATACATGAGTGGGTATTATGACAAGTTGAGCCTATCCCATTGGCAGGTCAAAGTTCAAACCTACTGCACTTCTGTTGCTATAAAGGGGCAGCAGAATATCTATAATCTACATATATACAGGATATTCTGTAACCCAAAGAGTTTAATTACCTTTTTTTAAGTTAGAGTTAAAGAAGTGGATATTATGTTGGTGCATTTTCATTCTGCAGTCTTTATTTTCTGATAACACCTAATATTAGTTACAGGCAACTAAATATTAATTACTTAACCACCCGTTTTGCTTTTTTGTTCAGAAATGAACACAAGTTCAACCTCCATGCCAGAACCAGCAAGTGCCAGTGAATTATTTGAATCAGTCACTCAGGAAAACAGAACAGAAGATGTACCTACCGTCAATTGTGAGTTTACAATTTTGCAAATCAAATTTGTTTGCATCAACTCACTTTTGTTCCAAGTGGCGATTGGGTCCACTCCCTAATTTACACTAATCTGACAATCTTGCTCAAAAATGTTACTTCCATTTAACTTCTCCGCCTGACCTCAAAATGCTGGAAACTGATGCAGAGTAACAAAATGGGAAGTGTCCCATTTCTCAATTCCACATAAAATTCACAAGAAGTATGAAAATAAAAAGAGACATGATTTTTTTTTAAATGTCCACGCAAGTGAATTCGTTGGGCGCGATCTTCCCAAAAAGGACAAAGTCCCCGAGCGAGCGTATTTAGCCGCATGTTTCCCAGCACTCGCAGTGCCGAGAAATGCAATGGCTATTCAACGCTACTCGCATTGAATAAGGAGCCTACACGGCGAATGGGTGGCCGAGGCTGCACTTGGCCAGCGCAGCATGGCCGGAATATTATGCCCATTGTCTCATTTGAAATGACTGATAGTGAATGAATACTGACACTTTTCATGCACTACATCAAAATAGGACGTGGATGTACAGTGATCTGAAATCCAGTTATTTACCTGTACAATTTAATCTACTGCTAACAAAGGTAATGGGCAGAATTCTCCAGTCTCGTCCCTGGCGGCACCTGTTGCGGGCAAGAATGGAAAATTGGCATTCCAGCCAAAATCCCATTCACTTTCAGCGGCACCGGGAAATCCCAGCCGCGGACAAAGATGGAAGATTTCGACACAATGTTAGAAATAGTGCAGAAAACAATTGGAGAAAAATGTTCCATCATGGCAACCTGTTGGATCATCCTCTTTTGAGCTCAGACAATGGCAAACTCTATTCTGGTTTTAGCGTCCACAGAATTGCAGCTTCTTTTAGTCACTGTGTTATCTGAATTGGGACATTTACCTCAGATATTCTACCTAATGGCTGAGGGAAAAGAAATTCAAGCCAATTTGATGCTCAATAAAAGCAACGGGAGGTCAGATTCAATCTATTTCAATATGTCTCATATTGTCACCTCTTCTCTCAGACATTTGCACACCCCTAGAAATAATGCAGGTAGTGGAAAGCACCACCTCTGTCACACGTGAACTATGTTTTTCAAATATCATCAAATGGAACGTTGGCCTTCATATATTCACAAAATATGAGTTCTGGTGTAGACAATTCCTTTGGGCCAAGTGAATTCTTAAAATTACTTTTTTTTAAATAACATTTTTTTCCCCTTTCTGTCAATGTGGCTGAATTGCAAATAGCACTGTCCATATGTGTGGGGACATAGTTAATCTGCCCTGTGCTCTCATTTCAATATCATTCGTCCGACTCGGGAATGATTACTGGCTGCAAGAGAAACGCAGGCAAAACAAGTAGCCCTACGACCACCAGCCAATTTTTTTTCCTCAGCCCACTTAAGCAACATTTTCTTGAACTGAAACCATCCCTTCTCCTAAAATGCTCCACATGATAGTTAAACAGAGTTCATCAACATCATCACCGTAGCAATAGAACGGAACTACTCATAATCTGCCTATTAATTACCAAACCATAATCTCCAGGATATATATTTATATTTTCACTTTAAAAGAACTAATTTTTAAAACATTTTGGTGTCGTTCATTACCCAAAAATCTTGAGGTCCTTCAATCATTTCACGATGGGAAATGTGAAAGGCCTCTCTGCCACTGATGTTTTTTATGTGCCATTGGGTGATGTTCCAGGATGAAACTGATGGACCTGTTGCTTAATTTTCTTTCTGATCACTATCCTCCTGCTTTACTCTTATTGTTCTCCTCAACCTTTAATCATTTTTCTTTTATGATCAGACATTGCCACAACTTTCATCTCAGAGTCAGCAGCTGACGGCGAGCAACCTGAAGCAGACACGGTGGAGAATAGCACCCCGGGTACCAATGGTGAGTGTTTTCCTTGTTTGGAAAAGAAACAAAAAACATGTTTATGGTGCTAGTAATTAGCATAGGAGTCAACTAAAAAGACCCCACATGTAACATGGAATAATCCAAATCACAGGGTCATAAGGAAAAGATAGTAATCAATGCACTGAATAAAAAATTCAATAGAAACGTCTTTATGCAAAGAGTGGTAAGAATCTGCAACCTGCTACCATGAGCTAGATACATACACAGAGGAGAAAGAAAAAGATGGGGATGCTGATAGGATGGGAAGAAGTCTGGTGACATGAGGCTCTTGTGGAGCATAAACACTGTCATAGACAATGCCATGTAATATTGTGTATTAAGCACATTTTGGGCATTTAAATAAATACTTACTTTGTATTTACCAATTTGAAAAGTTCTGATGATTTCAGCTACAATAAGGACTCCAACCAGTTTCAGCTCCTGATGCCTCATTATATTGTGATCTCATTGAATAGTGGGCAGTACCAGCTCAAGGGGCAAAATGGTTTACCCCTGTTCCCATAGTTCAATGGGTGAGATTTAACAACGTGTTTTGGGCGTGTTTAGCTGGATGCTTCTCGACGGCGAAAGACACCAGCACTTTGCTTGTATTTTTGCCCTCAATGACGAACGCTCCGCCAGTGCAGCACTAACATCATTTCCTGCACTGCCAAGCTTAGCAGTGGGCATCGTTGCGGGGGAGGGGTGGGGGCGGTAGAAATTGCAGAGCCGTTACAAGTCATTTATTCAGAGATTAGCACCTCTAATAATGAAGCACACCTTTGATTCGAGCACAGGATTGTTAGGCTAGGTTGTGAGTTTCAAACTACAACTTCCATATCCTGGGGCAAGAATGCTACAAAGTAAGTCAATAGGTTTATACAAAATAAAGTTATTATTTGTTCAAAGATTGCAAGATCCTTCAATTAACTTCTAATAACTGACTTTTCTCCACCAACAGAAAGTCAAACGGAATCCAGTCTAAACTCAACATCCAACACAAAAATACCTCCAACAGAGACAGAGCAAAGCACCTTCCAGTTTACAGAAGATTCATCCAGTTGTAAGTGAAAATATTTAATTTAGAAAGAAGTGCAATCATCTTGCTGCCTTGTGATTTCCCTAATCTGATTTTTTTTAATCTTTCAGTTGATAAAAATCATCCCCACAATTTGACTGAAGGTACCACAGAGTCAGATGGTAAGTAATTGTTTTCATCTTCATGTTAACCAAACGTGCTCTCTCAATTTTAAAAAATGCAAGGCAGCCAATGTTAATGCAACTTTTAAACAGCATGCTATGTAATATCTAGCACATGGGTAACAACAAGTTTGCTAAACATCTACTTATATATTCAGCTAACGTGTACCCAATATATTATTTATACAAGCAACCATTATGTTCACTCACTTCTACTGAGCTGTTGTTTTATTATATGTACTTGTCTGAGACTATTACTATTTTTGAAGTGCTGCAGAGCAGACAGACTAATTGTATTTGGCTTAACTGTATCTTTTGGAAAGAGTGACCTGCATGTGTTACTCTCTTCACTTTATTTATTAATTTTTAAAATAAATTTAGAGTGCCCAATTAATTTTTTCCAATTAAGGGGCAATTTAGGGTGGCGAATCCACCTACCCGGCACATCTTTTGGGTTGTGGGGGCGAAACCCATGCAAACACGGGGAGAATGTGCAAACTCCACACGGACAGTGACCCAGAGCCGGGATCGAACCTGGGACCTCGGCGCCGTGAGGCAGCAATGCTAACCACTGCGCCACCGTGCTGCCCTTCACTTTATTTTTTAAGGATAGGTTTTGGTCATGCTGGGTTCTTCAGCAATATAAGAACCTATTTGCTGTACCGGTGAATGTGCAATGGATGAGCAAGCTCAATCTGGTGGCATATCCATAGGTGTCCATGGGCTGTCAATACTGTCAGTTCACCAAGTGTGTGGCCTTCTCCATTACAAAGTGCATCTACTGAGTTTCCATCGCCTGTCCCACCCTAATATAAAAGCACCTCACTGGCATCAAGAAAAACAGATCTCCAGTACTACTTCTTTGTTGAATTAAGTGAAACTGAGAAACCATCCTGGAACTGAAAAACAAATGTTATATTCCCTGAGGATAAGAATGTCATACATCTTTGAAATCAAATATCACAAGCAATCTTTTAAAAGATATATCAGAGGGAATTTCCCCCCATCCCCGTGGCGTGTTTCTTAGCGACGGTGGGCAGCCTGCTGTTGGCCGGCGATGGGATCTTTGGTCCCGTCGCTGTCAATGGGATCTCCCATTGAATCCATCCCCCGCCAACTTAACGTTTGCAATTATCCTCCTCATTATTTACTAAATTTCCAAGCTTTGTGTCATCTGCAAACTTCTAAATTATGCCCTGTATAATATAGATCAAAAAGTTCCCATAGTGCCTCCCTCAGGGACACCACCGTGTACTTTATCATTACTGTTTACCAATACTGTCTATTTCCTGTCCAGTCGCCAATGTTGTATCTATGTTGCCACTACCCCCTTAGTGTTTAAATAATTTTGTATTTTTTCTGTCCAATTCCTCTGTTAGAAACAGACAATATGTTGCCCTTCTATATGGTTACTCAATAACTGGTCACTAGGTGGTGCAAGAGCCAGCTCTGGTGCTCCAGCCTCTGTTTATTTTCCATTTTACTGTTGCTGGCGACAGATCTCCACACTCCTCTTTTTGACTGCAAGCCACTTACCATGTGAAAAATAATAAGGTTGAGGCCATTCTCCCTGAGTTGATGCCATTTCACAATGGCATTTCAACGGCATGTGGCATCGTAACACCTGAGAATAATCTTTTTTTTAAAGCTTTTTTTTATATATATTTAGAATACCCAATTCATTTTTTCCAATTAAGGGGCAATTTATCGAGGCCAATCCCACCTACCCAGCACATCTTTGGGTTGTGGGGGCAAAAAGCCACGCAAACATGGGGAGAATGTGCAAACTGCACACAGACAGTGACCCAGAGCCGGGATTGAACCTGGGACCTCAGCGCCGTGCTAACCCACTGCGCCACCGTGCTGCCCTGATAATAATTTTAAGACAAACAGTTTTAATGATCTGAAATTGCATCCTCAACTCTCATGAATGATAAAGTATATGTGTGGATTGAATTCTACCTGCAGTGGAAAGTTTATTTAAAGTGATACAGTTAATCAGATGATCCTGGCTGATATAAAATATGTGAAAATAAATGGAAAAAAGAAAATGAAGGCATCAGCCATATAGAAACCAGACAGCTCCAGAGTGTCAGTGTCAATATCAGACATGTCATCATTTCACCTGTGTGTACAACAATTAAAAGGAGCACAAGATTTGTTCATGCAGAGTATTTTGTTTTCCATTCGGGTCTAGAATGAAATAATGTCACAAATATTTTATTTTTAAGTCCGTTCAATCAGGAACAAACTATATTGTAGAACAAATTAAGTGCTTTATTCAGTCAGAGGATATGGGTTTCACTGACAATGCCAACATTTATTGCCCATCCCTAATTGCCTTGGAGAAGGCAACGGTGGACTGCCTTCTTGAGGCGTTGCAATCCGTGAGGTGTTGTGATTTGATACAACTGAGTAGCTTGCTCTACCATTTCAAAGGGCAGATGAGAGTCAACCATGTTCCTCATAGGGACAAGTGACAGATTTCCTTCCTTCGAGAACACTAGGAACCGGATGGACCATTATTATTACTGTTTTTTTTATCCCAGATTTATTTAATTAACTGAATTGAAACCTCCAACTATAGTGGTGAGATTTGAACTCATGTCTGTAGTTCATTAGGCCAGGGTTCTGAATTACTAGTTCTCTAATATATGCACAAGACTGCAGTACCCTAGAAATATCAGATCAGTGTGACATTTTAGATGCTGTCGTTATAGAATACCATCTGTCGACTGTAATGTTTTTATTCATGTCTGAGTGTAGTTGTCATATTGAAGCTGGAGTTCTCTTGTGCTTGCAAATGCATAATGGTTATTGTTTGCATTTCTGAAACACACATGTTAAGTAATTACAATGGCCTATATGTAGATATCAAATTAAAGACTCGAGGTGTGATGTTACTTGTTTAATGCAGAACAGCAGAATTCCTGCATTTTATCTGTAATCAATGGCTCCAAAGAAATTGCACTTTTCAAAACTGTACACCTTTCCAATTTTAAATGGCTATTTTTTATGAGATGAGCAGAAATATTCTATTTTCCGTCTTTAAAATAAATCCTGCCATTTTTCATTAATATAGAAATTCATTGATTTGAAGTTGAAGCTATTGGTTAGAAGAAAGTTGTCTATTTATAATGTGATGGTCATATTTTGGGTTTAGCTGCAGTTGTTATGCGTTGTATTTACGCGTTGTCTGTTCAATGCATTGTCTCTTCTACTGTCAGAATACTGAAATATTGATGAACTGTTCCAGTTAACAGTGTTTGGGACTGCCTCTTTTCACAGTACTGCAGCTGCAGCTGAAACAAGGGGGGAAACAGTTCAATATATTAAATAACAATATTTGCATTTCCGCTTAACATCTCAAATCAATTACCACTTAAAAAGTGGTAACTGTTGTTACATTAGGCACACAAGACAGCCAATCCTCATAAGGATGATTCATGAATATCAATACAATAATCTCTCAATAAATTGTCTTTTTGATGTTGTTGATTGAAGGATAAATGCTGAGAAAATTCTCTGCTTTGTTTTGAATAGGCCAATGAGATCTTAGCATTCACCTGAACTTCCAGAACAGACAGTTATCTGGTCCAAAGAACAGTAGTTCCAACAATACAGTATTCCTTCAGCATTGCGTTAAAGTATCATCCTCAATTTAGGCAAGAAAAGCTTGTATTTATACAACACCTATGCATTTTTAAGACGTTTTGAAGTATCGCATGGCCAATTAATTAGGTTTAGAAATGTAATTGCTGTTGTCACATAGACAATACACAGCTAATTTGTGCCAAGCAAAATCCCACATAAAAATGAAACTAATATTCTGCTTTAAGCTCTGGAAGATCATAGAATCCCTACAGTGCAGTAGGAGGTCATTCGGCCCACTTAATCTGTACTGATCCTCTGAAAAAGCACGTAAACCTAGGCCCACTCCTCACCCTTACCCTGTAACCTCGTAACCCCACCTGACCTTTGGACACTAAGGGGCAATTTAACATGACCAATCCACCTAACCTGCACAATATTAGACTGTGAGAGGAAACCGTAGCATCCAGAGGAAATCCACACAGACGCGGGGAGAACGTATAAACTCCACACAGTCGGTCACCCAAGGTCAGAATCGAATCCGGGTCCCTGGTGCTGTGAGGCAGCAGTGCTAACTGTGCCACCATGCTGGTGCCGTGCTGAAGAGTCATATGGACTCAAATCCGGGACCCAGACGCTGTGAGGCAGCAGTCCTATTTGTGGCACTGTGCCAACGAGTCATAAGGACTCAGAACATTATCTCTTAGTTTCTCTCCCCACAGATTCTGCCAGATCTGCTGAGTTGTTTTCCAATATTTTCTGGTTTTATTTCCGATTTCCAGCATTCACAGTATTTTGCTATTATGCTTTAAACAGTATTAGCCGAGAGATTAATGTTAGTCAGGTCTTCTTTGGAAAAATGCAATAGGGCCTAAGTCCATCTGAAAGAATGGAAGTTTGGTTTAACATCTAAAAGATGGTACATTTGGCAATGCAGAACACCCTCAGTAAAACACTGAAATGGCAGCTCCTGTTATGATCTAAAACCTGGTATTGGGTATGAATCCACAGCTTTTAATCCCTGAATGTCGGTGTTACCAACTGACCCAAACTAACATTTATATATGTTTATTTGAGGAAGAAATTATTTGCTTAAAATCATTTGCCACTTCTTTTTGGGTTGAACTCTGATATTTTTTCTCCCACCAGCAGTAAGCGAGACAGAATCAAGTGTAAACTCAACACCCAGCATGGTGTTACCTGTCACAGAGACTCCACAAAACACCTCCTGGAATAAAGCAGACTCATTCACTTGTAAGCTAACTGTTTAGAAAACAAAAATATTTTCTTGCAAAAAGTATAATTTCTATGGCCATGATATCGTAACCTGATTTTCTAATTTTTCAGCAAGTT
This sequence comes from Scyliorhinus canicula, assembly GCF_902713615.1. Classification (NCBI taxonomy): domain Eukaryota; kingdom Metazoa; phylum Chordata; class Chondrichthyes; order Carcharhiniformes; family Scyliorhinidae; genus Scyliorhinus; species Scyliorhinus canicula. The sequence goes on along the minus strand of NC_052164.1, from coordinate 88,802,387 downwards.
ACAGCAATCCCCACAATTCAACTGAAAACAACACAGAGACAAATGGTATGTTGATACAAATATATTTCCTCAATATTCTTAATAGTGACTGATGAGAAATTTTCAGCACGGGTCACTGTCTACTTATGCACTCTGAACAATGAGTAACCAATCAATTCAGGCAGATGAGAATGATCTTCCTTCTAAATATGTTTTATATGGATTACATCCACCTCTCTAAATCTCAATATTATCCCTGATGTACCTCCCAGGTTTCTGCTCTTCTCCATTTCATAGAATAATATATTGCAGGTTGTTTTTTGAAAGAGTTGGCATAAAATTAATGTTATTTATGCCCATTAATTTTATGCCAACTCTTTCAAAAAACGATCTTGTTAGTCCCACTCGCCGCTCTTTCTCCATATCCCTTCATTTTTGATGGTTCAAATGTTTAACCAATTCCCTTTAGAAATCTACTAGTGAATCTTTATCTGCCACCCTATCAAGCAGTATATTTTAATCACAGCCACTCATTGAGTTTTAAAAAATCATCTATCACCTGTTCTTCTTTGTGTCAATCATCTTAAATCTGTTGCCCCAATTATCAACTCTTCTAGTCACTAGAAACAGTTCTTCCATATTTACTCTACCTAAACCCTTCATGCTTGTAAGCACATCCAACCTTCCCTGCTCTCAGAAAAGCTGTCAAAGTGACTTTAATTCTCTATCACTGGAATCCATCCTAGTAAGTCTCTTTCATATCCTCTCCAAAGCCTTCACATTCTTTCTAAAAGGTGGTACTCAGAATTGGATACACTACTCCAGCTGGGATGTGGCTGACTGAGATACAAAATTAGAACTTTGCATCAGTGCTTGCTAAGGAAAGAGGACATTGACAGGGTTACAGCAAATAGGAAGGTTGTAGGAATAGCGGATGAGATAAAAATAGATAAAGAGTATGTATTAGAGAGGCTGCTAATATTTCAAGTGGATTAGTCAAATGGTCTGGATAGGATGTGTACTGTGTTGCTAAGGGAGGTTAGAGTAGAAATTGCAGAGGTGCTAACCGCAACCTTCCAATCCTCCTTTGGTGTATGCATCAAGCCAGAGGAGTGAGGAATTGTAAATGTTGTACCTTTGTTTTAAAAAAGTGGAGAAGGTTAAACCTGGCAACTACAGATCAACCAGTTTAATGCTGGAGATGGGGAACCTTTCATAAACAATAATCCAAGAGAAAATTAACAGCTACATGGATAAGCATGAACTTAAAAGGGAGAGTGAAATATGTACCTGTTGTGGTTATATGCATACATTTATATATAAACATATAATATATCAGTCTTGATTTTTTCCAATTTCCTTCTAATGCTTTAATAAAAAATCAGAACCAAATCTGCCCCCTTCCAGATCCACAGGGCAGTGGCTAGATGCTCTTTTGCCCAGTCTCCTCCTCAACCAGATCTTTCTATTCAGGGTATTATAAAATTCAACTATTTTAATGTTTTCCTGGTCGACCTTCCATTTCCACTCTGCTGCTTGTATTTTTTCCCACACTAAGATCCACACACCCATCATCCCTGTTGTTGCCGACCTACAATGGCTACCATTTCCCAATGCTGCACCACCACCAACCACCTCAGATATAACATTTTTATCTTGATGCTTATAATCTATTATTTCCTTGCACCCCACCTCATCCCCCTTCCAAATCTTTTGTGCATTCTTCGCTCCTTTCGCCCCTAACGTTGACACTGCTTAAACCATCTAGACCCTGTGGAACTCCCTTCCTTAGTTCCTACTGTCTAGTTTCTTTCAAGGCCCTCTTTAAAACCCACTTCTTGGACCAAACCCCTCCTAACCTCGATGTTTCTGCATCCATTTTCATCTGATTAGAACTCTGAAGTGCTTTTGAATAAACATGCAAATTGTAATTGTATTACATCAAGTGGACTGACTAACATTGGCAGCTTTTCAGCAATGATATTACTGTCTTTCTTTGAGAAATTAGGACCTGTGCTCTTTGGGAATATGTCAATATTTTCATGCAGGCAAGCTTGAAAAACATTACATAAAATACAATTTGATTGTATTTGCTTTTGAATATACTGATTATTTAAAGAACCACAAATAAAATATTTAATAAAGTTGCATTGAATTGTATTCAGGGAACTGATCAGTTTCAGAAAACTCTTCAATTTTAAATGTTGAATACAATTTACTCATAGTTAACTGGCAACAACCTGGAAATCTGCAATGGTGAATTGCAGTCTTGCATAAAAGGTCATCACATATCATATAGCAAACAAAGCTCATTGATACTGCCTGACAATCCCATGCAACATATTAAAGCTCACTCCTCAAAAATTCATTCAACATATCAATTACTTAAAAAGAAATTGTGCAAAAACTCTCTCCTGTGCAGTTGTATGAAAATGTCCAATTCAAACTAGTGGATAATTAACAAAAATTAAAAGCAAAAATTACTTTAACGTAACTAGCTTGGGCTCTAACTACAAACACACAGAAAATTAAACCCATTACATCTTATGAAAATGGTTCCATGGAGTGACAGAGTTTAACCCTGCATGCCAGATCATGATTCGGCATAACACAAAAAAATGCTTACTTAGAACAATCACTCCCCTCTCCGCCCCCCACAAGCTTCAAACCAGCATTTGGCACCCATGTTCATGACAGCAGCGACCAGGTGTGGTTGCCGCCGTCGTGAACTGGTCGGGAACGGCAGGCCGCTCGGCCCATCTAGGCCAGAGAATCGCCGGTCGCTGTGAAAAACAGCGAGTGGCAATTCTTCCGAGCGGGGGAGTGGGAGAATCGCGGGCGGCGCAAGGGGGCGTGTCACCCGGCCCTCCCGCGATTCTCCCATCCGGCGTGGGGAGCGGAGAATCGCGCCCATTATCTTTATATTTATTTTAAGTATATGTTAATCAATCATTGCTTTACTTCATTCTGCGTGGTGTTTATTTTTCAGAAAAGACCATAAACTCTACAACTGCCATTAGCTTAACTAACAGTTCATCATTCGAACAAGAAGATCCAATTCCCACAGCAAAATGTGAAAATAATCAAATCAGTAAGTCAGTCTGAAAAATAATTTTTATGCAATTAAAAAATCCACAATTGCAAGTGTGAAATCGGCAAAAATACATTGTAAGAATGTAGTCAAGAAATAACTATTCATTGTAATAAGTGATACCTAGAAAAGCTCACTGTCTCTAACAGTGGATGTGAGTTCCATCCCAGTAGTATGCTCAAGTAACATTGAGTGTGGCACTTGTCTTGGTCGATGGCATTAAAAAGTGCAATAGCGTATCAGCAGTCTGATGTACAGAAATCCAATTTTCTTTTCCATTAACTCCAACAAAATCAGTGTATAAGCCGTGCAGCCTACCCACTATCACCCATGACCAATTTTATCCCCATTATCGCTACTCTGAATGGATCCGTTTCAGCACTGCCCATGCAGGCTGCTCGGCAAAGCTTTAACAGGATTCACAAGATCACTGGATAAATTTGTGCAGGGAAAGGCTTTCACACATTGCAACTTATCCCTCAGAGCTAATCTTCTCGTAAAAGTGTCAGACTGCAGCTTTAGCTGCTTTTCTATTGGGTTTGATGAAGTGCTAAAAATGCCTTGCCTAAGGGTGGCATGCGGCGCAGTGGTTAGCACTGGGACTGCAGCGCTGAGGACCCGGCATTGAATCCTGGTCCGGGGTCACTGTCTGTGTGGAGTTTGCACATTCGCCCTATGTCTGCATGTGTTTCACCCCCACAACCCAAAGATATGCACGTTAGGTGGATTGGCCACGCTAAATTGTCCTTTAAATGGGAAAAAAAAATGTCTCGCCCGACATGTGTGTCTAACCTAACTGGCTGTCGGCAGTAGCTTTTTGCTTTGCTTTCCATACCTTTTGAGAATTCCATTTCACATGTCGTTCACACTTATGTGAACAAGAACTTGCTGCCTTTCACAATGGAGAAAGTCCTCTTGAGGAGTTAGGGAAAGAAAATTGGTGGGAGTCTTGAACACCAATATTTTTAGTAATAATAGAATTAGCAAACAAGTTTACAGCACAAAGGATATCGGTCACCCATTTTGTGCCCTGCCGATATTCAATTCCACTAACTCCAATACTGATGAAACTGGTAAAACTCAGATGAATGTTTCAGGAAAACCCATGATCAGAACTGAAAACTGAAAGTTAAGGAATTTCCTAGCAGAATTTGAAAAAAGGGCGAATGATAATAGTCCAGCTGTGTACCCTGCTTTATCTTCAACATTTGAGTGTTTTTTTTTTATCTGTACAATGCATGAACGTGTTCATAACTATTTGGCAACTTAGTTAAGCGTGGTTCTAAACAAAATCAATTGATTTTCATTGATTCATAGGAGTTGGAAGGCACTGGCTCGGCCAGGACTTATTCCTCTCATTGCCTTTCAACTGAATGGCTTGCTTGGCCATTTCAGAGGGCATTTTAGGAGTCAGCCACATTGCTGTGGATCTGGAGTCACATGTCGGCCAGACCAGTTCAGGATGGCAGATTTCCTTCCCGAAAGGGAAATTAAGGAACCAGATGGGTTTTTACATCAATCAACAATTAGACTTTTAATTTAAAATTTCACCATTTGCCGTAATGGGATTCGAACCTGGATTCCCAGAGCATTGCCCCGAGTCTTTGGATTCCGAATCCAGTGACAATATCACTAAGCTACTGCCTCCCCTGTAAAAAGAAATCTGAAGAAATATTTTTAAATATGTTAAACAATCCAACCATTCTTTTTGGAATGCACAGTGATCTGAATTTTTAAAAAAATAATTTCATACAGCCATAGATGCAGTGCCCAAATGCAAGTACATTTATACTCATGGAGAGACATACTGTATATATTTTTTTTAAATGTTGATTTATTGGATTATTTCCTGTAACTGTCTGCAATATAAAGGTAAAAAAAGGATTCCTCTATGTTTTCTACTTGCAGGCAGTCATTATTAATCGTGTTTCTATCCTTTACAGTGGGCAAGAAAGAAATACCAAGGAAACAACAAATGAAGCAGAGTAGTGCCCTCTTACTGATACTTGTAGCTTTCCTGATCTGTGCTTTACTTATTGTGTTCCAACTGTTCGTGCTCAAAATCAGGAAGGAGCATTTAAAGTGGAGGAAACGTAAGTTTACTTTTAATGTTTTAACTTTGAAAATGTTCAGATATCCCCGTCTCCACGATAAATACTATCTCCTTTATTGAAAAGCAGTTCCACCTGTATTGGTCCTCCAATACCTCACCCTGGCACCAATTATGCAGTTGTGAACTTCGACAGTGATGGTTGGCAGACTGGACAACTATTTGACTATCACAGCCAAAGCTCAATACAATTGTTATGAGTAGATTATTTCCAGATCCTTTTTTAAAAAATATTTTTATTGAAATATTTGTAAACTTTTATAACAAAAACAGAACAATAGGCGATAGACATCAACATATTGAAAACAATAGAAATTTCCCCGAACGGCTCTGTCTTCACAGGCCATCAAAAATAGCAAAAAACGAAACAAACACAACACTAACCCCCCCCCCCCCCCCCCCTAACCTCGGAAAGCTGCTACTGCCGACATTTTAAATTAAATTTCTCCAAGAAAGTCGACGAAAGACTGCCACATCTGGGAGAACCCTAAAATTGATCCTCTTAAGGCAAACTTTATTCTCTCAAGGCTGAGAAAACCAGCCATGTCACTGATCCAGGTCCTTACACTTGGGGGCTTTGAGTCCCTCCACAATAACAGGATCCGTCTCCAGGCTAACAGGGAGGCAAAACTTTGGCCTCTCTCACTCCCTGAACTCCCGGGTCTTCTGACACTTCAAAGATTGCCACCTCTGGACTTGACACCACCCGTGTTCCTAGCACCTTGGACATTGTCCTGGCAAACCTCCGCCAGAACTTTTCAAGCTTCGGGCATGCCCAAAACATATGGACATGGTTTGCTGGGCTCCCCACACACCTCGCACATCTGTCTTCTACCCTGAAAAACTTGCTCATCCTCGCCGCCATCATGTGTGCCCAGTGAACCACTTTAAACTGTATGAGACTGAGCCTGGCACATGATGAGGAGGAATTGACCCTGCTTCGGGCTTCCGCCCATAGGCCCGGCTCTAACTCCTCTCCTAACCCCTCCTCCCACTTGCCTTTAAGCTCCTCCACTGAGGTTTCCTCCACCTCCAACAGCTCATGGTAGATGTCAGACACCTTCCCCTCCCCCACCCAGATACTGGACACTACTCTATCTTGTATCCCCCGTAGCGGCAGCAGCGGGAAGATTCGCACTTGTAAATACCTAAAGCTGTTCCCTGGCGGCAATTTAAACTTGTCCTCTAGCGCCTGCAGGCTGGGAAAGCTCCCATCTATAAACAGGTCACCCATCCTTCTAATACCTGTCCTCTGCCAGCTCTGGAACCCACCATCCATCCTACCCGGTAGAAACCTGTGGTCATTACATATCGGGGTCCAGACCGACGCTCCCTCCACCCTCTTGTGTCTCCTCCACTGCCCCAGATCTTCCGTGCCGCCACCACCATCGGACTTGTGGAGTATCGGGCCGGCAAGAACGACAGAGAAGCCATTTCCAGCGCTCCCAAACTGGTGCCTTTGCATGACGTCGCCTCAAACCGTTCCCATGCCGACCCCTCCGCCATTACCCACTTCCTGATCATGGCAATGTTGGCTGCCCAGTAGTAGTTGCAAAGGTTCGGCAGTGCCAACCCCCCTCCCACGTTCCAACAATAGATTATTTCCAGATCCTGCACTGCCAATGCAGGAGTCTAATTCAGCACTATTGCAACTTTGTTTCATACCTCTGCTTTTTTAAATGTGGCCCCCACTCAGAACATTGAATAGGCTAATTTACTCTACAGGGGCTAATGCATGGCAGAATAAAAAGAATCTTGAAGACTTTGTCATTGCTTACAATTTGCTTTCACTTATTTCAGAAAAAGATGACTCTGATTTAACAGTGGAAAGTAACAGATCAAACAGATCAAGTAATGAAGAAAATGTCCGACCGGAAAACAATAATCGAGGTAAGATAGGGAAGATTATTTCCTGCGCATATTTGTAGCATTTCAAATGTATACATTCGTGTAGAATGTATTCCATCAACATTACGAATTGACTGGGCGGCACGGTGGCACAGTGGTTAGCATTGCTGCCTATGGCGCTGAGGACCCAGGTTCGAATCCCGGCCCTGGGTCACTGTCCATGTGGAGTTTGCACATTCTCCCCGTGTCTGCGTGGGTCTCACCCCCACAACCCAAAGATGTGCAGGTTAGGTGGATTGGCCACGTTAAATTGCCCCTTAATTGGAAAAAATTAATTGGATATTCTAAATTTATAAAAAAAAACATTACGAATTGACTCTACTGTTCCAAATGATTAATTCTACTTTGAAACATTATTCTTTGAAATTCTTAAAAATTCATGAAAATAAATTAGATTTATTAAATTCACAGAAGATAAACCAAGATCCATAGTCCGAGACATCACCAAGATTGAAAAAAGTTACAGTGCGCAGACACAGCAAAGCAAAGATCAATGTCTTAGTGATGATAAATTTTGATTTCATAGAATCATAGAATTTACAGTGCAGAAGAAGGCCATTCAGCCCATTGAGTCTGCACCAGCCCTTGAAAAGAGCATCCTACTTAAGCCCACACCTCCACCCTATCCCCATAACCCAGTAACCCCACCTAACCTTTTTGGACACACTAAGGGCAATTTAGCATGGCCAATCCACCTAACCTGCACATCTTTGGACTGTGGGAGGAAACCGGAGCACCCGGAGGAAACCTACGCACACATAGGGAGAATGTGCAGACTCCACACAGACAGTGACCCAAGCCGTGAATCGAACCTGGGATCCTGGAGCTGTGAAGCAACTATGCTAACCACTATGCTACCATGCTACCCCTTCAGTGGCTGATATATTAAAGGAAAGAATGGCCTGAATTTCAATAAATTGAATACTCGTATTATAGACAATAAAGGGAGAAAGGGAGGGAAAGGAGATGAGAGAGGGAAGGGGTGGATTGGGAAGTACTGATAAGAGAGAGATTGCCTCACAGATGACAAGTTTTGTACCTTCAAAGCATTTAAATAGATCTGACAGTCCATTTGTAAGAATATACAACACTGATTACAACATCCTTTCATGGTTGAGCAAATTAATTTTCATACATTTCAAATTCTGAAAGAAAACAATACAGGTATCAACTTTAATTTTATGCAGTGAGGTGAAAATAAACCAGTCTCTAAAATTGTTAGGCAATGAGTTTTGTAAATGTGAATACTTTTGGTGCGTTAGTATTCTTAGTACTTACATCGAATAAACAATTTCAGAAAAGCTACTTTTCATCTATATAAATTATTTTCACGAGTATTCATTACTCTGCTATACATATGGTACAGTTGAACTGATTACAATAGTCAGTGTTCTTCACAAAACAATTATTCCTCTGTTCATAATCCGTTACTTATCTATAGAATAGCTCTCTTCAACTTGCAGACATTGTCCTTGCTGTTTTGTCCAAGTATATGGGCAGCACGGTGGTTAGCACTATTGCTTTACAGCGCCATGGTCCCAGGTCCGATTCCCGGCTTGGCTCAATGTCTGTGTGGAGTCTGCACGTTCTCCCCATGTCTGCGTGAATTTCCTCCGGGTGCTCTGGGTTCCACCAAGTCCCGAAAGAAGTGCTGTTAGGTAATTTGGACATTCTGAATTCTCCCTCAGTGTATTTGAACAGGCGCCGGAGTGAAATGAAAATCGCTTCTTGTCACAAGTAGGCTTCAAATGAAGTTACTGTGAAAAGCCCCCTAGTCGCCACATTCCGGCACCTGTTCGGGATCACCTTCAACAATGCACCTCAATATGAATTTTCTAAACTATTGATTACCATCCAATTTCCATGTTCAGGACTGAACAGTATTCCAACGAAGCTTAATAGCTGGTTTGTGAAAACTGCTTGCACTGCTGATATAACTTGGCTTTTTCAGGAGACAGCATCTTATGTAACACCGAAGTGATTGCAAATCAGCCACTGGTAGTGATAATGATGGGACCAAGATCAGATAGTGAATTAAAATTATCATAAGTACAGAGAATTAAAGCCTGTTTACCTAAATGGGGCTCTTGCCTCAGTCTATTGATATTAATATTCTCAATAGGATCTGTAAAAGCACTGCATTAAATTTGTTAAATTACAATTGCATAATTAGAAATGCTTGATAACAGTAATGAATTCCTGTTAAATGTGGGTTAAGTTTTTGAAATGTTAAGTTAAAACTGTTTTCTTTTTTCTCCTGTACAGATCCCAATTTTGGCACACAATACACAATTCAAATACATTCAGAAGAACAAATGAAGCAGTATACTAACAACATCACTGAATATACTAACAACATCTCTGAATATACTAATACCATCACTGAAGATGAAATAAATACATTGGATAAGGAGAGCACAGTATAAGTTATTGTTATCACAGCAACTTATATTTGCACGAGGTTTTAATACAAAATGTCTCTTTTGTAATATTTTTAAAGCATTTTTGCAAATAATTGCCTTTGTTGCACATATTTCAAAATATATGTTGGGGAAATTTAATTTATGAAAAGGATAATGCAACAGTTGATTGAATGTGAATCAGGAATGAATCTTCTTTAAATGTTTATTTCCAGACTGTAAAATGTGAATGTGTTTAAGTGTTTTATCATATGTAACCATTGCACCTATATTTATTGCTATTTGCACATTAAATACAATTTTTTACTTTTTAAAATACATTTATTTTGATTTTTTTTCTCATTTGTGTGTGGGAAATGGGATGCATTCTTGGTTCTTTACCAGATAATTAGGAAGTTGGATTACTACACCAAGTTTATGCTAGCGCCTTCCACATCTTGTTCATGCTGGTATTCTCCCTGTTCACTGTATTTCAGTTCATGCTTCCTTATCTTTCGCACCTCTAAGGTGTCATTCTGAGCTCTTTCAGCAAATTACCTAGCAAAGCATTATCATCTATTGCCTCCTTTTTCCTCAGTGCTACCTGACCTGTCACATTACCTCTACTCTTCATTGGTATTAATTTACTCTACCTTTTGGACAATTGCTACCTCACTGCTGGAACTAATGGATGGGAGCAGGATACTTTGCCTCTGTGCTCCTGCTGGTGGAAGGAACTCCTGCATCTGGGTTAATGGTTCCTGGTTCTTGCAAGAATTTTAAGGGCACATCAGAATCCAGGAGTGGTGCTAAAGGGAGAATATCCTGTCACATTCAGGGCTGCTTCTTTTGTGAAAATAAAAGCATATCTACATCATGGCCTACAAATTAGGTTCCCAGAATGGAAAACAGTAAAAACTGGGAAATAAGAACACTGCTCCGAGCTGTTTATTCCTCTTGCAAATTTCTGGATATATGGGCGCAGGTAACAATCCTTACACATGAATAGTGAGATAAAAGCACCTTTCAATATTAGGCATCAGACCGCAGGGTCTCCTTTTATTGTACAATTTTTATTGAGCCAGTGAATGAGAGAGAAACTGGCAGCTTGCATGATTGAAGATTGGGCCAATTCACATAGAATTTACAATGCAGGAGGTTATCCGGCCCATCGGTTCTGCACGGGCCCTTGGAAAGGGTATCCTACTTAAGCCTACACCTCCACCCTATTCCCGTAACCCCACCTAACCATTTTGGACGCTAAGGGCAATTTAGCATGGCCAATTCACCTAACCTACACATCTTTGGCCCGGGAAACACACGCAGACATGGAGAGAATGTGCAGACTCTGCACAGACAGTGACCCAAGCCGGGATTCGAACCTTGGACCCTGGAGCTGTGAAGCAACAGTGTTCACCATGCTACCGTGTCATGATATTGCAGTGGCCTTCAGATAAGTGAAGAAAGGACCCGGGTTTGCTCCTGGCCCCAGGTCACTGACTGTGTAGAGTTTGCACATTCTCCCCGTGTCTGCGTGGGTCTCACCCCCACAATCCAAAGATGGGTACTGTAGGTGGATTAGCCATGCTAAATTGCCACTTAATTGGGAAAAAAAATAGGGCACATTAAATTTTTAAAAATAACTGAAGTAGGCGACTGGGAAAAGGAAAGATCGAGTTGGAAGGATTAGGTGGAGCACTCATCCTTCCATCAGCTCTCATGTCACCTATGACTCAGTGTAGCATTTTCACCTCCGAGAAGGTGGTAAGGTTCAAGAGCACAAAACCTAGGTTGATACTCAGTGCAGTACTGAGGTGGTGTTGGTGCTGCTGTCTTTCAGATGGGATGTCAAGCTCAGACTCTGTCTAACCTCTAGCATAAATGCAAACCACCATGTGGCACTATTTTAAAGAATATCAGGGTGTTTTCCCCAGTGTTCTAGCTAATATTCATCCATAAACCAACGTTACCAAAATAGATTATCCTGTCATTATCTCATTGTTTATAGTAAGAAGTCTTACAACACCAGGTTAAAGTCCAACAGGTTTGTTTCAAACACGAGCTTTCGGAGCACGGCTCCTTCTTCAGGTGAATGGGCTGAATTCACCCCATTCACCTGAAGAAGGAGCCGTGCTCCGAAAGCTCGTGTTTGAAACAAACCTGTTGGACTTTAACCTGGTGTTGTAAGACTTCTTACTGTGCTTACCCCAGTCCAACGCCGGCATCTCCACATCATGGCTCATTGTTTATGGCAGCATGATGCATGCAAATTGGATGGTATGTTCCTAAATTACTGCAACGATTACACTTCACCAAAATACTTTCTTAGGGCTTTCAGGTATCAAAGGCTTTGGGACTACCAGAGGTTAGATGCATGTATTGCAAGTTCATTTTCCTTTCCAGCTTGATGTTCAAGTATAAAAAACTTAACATGCTGTTTGTGGTCTAATAAATGGTTTCTTTAAGCATCATCGATTTGATTGTATGAAAGTCTGTTTTTCCTGGGGCGGGTTGGAGCAATGGACTTTAAGCTCCTGACGAACATCTATTGGATAAGCTACTGGCCACTTAATAGGTGAATTCATATTCCATGAAAACCATGGGGAGATTTATAGATGATCCTTTGTGTCCTTTGTGCACACTGTAACAGTTGCAGTGATAGATTTAGATCAGGACAAATGAGAAGAGACGTGAGTACAGCTTAAGAGGCAGCATGGACCGGTGGGGCTGAAAGGTTCATAGCTCTGCTGCATATCCTATGAAAATTAAGAGAGGTTCTGAAACATGAAACCATTAAGGTGCCAAAAAGATAGCTTTGTGTTCATGAGCAAAGCGGTTAAATGGTGTTGATCAGATCAGTCACGATGTAACTGAATTTTGGAACACGCGCAATGGCTCAATGACAATGGATAATAAATAATGTGTAATTTTTTCATATATCATGGGAATTAAAACACATAATACCCATGCAAGTTGGAAAGCCTTTGCTAGCCATGATCAAAAGGGGGTTAAAAATACAGAGACAAAAGAACAAGAAATTTTATCAAGTTTCTAGGCTAGTTAGCTTAACATCTGTAAGGGGTAAAGTTTGAAAGCTATATTAAAGATGTTATGGAAGGGCACTTCAAAATATTCAAGGCCGAAGAAGCACATAGCCTCGTTTTCTACAGTGGGGAGCTCCGCTTGGCAGAACTCCCCATTGTACCGAGAGATCGGGACGCCATTTTTAAATGGTGTCCTGATATCCGAGGTACCCAAAACAATCAACAACCTGAGCGCACTATGGGATGGTCCCCAGCCACCCCCCCCCCCCCCCCCGCAAAGCCACACCGGGCAACCCGGCCTGACTGCTCGTGAGCAAATATTAGCTTGGCACCTTGGCAGTGCCAACCTGGCAGTGCCAATGCCAGCTGGCAGTACCACCTGGGCATTGCCAGTCTGTCACCCAGGTGGCACTGCCAAGGTGCCAGGCTGACACAGCCAAGTTATCCAGTTGACACCAGCAGTGCCAGAGCTTCACCCTGCCCAAAGGGCATGCAGCTGGGGGCCTCCAAACCCGTAGGAGACCAAGGAGTGCCGTTCCATCTGATTTGATTTGATTTATTATTGTCACATGTATTAGTATACAGTGAAAAGTATTGTTTCTTGCATGCTGTACAAGCAATGCATACTGTACGTAAGGAAGAAAAGAGAGACTGCAGAATATAATGTTAGTTATAGCAAGGTGTAGAGAAAAGATCAACTTAATACGAGGTAGGTCCATTCAAAAGTCTGATGGCAGTAGGGAAGAAGCTGTTCTTGAGTCAGTTGGTACGTGACCTCAAACTTTGGTATCTTTTTCTAACGGAAGGAGGTGGAAGAGAGTATGTCCGGGATCCGTGGGGTCCTTAATTATGCTGGCTGCCTTTCTGAGGCTGCGGGAATTATAGATAGAGTCAATGGATGGGAGGCTGGTTTGCGTGATGGACTGGGCTACATTCACGACCTTTTGTGGTTTCCTGTGGTCTGGGGTAGAGCAGGCTCCATACCAAGCTGTGATACAACCAGAAAGAATACTTTCTATGGTGCATCTGTAGACGTTGGTGAGGGTCGCAGCTGACATGCCAAATTTCCTCAGTCTTCTGAGAAAGTAGAGCCATTGGTGGGCTTTCTTAACTATAGTGTCGGCATGGGGGGGACCAAGACAGGCTGTTGGTGATCTGTACACCTAAAACCTTGAAGCTCTTGACCCTTTCTACTTTGTTCGCATTGATGTAGACAGGGGCATGTTCTCCACTATGCTTCCTGAAGTCGATGATAATCTCCTTCGTTTTGTTGACATTGAGGGAGAGATTGTTGTCGTCGCACCAGTTCACCAGATTCTCTATCTCATTCTTATACTCTGTCTCGTCATTCTTTGAAATCCGACCCACTACGGTGGCGTCATCAGCAAATTTGAAAATCGAGTTAGAGGGGAATTTGGCCACACAGTCACAGGTGTATAAGGAGTATAGTATGGGGCTGAGGACACAGTCTTGTGGGGCACCGGTGTTGAGGATGATCGTGGAGGAGGTGTTGTTGCCTATCTTTACTGATTGTGGTCTGTGGGTTAGAAAGTTCAGGATCCAGTCGCAGAGGGAGGAGCGAAGCCAAGGCCACAGAGTTTGGAGATGAGTTTTATAGGAATGAAGGTGTTGAAGGCTGAGCTGTACTCCATAAATAGGAGTCTAACATAGGTGTCTTTGTTATCTAGGTGTTGCAGGGTAGAGTGCAGGGCCATGGAGATGGCGTCTGCTATGGACCTGCTGCAGCGGTAGGCAAACTGTAATGAATCAAGGGAATCTAGGAGGCTGGAGTTGATTCATGCCATGACTAACCTTTCGAAGCACTTCATGATGATGGATGTCAGAGCCACTGGACGATAGTCATTAAGGCACGCTGCTCGACATTTTTTTGGTACAGGGATGATGGTCATCTTCTTGAAGCAGATAGGGACCTCAGATTGTTGTAAAGAGAGGTTGAAGATGCCTGCAAATACCCCCGCCAGCTGATCCGCGCAAAACCTGAGTGGTCGTCCGGGTACCCCATCCGGGCCAGTGGCTTTCCGTGGGTTCACCTTCAAGAAGGCTGCTCTGACATCTGCAGTGGTGATCTCAGATACAAGTTCTGGTCCCCGTTTGTGGGAACCAGTGCAGAACAACGCTCGCCCGATATCTCTGAGGCGAAGGGGTTGAATTCCAAAGCCTCAAATAACTCAGGAATCTGCATGTTAGTGAGGCTTACTGCCTCACTCTAATATGCAGATTTGCCAAAAGCTGCTCCCGCCCACAATGGGCGGGACTCACATTGCAACATCTCACGAGGTCGCGTTGCATCTCGCGAGGCGTTGCGAGCTGAGTAGATCCTGGGAGTGGGGTGTCCTGGCTTTCATCAGGCACACTGTGCTGAGGCGAGCATGGCCGATGGATCGCGCCCATAGACTGGTTTAGTGAGTGGACAAAGAACTGGCAAATAATAATAATCTTTATTATTGCCATAAGTAGGCTTACACTGCAATGGAGTTACTGTGAAAAGCCCCTCGTCGCCACACTCCAGTGCCCGTTGGTGTACACAGAGGGAGAATTCAGAATGTCCAATTCACCTAACAGCACATCTTTCAGGACTTGTGGGAGGAAATCTGAGCACCTGGAGGAAACCCATGCAGACACGGGGAGAACGTGCAGACCGCAGAGACAGTGACCCAAGCTGGGAATGGAACCTGGGACCCTGGCGCTGTGAAGCCATCATGCTAACCACGATGTTACTGTGCTGCCCACATTTCATTCATGTGATGTTACATCATCATTAAATGCTCTGATGTTAACCTATTGTCTGAAATCCATTTATTCTTTTAAGTTCTGCAATTACGTGGGGGTGGGGGTGGGAATACCGGGTTGCTGCTGGAAGGGCCAGGAGAGAGCTGGTGTGGGCCAGGGGGGTAGAGGGGAGGCGGTATCATCATGGGGGATGGGTCGGGCAGGGTGTGCTGGCCTGGGGCGAGCAGTCGATGAGCTATGGCTAGTCGGCGGGGGAGGGGGGCGGGGTGCCCTCTGATCCGGCTGATCACCTGGAACGTGAGGGGGCTGAATGGGCCAGTTAAGAGGATTAGGGTATTTTCTCATTTGAAGGGGCTGAAGGCGGACGTGGCTATGCTCCAGGAGACCCACTTGAAGGTGGTGGACCAGGTTCGTCTGAGGAAGGGGTGGGTGGGACAGGTTTTCCACTCAGGATTAGACGCGAAGAACCGGGGGGTGGCGATTCTGGTTGGGAAGAGGGTGGCGTTCGAGGCGTGAGGTGGTGGCGGACAAGGAAAGCAGATATATTATGGTGAAGGGTAGGCTGCAAGGAGAGAAGGTGGTGCTGGTTAATGTGTATGCCCCGAATTGGGATGATGCTGGCTTTATGAGGTGCATGTTGGGCCGCATTCCGGACCTGGAGGCAGGGGGCCTGATTATGGGGGGAGACTTTAACACGGTGCTAGATCCCCCCACTGGACCGGTCCAGTTCAAGGATGGGTAGGAGGCCGGCGGCGGCCAAGGTGCTGAGGGGGTTTATGGACCAGATGGGGAGGGGGGGGGGGGGGGGGGGGTGGACCCCTGGAGGTTTGGGAGGCCGAGGGCGCGGGAGTATTCCTTTTTCTCCCATGTGCATAGGGTTTACTCCCGAATAGATTTTTCTGTCCTGAGCAGGGGATTGATCTCGAAGGTGCAGGATGCCGAGTATTCGGCCATAGCAATTTCAGACCATGCTCCGCACTGGGTCGATCTGGAGATGGGGGAGGCGCGGGACCAGCGCCCGCTTTGGCACCTGGATGTGGGGATGCTGGCTGATGAGGTGTGCAGGAGGGTCCGGGGAAGTATTGAGGGGTATCTTGAGACCAACGACACGGGGGAGGTCCGTGTGGGGATGGTCTGGGAGGCTCTGAAAGCAGTGATCCAGGGGGAGCTGATTTCCATCCGGGCCCATAGGGAAAGGAGGGAGAGGGAGAGACTGGTGGGGGAGCTCCTGGACATTGATAGGAGGTACGCGGAGGCCCCGGAGGAGGGGTTGCTGGGGGAACGGCGTAGTTTGCAGGCCAAGTTCGACTTATTGACCACCAGAAAGGCGGAGACACAGTGGAGGAGGGCGCAAGGCGCGGTATATGAGTATGGGGAGAAGGCGAGCAGGACGTTGGCGCATCAGCTCCGCAGGCGAGATGCAGCTAGGGAAATTGGTGGAGTGACAGATAAGGGTGGGAATGTGGTGCAGAAGGGGGCAGAGGTGAACGGGGTGTTTAGGGACTTTTACGAGGAACTGTACCGGTCGGAGCCACCGGTGGGGGGGGGGGGGGGGGGGGGGGGGGGTGGAGAGCTTCATGAACAGGCTACGTTTCCCAAAGGTGCAGGAGGAGCTGGTGGAGGGGCTGGGGGCGCCGATAGAGTTGGAGGAGCTAGTCAGGGGGATTGGTCAAATGCAGTCAGGTAAGGCGCCGGGGCCGGATGGGTTCCCGGTGGAATTTTATAAAAAGTATGCGGACCTGGTGGCCCCCCTGTTGGTGCGAGCCTTCAATGAGGCATGGGAGGGGGGGGGGGGGGATTTTGCCCCAAATGATGTCACGGGCGCTGATCTCTCTGATCCTGAAGCGGGATAAGGACCCCTTGCAGTGTGGGTCATACAGGCTAATCTCGCTCCTCAATGTTGATGCTAAGTTGCTGGCGAAGATCCTGGCCACCAGGATAGAGGACTGTGTGCCAGGGGTGATACACGAGGATCAGACAGGATTTGTCAAGGGAAGACAGCTTAACACGAATGTGCGGAGATTGTTAAATGTTATTATGATGCCGGCGGTGGAGGGGGAGGCGGAGATAGTGGTGGCGCTGGATGCAGAGAAGGCGTTTGATAGAGTTGAGTGGGGGTACCTGTGGGAGGTGCTGGAGCGGTTCGGATTCGGGGAGGGGTTCATCAAATGGGTGAGGTTGCTCTACGAGGCCCCGATGGCGAGTGTAGTTACCAATGGAAGGAGATCCGAGTACTTCAGGCTCTACCGTGGGACCAGGCAGGGGTGTCCCCTGTCCCTCTTGCTTTTTGCACTGGCGATAGAACCTCTGGCTTTGGCGCTGAGGGAGTCGGGGAGGTGGAGGGGCCTGGTGCGGGGTGGGGAAGAACATAGGGTATCGCTGTATGTGGACGACCTGCTGTTGTATGTGGCGGACCCAGAGGGGGGAATGCCGGGGGTGATGGAGCTGTTGGCTGAGTTTGGGAGCTTTTCAGGCTATAAGTTAAATCTGGGCAAGAGTGAGGTATTTGTAGTACACCCGGGTGATCAGGAGGAGAGAATTGGGAGGCTCCCATTTAAGAGGGCAGTGATGAGTTTCAGATACCTGCGGGGTGCAGGTGCCAGGAGTTGGGGGACTCTCCATAAGCTTAATTTTACCAGGCTTGTGGAGCAGATGGAGGAGGAATTCAAAAGGTGGGACATGGTGCCGCTGGCGGGTAGAGTGCAGTCCGTCAAAATGACGGTTCTCCCGAGATTCTTGTTCCTTTTTCAGTGTTTGCCCATCTTTATCCCTAGGGCCTTTTTTAGGAGTGACTAGCAGCATCATGAGCTTTGTTTGGGCGCATGGGACCCCGAGGGTGAAGAGGGTCTTCTTGGAGCGGGGTAGAGATGGTGGGGAGCTGGCGTTACCCAATCTCTCAGGGTATTATTGGGCGGCCAATGTGTCGATGGTGCGCAAGTGGGGGATGGAGGGGGAGGGAGAAGCATGGAAACGGTTGGAGATGGCGTCCTGTGGAGGCACAAGCCTGGGGGCCCTGGTAACGGCGCCGTGGCCGCTTCCTCCTACGAGGTATACCACGAGTCCGGTGGTGGCGGCTACACTCAAGATTTGGGGGCTGTGGAGGCGACATAGGGGGGAAGTGGGGGGCTCGATGGAGGCTCCGTTAAGGGGGAACCATCGGTTTGTCCCGGGGAACATTGATGGGGGGTCCCAGGGTTGGCACAGAGTGGGCATCAGACAGCTGAGGGACCTGTTCATTGATGGGAGGTTTGCGAGCCTGGGGGAGTTGGAGGAGAAATTTGGGCTCTCCCCGGAGAACATGTTCAGGTATCTGTAGGTAAAGGCGTTTGCTAGGCGGCAGGTGGAGGGATTCCCTTTGCTTCCCGCGAGGGGGGTGAGTGACAGGGTGCTTTCGGGGGTCTGGGATGGGAAGATATCTGATATCTGCAAGGTAATGCAGGAGGTGGAGGAGGCGTCAGTAGAGGAGATAAAGGCTAAGTGGGAGGGGGAACTGGGGGAACAGATCGAAGATGGGACATGGGCTGATGCCCTGGAGAGGGTTAATTTCTTCCTTCTCATGTGCGCGGCTTAGCCTCATCCAATTTAAGGTGTTGCACCGGGCCCACATGTCCGGGTCTAGGATGAGTAGGTTCTTTGGGGGCAAAGACAGGTGTGTCGGGTGTTCGGGGAGTCCAGCGAACCATGCCCATATGTTCTGGGCATGCCCGGCACTGGAGTTCTGGAAGGGGGTGGCGAGGACGGTGTCGAGGGTGGTAGGATCCAGGGTCAAGCCAGGCTGGGGACTCGCGATTTTTGGGGTTGGGGTGGAGCCGGGAGTGCAAGAGGCGAAAGAGGCCGGTGTGCTGGCCTTTGCGTGCCTGGTAGCCCGGCGGAGGATCTTGCTACAGTGGAAGGATGCGAGACCCCCAAACGTGGAGACCTGGATCAATGACATGGCGGGATTTCCCAAGCTGGAGAAGTTCAAATTTGCCCTGAGAGGTTCCGTACAAGGGTTCTTTAGGCGGTGGCGACCTTTCCTCGACTTTCTGGCTCAGCGATCGGATACTCGGTTAGCAGCAGCAGCAACCCGGGGGGGAGGGGGGGGGGAGTTGACTATGTTTGCTTATTTAATTTAAATTTTATTTTAAGTTCTCTTGTTGTTTATTGGGTTTGGGGGGGAGGGGGGGCGAGGTACATGCGTTGATACAGTCTTGGGGGTGTTATAGTTTTTATGGTGTTTGATTGTGGCTTCTCATTGTTTGTTGTTATACTTTCTGTAAAAATTTCAATAAAAATTATTTTTTTTTTAAAAGTTCTGCAATTACGGAGGTGGCTTTGAGACCAGGAAGAGATCAGCCATGATCTGATTGAATGGTGGAGCAGGCTCGAAGGACAGAATCACCTATTTCTGCTCCTAATTCCTATGTTTCTATGTAATTCTTTGGAATATAGTATGGGAAGTTGCCCATTTTGATAGGAAGAATATTATCAAAATGGTGAGAAATTGCAGAGCTTTGAAATTCAGAGAAATCTAGATACCTTTGTGCATGATTCACAAAAGGCTAGTGTGCAGGTACAGCAAGAAATTAGGAAAGCGAACTGAATGTTAACATTGATTGCGAGTAGAACTGAATACCAAAGTAGGCAGGTTATGCTTCAGATGTACAGGGCACAGGTGTGACCACATCTGGAATAGTGTGTACAGTATTTATCTCCATATTTAAGGAAATATGTAAATATTTGTAGGATCTCTTTTTTTCTAATAAGAGTCGAAGTCTGGTGGGTGGTTTAGATTGAGCTTATTGCAAAACTTAGTCCAAATTCAGATATTAAAAAAAAGCACAAGGAGCAAAAGGAAGAGAACAAAGAACCATGCGCACAAAGGGTCAAACTTTCTTACATGCATGTTTTTGGTAACACCCTTTCTTTGTTCCACATTAGTTAAGTAATCCTGAGTTGTGACTCCTGATTGGCGCTCCATCTCAGCATTTTCTACCAGCATTTTGTACCAAGCATTTACACTTGCATTTAACTTACTGGCTGCACGTACATTGTTGCATTGTCACATTTGCCGTTTGGATTTTGAAAAGCTGATGTGTCACTCTGAAGATTCAATATTTTCCCAGTTTCAATATTTCCCCACTATGGGCAAGAAGCAGCTCAGAGGTTCATTACACTTCTACCAGGAATCAGTGGGTTGTCTTGAGGGAAGGTTGGGCAGGCTAGGCTTGTATCCACTGGAGTGCGACAAGATAGCACAGTGGTTAGCACTGTTGCTTCACAGCGTCAAGGGCCCGGGTTCAATTCTTGGCTTGGGTCATTGTCTGTGTGGAGGTGTTCCTCTTGTGGGAGCACCTTGAACGAGGGATCACTGTTGCTTCTATAACACAAGATTAAGAGAATTTCTTTCTCTCAGAGGGTCGTTGGTCTCTAACTGCGGAAGCAGAGTTTTTGAATATATTTAAGACAAAGGTGGATAGAATCTTGATAAGCAAGGGGGTGAAAGATTATTGAGGGTAGGTTATGAGGTAGTAGTGCTAACAGAGCCACCATGCTGCCGTATGGCATGTTCTTTATTTTGTGTTATTACATAAAAAAGATGGTGTACTAATTAAATTAGCTGAGCCTTTGTATTCAACCTTCTATGAATTCAAGCAATAGAGCCAATCATGCCTCGTCTCCTCTCCATCTTCTGAGGTTCAAGAAGCAAATATTCAAAAGACATCAATGTGCAGTTCAGGTGATAAAATGGACGTTGTTTTTAAGACTTCTGGGTTACACTATTTTACAAGGAAACACATGACAGTTCGGGTCACTTTGCATAAAAGTAGACTGCCATCACTAAACTCAAATTCTAGACAATGAGGGAATGCAAGAAAAATCCATAAATTTTTCAGCTTTGAGATGTAAAGAAATAACAGCATATGAAGACATGAATGAGCACTGCATTGCTGAACTGTGACATCTGCCCCATCTTTCAGGAGCTTGTCCCAATCAAAGTAGACTCAATTCCAAACTCTCGGTACTTATGGGGTGGGGGTCCCAGATGGAACCATATTCCCGTCTTAAATTAGCACATTTATTTTGGAAGCAAAATTACTTTTTTTAAATTTAGAGTACCTAATTCATTTTTTCCAACTGAGGGACAATTTAGCGTGGCCAATCTACCTACCCTGCATATCTTTTGGGATCTGGGGACAAAACCCATGCAAACACAGAGAGAATGTGCAACAAGGGGCATGGGAACCTGGATTGTAGTTTTGATGGGAACCTGGATTGTAGTTTTGGGGTACGGGAGATTGAGAGTATAGAGGTCAGGAGCACAGATTTGACTTCGCAGGAGGGTGCCAGTGTTCATGTAGGTGGTTTGAAGTGTGTCTACTTCAATGCCAGGAGTATACGAAATAAGGTCGGGGAACTGGCAGCATGGGTTGGTACCTGGGACTTCGATGTTGTGGCCATTTCAGAGACATGGATAGAGCAGGGACAGGAATGGTTGTTGCAGGGTTCCGGGGTTTAGGTGTTTTAGTAAGCTCAGAGAAGGGGGCAAAAGAGGGGGAGGTGTGGCGCTGCTAGTCAAGGACAGTATTAATGTTGCGGAAAGGATGCTAGATGGGGACTCTTCTTCTGAGGTAGTATGGGCTGAGGTTAGAAACAGGAAAGGAGAGGTCACCCTGTTGGGAGTTTTCTATAGGCCACCTAATAGTTCTAGGGATGTAGAGGAAAGGATGGCGAAGATGATTCTGGAAAAGAGCGAAAGTAACAGGGTAGTTGTTATGGGAGACTTTAACTTTCCAAATATTGACTGGAAAAGATATAGTTCGAGTACATTAGATGGGTCATTCTTTGTACAATGTGTGCAGGAGGGTTTCCTGACACAATATGTTGACAGGCCAACAAGAGGCGAGGCCACATTGGATTTGGTTTTGGGTAATGAACCAGGCCAGGTGTTAGATCTGGAGGTAGGTGAGCACTTTGGAAACAGTGACCACAATTCGGTGACCTTTACGTTAGTGATGGAAAGGGATAAGTATACCCCGCAGGGCAAGAGTTATAGCTGGGGGAAGGGCAATTATGATGCCATTAGACATGACTTAGGATGTGTTGGTTGGAGAAGTAGGCTGCAAGGGTTGGGCACACTGGATATGTGGAGCTTGTTCAAGGAACAGCTATTGCATGTTCTTGATAAGTACGTACCAGTCAGGCAGGGAGGAAGGGGTCGAGCGAGGGAACCGTGGTTTACCAAAGAAGTGGAATCTCTTGTTAAGAGGAAGAAGGAGGCCTATGTGAAGATGAAGCGTGAAGTTTCAGTTGGGGCGCTTGATAGTTACAAGGAAGCGAGGAAGGATCTAAAGAGAGAGCTGAGTCGAGCAAGGAGGGGACATGAGAAGTCTTTGGCAGGTAGGATCAAGGAAAACCCAAAAGCTTTCTATAGGTATGTCAGGAATAAAAGAATGACTAGGGTAAGAGTAGGGCCAGTCAAGGACAGTGGTGGGAAGTTGTGTGTGGAGGCTGAGGAGATAAGCGAGATACTAAATGAATACTTTTCGTCAGTATTCACTCAAGAAAAAGATAATATTGTGGAGGAGAATGCTGAGACCCAGGCTATTAGAATAGATGGCATTGAGGTGTGTAGGGAAGAAGTGTTGGCAATTCTGGACACGGTGAAAATAGATAAGTCCCCGGGGCCGGATGGGATTTATCCTAGGATTCTCTGGGAAGCCAGGGAAGAGATTGCTGAGCCTTTGGCTTTGATTTTTAGGCCATCATTGGCTACAGGAATAGTGCCAGAGGACTGGAGGATAGCAAATGTGGTCCCTTTGTTCAAGAAGGGGAGTAGAGATAACCCCGGTAACTATAGGCCAGTGAGCCTAACGTCTGTGGTGGGTAAAGTCTTGGAGAGGATTATAAAAGATACGATTTATAATCATCTAGATAGGAATAATATGATTAGGGACAGTCAGCATGGTTTTGTGAAGGGTAGGTCATGTCTCACAAACCTTATCGAGTTCTTTGAGAAGGTGACTGAACAGGTAGACGAGGGTAGAGCAGTTGATGTGGTGTATATGGATTTCAGTAAAGCGTTTGATAAGGTTCCCCACGGTCGGCTATTGCAGAAAATACGGAGGCTGGGGATTGAGGGTGATTTAGAGATGTGGATCAGAAATTGGCTAGTTGAAAGAAGACAGAGAGTGGTGGTTGATGGGAAATGTTCAGAATGGAGTTCAGTTACGAGTGGCGTACCACAAGGATCTGTTCTGGGGCCGTTGCTGTTTGTCATTTTTATAAATGACCTAGAGGGCGCAGAAGGATGGGTGAGTAAATTTGCAGATGACACTAAAGTCGGTGGAGTTGTAGACAGTGCGGAAGGATGTTGCAGGTTACAGACGGACATAGATAAGCTGCAGAGCTGGGCTGAGAGGTGGCAAATGGAGTTTAATGTGGAGAAGTATGAGGTGATTCACTTTGGAAAGAATAACAGGAATGCGGAATATTTGGCTAATGGTAAAATTCTTGGTAGTGTGGATGAGCAGAGGGATCTCGGTGTCCATGTACATAGATCCCTGAAAGTTGCCACCCAGGTTGATAGGGTTGTGAAGAAGGCCTATGGTGTGTTGGCCTTTATTGGTAGACGGATTGAGTTCCGGAGCCATGAGGTCATGTTGCAGTTGTACAAAACTCTAGTACGGCCGCATTTGGAGTATTGCGTACAGTTCTGGTCGCCTCATTATAGGAAGGACGTGGAAGCTTTGGAACGGGTGCAGAGGAGATTTACCAGGATGTTGCCTGGTTGAGGGCATTTAAAAATTTATTGGATAAGCATATGGATGATAAGGGCATAGTGTAGGTTAGATGGCCTTTAGATTTTTTCCATGTCGGTGCAACATCGAGGGCCGAAGGGCCTGTACTGCGCTGTATCGTTCTATGTTCTATCCACACGGACAGTGAGCCAGTGCCGGGATCTAACCACTGTGCTGCCCTGGAAGCAAAATAACTTGATAGAAGCAAAAAAAAATATTAAAAATAACATTGCGGTAGATCACAGATTTTACAGTCCAGCTTTACACTGGAGCATTCCAGCTGCCTACTTGCAGCAAGAGGTGAGTAACAACTGGCCTTCTCAGAATCCAAGACAAATAAATGTCAATTCTGTTTTAGTCCTTGTGGCCTGATGAAGGGACATTCACACAATGTCGGTTCTCCTATTAGCCTAGATGGTGATGCAGGCATCCACTGCATCGCCGTGCTATTTCTGTTCTATTCTCCATGTCAACGTGACTGATCCACCTGCAGCTGCAAAGTGGGCTGGCTGAGCGAGAATAGTTTGCATACTAGAACGGGGTCTTGGGTTTCAAAGGCTAATGACACTTCACAGGCTCTGAAACCATAACCCAAAGGTAATCTCCAATAATTCATCCCGGCTAACAACGTCATGCGTGTGCCCAGGACGAATATCCTGACCCTAACCTTGAACCGTGTTTCCACCTCATATTTCATACTGGTTCGGGACAGGTCTGAGGCACTGTTCCTTATTTTAAATTTTTCCAATTAAGAGGCAATTTAACGAGAAGGTGGTGCAACGCAACTGCAGAGGAGCGAAGCAGCCTGATGCCAATTGGGAAATGGGGAAGAGGGGGTGAACCAAACTTCACAGACTGGAGCTGGGAAAGTTTTGAACGGCGACCCATTATTCGGACTCAGCTGAAAAATCGAACCCGCCCAACACAATGCGCCGATTTCACCGTTCGGAGGCTCGGGGTGAAGAATTATTCCGATTTTAAAATGCGATTTTTTTTCTTGGCAGAGGGGGAAGGAAATCGATACCTTAATTAATCTATAAAAGCAAATTAATGTGGATGCTGGAACCCGAAACCAAAGAGAAAATGCTGGAAAATCTCAGCAGGTCTGGCAGCATCTATAAGGAGAGAAAAGAGTTAACGGTTCGAGTCCAGATGGCCCTTTGTCAAAGCGTTGATTCATCGTTCAAAAAAAATGCAGGATGATGGCGCCGCCGCAGCCCCTGGGGGTGAAGAGGAAGAAGAAGCCGTTCAATCGACGCTAACCTAGAAACGTCGAAGATCTTTCCAGATTGTTCCACCCGAGCTGCTGAAGGGTCCGCCTCCCGAGCGAGGGGGAGGGGGCGGGGCGACGCGGCGGGAGGGGGCGGGGCAACGCGGCGGCTCCTCTCTATTGGTCGCCCGGGCGCCGGTGGGCGGGCGGCAGAGTGACGCAGCGCGAGAGTACGCGCCCGTGATTGGCCGGAAGCTTCCAGCTCCTTCCAGAAGCTTCTGCGGTGATTGGCAAAAGCGCTCGGAGCCGCAGTGTGAGTCGGCGGAGCAGCGGTCGTCTCTCTCATCTTTTTCCACACCCCTCCCCTTCATCCTCTATCATTTAAAGAGCCCGTCGTAGGTGATCATCGTACTTACATTTCCACCCTGATTTCGTAAGATATTAAAGTAAGTGCGGTTTTATTGATGTATAATATAAATATATGAGCATTGTGCAGTTTTTCTTGATTTGTTTTTTCGTCCCATTGAATGAAGCGTCCCTTTGTCCTCCTGCGCTTCATCATCGGGGAGAACGGATTTATCTCGCCGCCGAGGGTTTAAATAATTCCATTCGCTGCGGGCGTGTGAAGGTGAGAGGAGGTGACTTTCCTGTCGAGAAATCCTTACCTCGGACACCTATTTTTTTTTTCTCTCCATCCCTCAAACAGACAAAAATGTCGCTGACTCCTCACTGAGGATGCTCCCCACCCCACACTGAAAGTGTTAAATTGGTTAATTCGCCTTGAGCTGCTTTTTAATCACGCAGCAAACGGATGTTAATTCTCTAGGTTTAAGCTTGCGGGTGTGATCGGTCCCGTTGGTTCATCAACCTTGTCTGAGAAGCTTCAATCAGTTGGGATTAAAAGAAACTGCGTCGCCCTCCATCATTACCATTTTGACTCATTCATTTGTTGGGTTGAGTGAGTCTTGTTCCCAGGTTCCACTCTTCCCCCCCCCCCCCCCCAGTTTGGTGCGGCAAATTGTCCGAACATCTTGTATGTTTTTTTTTATACGAACTTAAATCATTAACAGCAATATAGCATGTCTTGAGCATGGGAAATAGTTCCATTTGCAATTCAGTGTATCCGAAGAGTTATTATCCTGAAGAGAGAGCAGCAATTGATACCTTTTAACAAAGCTTGGGATGATAGTGTGCCTCTGAAGAATTATTATCTGAAGTGTCAAAACTTTGGACCATGTTGTGTTCTCTAGTTCATTCATCCCAGGACAACAGAAAATGCTGTTTAGGTCATTTATATTTAGAACCATAGAATTCCTGTAGTGGAGAAGGAGGCCATTCAGCCTGTCGAGTCTGCACTGACTTCTGAAAGAGCACTGCTCTCCCACCCTATCCCAGTAACCCCACCTAACATTTTTAGACACTTGAGGGACAATTTGGCATGGCCAGTCCACCTACTAAGCAAACCTTTGGACTGTAGGAGGAAACCGGAGCACCTGGTGGGAACCCATGCAGGCACTGGGAGAACTTGCAAACTCCACGTAGACAGTCAACCAAGGCTGGAATTGAACCCTGGCCCCTGGTGCTGTGACGCAGCAGTGCTAACCACTCTTGCTGCCCTGGTGGACAATTTTGTTACCTAAAAAACAAGAGGTCCACAATGAAAAGGAGAAGAACTTTGTTTCAGTTTGGAACCAGGTAACCCAGAGGCAAAGAGCATTCCACAGAAACAGCAGATTTGATGAGAAATCGGCAGAAATTGTTTACAGTGGCAACTAGTGTGGTATGTCTGACTGACACATTTTGCCTATTAGTTTATGTCAACTGTACTTTAAACATTAGTGGGGTAAGAGAGTAATGTATTATAGTTAATCTTGTTCAATAAATGTCAGCAGGGCAGCACAGTGGTTAGCACTGCTGCCTCATAACACCAAAGAGCCCAGTTCGACCCTGGCCCCAGGTCGCTGTCCATGTGGAGATTACACATTCACCCTGTGTCAGTATGGGTTTCGCCCCCACGACCCAAATATGTGCAGGGTAGGTGGATTGGCCATGCTAAATTGCCCCTTAATTGGAAAAATATTTTGGCAGTCCTGACTGTTCATCAAGCCTCTAAACAAAATTAGGATGAATGAAGTCAGGTTCTATCCTGGTATGACTTATCCAGTAGTAACGTCAGCTAGTCATAATCATTGTCTGCAGTGATGTTCAGGTATTACATGTACATTTAAACATCGCCATTCAATAATCACAGATGTACTTTAAGAATTAAGTCCCCTCTAAGCCTTTCACACTCTTGACTATCCCCATTAATATTGGGGAAGTTGAAATCCCTGACTATTATTACGCTATTGTTTCTACACTTCTGAGATTTGGTACATTTTATTGTATTTGTTCATGGGATGTGGGTGTTGCAGGTTATGCCAGCATTTATTGCCCATCCCTAATTGCCCTCGAGAGGGGCACAACCACACTGCTGTGTGTCTGGAGTCACATGAAGGCCAGACCAGGTAAAGATGGCAGATTTTCTTCCCTAAAGGACATTAGTGAACCAGATAGGTTTTTACAGCAATTGACAATGGTTTCATGGTGACCACTAGACTTTTAATTCCAAATTTTTATTGAATTCACTTTTTTGAAGTGCTGAGGGTTTTGGCCAAGGGTGGTAATAATAATCGCTTATTGTAACACGTAGGTTACAATTAAGTTACTGTGAAAATCCCCAAGTCGCCACGTTCCCGTGCCTTTTCGGGGAGGCCGGTATGGGAATTGTACTTGCGCTGCTGGCATTATTCTACATTACAAGCCAGCTGTTTAGCCCACTGTGCTAAACCAGCCCGGTCATGCTATCATGACTGGTACAATGGGCCTGTTCCTGTGCTATATTTGTTAAAGTTCTATTCAGCCACTATCTCATTGAATAGTGTTGAAGATCCTACTACTGTTGAATACACACTTGTTCTACTTTGTTTTACCATTTAATCAACAAATAAAAAAGTAAAAAGCCAGGGGCATTTCTGTTGCTGGTCTCTTTGAAATGCAATTTTGACATCTGAATTGCCCACCAGGGGTGTGTGTTGCTAATGTATTGAACAACGCTGCTGTAATGGAGGTTATCATTGGTTTGCTCCTGTAAATTCCTTTTGGCTGGGAATTGTCTGGAGGAGGATCCTGAGTGCTGACATGAATATATTTTGAGACTTCATTTTATTTTGTTATTCTGAGCAGTTATTTGGCATACCATTGTTAAAGTTTAACACAATTGTGACTTGTTTGGAAATTAATATGACCTTGTAAACCACACTTACAACCTGTTTAATGAATAGAATCTCAATCCTGTAGAAAGAGACCATTCATCCCATTGTGCTAGTTCTCGGAAGCAATTCACCGATCATCACTCTTTCACCTTCTTCCTCTTCAGATGATCTAATTCCCTCTGAATGCAATGATTGAATTTGCCTTCACTCCTTGAAGCTGCCTTCATTACAGTCTTAAGGCAGTGCATTTCAGATACTAATCACATGTTGTTTGGAAAAGATTATCCTCCTGTTGCCATTATTACATTTGCAAATTATTTTGTATCTGTGCCAATGACCCTTACACTAATGGGAACAGTTTTCCCTACTATTTTGTCCAGACCCTCATGAATTTTGAATAAACTGCATTTGATACTGCAAATAACTATTTTTCACACTCGTTTTTCTTTCATTGCAGGCAAAATGTCTAAGGGACCAGCTGTTGGTATTGATCTTGGGACAACTTACTCCTGTGTAGGTGTCTTCCAGCATGGAAAAGTTGAAATTATTGCCAATGACCAAGGCAACCGAACCACTCCAAGCTATGTTGCCTTCACCGATTCAGAAAGGCTCATTGGTGATGCAGCCAAGAACCAGGTGGCAATGAACCCAACCAATACTGTCTTTGGTGAGTTAAGTTTGGTGTTGTGCAGATAAAGTTAAAATACCATTGCTGAACTTAACCTGGGCAAAAGAGAGGCATACCCAGTGAACCCAAACGGGGGAGGGAGAGAGCCGGAGGTGCACCCGTTCAAAACAGCCCAGAACAGATTCTGCTATCTGGGGATCCAGATAGCCAGAGACTGGACACTGATCCACGAGTGGAACCTGACCAGCCTGGTGGAGGAAGTAAGAAGAGCCCTTCAGAGGTGGGGCTCACTCCCACACTCCCTGGCGGGGAGAGTGCAGACGATCAAGATGAACCTACTGCCAAGGTTCCTCTTCCTGTTTAGATCCATTCCGATCTTCATCCCCAGGACCTTTTTACAAACCGTAGACAGCCTAATCACGTGTGTGCGTGCCTTCAATTCCTTAACTGCGATAATTTGATTCACTGCGTCTTGTGCACAATCACGGCAATTGATGTCAGTGTCCCAGGTTGGACGACTGGGAACGTTCTTCCAGTTGGGTGAGACTGAGGACCGAGAATAGAAGTCCGCTACCCCATGTCACACAATGATTAGTTTGCTGGCATGAACCACTGTCAAAAGTTCACATTGGGGGAAAAAATATTATCTTTAGTGGAACTGTACTAGTCTAGTACACATTGTCTTGTGGCAGATGAGATTATTTCTCTGTTGCTTGTCTTCAATATTCTAAAATTTTGTAGATGCCAAGCGCCTCATTGGACGCAGATTTGAAGACACTGTAGTTCAGGCTGATTTGAAGCACTGGCCTTTCGATGTCGTAAATGATGGAGGTCGTCCCAAGGTTAAGGTGGAATACAAAGGAGAAAACAAGTGTTTTTACCCTGAAGAAATTTCTTCAATGGTACTCACAAAAATGAAGGAAATTGCAGAAGCTTACCTTGGAAAGGTGTGTAACATAATTACTTGTGATAAGCCCATTTAAAAAAAAAAAAAAACATTTTTAGTTGGCCGTTGCTTTCTATATCTGCAAGATTCTGAATTTAAATTTTATTTTTCATTTTAATGTGGTTAAACTGTGGACCGATGACCCGGAATAGATGTAAGCAGTTGTGCACTTAACATAATGTGTGAATTTGAAAATGGGGATTGAATTGAATCGCATGCATGTAATACATATTGTTCTGCCACCCTGGGCAAGAGTGTGGTCAATACCAGCCCCACCTGCCCCAGAGTCTCCATACAAGTGAACTGACCAAAGATTTTCATAAAAATTCCCAAGTGTTTGGCCCTTGGCAGCCCATAGTCACTGGGTTTGTAAGTTGAAACACAGATACTGTTTATTAATAATAATATACACTAAATATAACAAGCTAACTTACTACCCCCCCCCCCCCTTTACTGTCCCACCACGTATGCACAAACATGGGTGGGTGGAGGAAGGGGTGAAAATAATACGGATAAGGTCAAAAGAGTCTTTGCTTCCATTGGTGGTTTGCTGATAGTCCTTGGTTTGTAGCCTAAAATGATCATCTCTGTAGTTTAGAAATCTATTACTCACAGCTTTGTCTGAAGAGGCACTTTTGCTTCACATCAAACTCTCCTTTCAGTTTGTGGTTGTGGTTTATTTCCAGGCCTCTGCCTTTCCTGGAGAGCATTGGTCAGTTTACATTTGTCTGCTCTGTAGAGAATTGATTGGTTCTGGACTCTGCTGGCACAGCCTGTAATGGTTCTTCTGTACGTAGATTCATCCAGACTATCTGATAGTCTGGAAAGACTGAGACGAGAGGACAGGAGTCCTTTCTCTTCAGAGGTCAGGAGTCAAACTGAAACCAACAACTTAACCTTGAAGCTGTGAAACATTCCAAGCAATCCGATCCAATCACTGCCTGTTGCACAGCCTTTTAGGGCCAATCCATTGATCACCAGGCAAATCAATCAAACCACATCATCACTGATGCCAGCCAATCTGTCATTGATGCTGGTCTGGCTGCAATCACCAATTTTAGATCAGCACAGCCTTCTGGTCCTTTTGAATTAAAGACACAGACTGCCTTAAACACACGTCTCCAAAAATCATCTACAGATCAAAACTAAGGAATAAATAGGAAGGACCATAACAATACATAGTTTTTCATCTAGTTCACTTGAGGAATACTTTTGTCAGTACTGCACAATATGGCACATCAGCCAGTGTTGTTGACTGCAGTTTGTTTCGGTTTTTCGCTAACACCGTTGCTATCTTGTGATTTAAAGCATGGTTTTATGGTCAAGGTAGAAATGGTTAGAATTTCCAGACTGCTAATTTTTAGCATCCAGGGACACGAGAATTGAATTCCTAACGAGGTCCAGCATCTCGGTCCTAGGACATCACTGCAGCAGATCCTCGGGATTTGCGGCCCAACTATCTTCAGTTGCTTCATCAGTGACCTTCCCTACATCCGGTTGGATTTGGGCATGTTTGCTGGTTGTGCTTCAATGTTCAGCACCATTTGCAACTTCTACTGAAGCAGTCTGTGCCCATATGCAGCATGACCTATACAGGCTTGGGCTGATGTGGCACAAATGTTGCCAATGGCCATAGGCCATTTCCCCTTTTTAAGGGGGAGAGAGCTGATGCTGATTTAACCTGAGGATTGTCCCACCTTGGGCAAGGTTGAGAAGGTGGAGCCTTCATGAATAACCTCAGTTGGAGTTGAACACATGCCGCCTTTTTAGTACTCAATTATTTTTCCCCCAATTTAGTGTGGCCAATCCACCTACCTTGTACATCTTGAGTTTCTGGGGGTGAGACGTATGCAGTCACGGGGAGAATGTGAAAACTTTACACGGACCGTGACCCAAGGCCGGGATCAAACCCGGGTCCTTGGTGCCATGAGGCAGTAGTGCTAACCACTATGCTGCCCACAGAACCCCTGCTGCTGATGCCTGTCTGCATCACAAACACTCCTATCCCGTGAAGGAATACAAAGTGTCTATCCTGGTTAAGTGTGTAGTGGAATATTTAACCAGGTACGGCATCCTCTGAAAGGAAGGTTGTCTCACTCATTAATGCAGACATTTTGTCATGCAGTAATCCAGTACTTTGGCGGCAGGGAAATGTAGCCAGCAGGTTGGGCATGACCGGAATTCAAGGTCAGGAACAGTGATTCAAGAGGGCTGAGTTCAGAAGGCAGTTGGTTTAATGGAAGAGAGATTTAATGGAAGAGAGATAATGTAGAATTTGGAGCTAAAAATCATTTTAATAAGTGCATGTATAAACCAGCTGCCTTGTGCAGACTAATTTGGGTCCAAAAGTCATTTTAATTGCACGTATAAATAAGCTGACTATGTTGAGCTAATAATTAAAAATTTATGTAAAACTTAAATATTCTCTATCTTGTAGACTATTACAAATGCTGTTGTCACAGTACCTGCTTACTTCAATGATTCGCAACGTCAAGCAACTAAGGATGCTGGAACTATTTCTGGTCTTAATGTTCTTCGTATTATAAATGAACCAACAGCTGCTGCCATTGCTTATGGCTTGGATAAAAAGGTATGATTTATGACTTCAAATTAGAATGTAAATACAATTTTACATAATGCTTAATGACAGGTTTTCAGGGATCCTCCTTTTGAATGTTGTAGCTAATAAGTCAATCACGTGTTTTTCTTTTACCATAGCTTGTGTGTTAGTCACCGTTTAGTTGGTAGTACTCCACTCTTTAATCAGAAGCTGTTCACACATCGGACTAGATTAAAAATCATCATCGTTCTTGTGCAGGACTTTGGAAGTGCTACACTGTCAGAGATGCCATCTTTCAGGTGAAATGCAAGTCTTGAGGGTCAGTCTGCCTTCATGGGTGGATGTGAAAAATTCTGTGGCGCAATTGTAAGGAAGAGCCGAGGAATCTTGTGTTCTGGCCAATATTTAGTTATCCTTCAAACAACATCAGATATTTTAAAATGTGATCATTATCACATTGCTGTTTGTGGGAGCTTGCTGTGTGCAAATTAGCTGCTGCATTTCCTCCTCAACAGCCAAGACTACACTTCAAAAGTACTTGATTGGTTATAAAGAGCTTTGAGACATTTGGTAGCTGTAAAAGGTTCCAGGGAATAGCCAAGTTTACAAGACACCTTCTACAGACAGGTTTAAACCACTTATTAGCTGACTGGTGACTACATTTATACTCCAGGAGGGCATAATATACATTATCCACTCCAATGGGGGAATGCTGCAGTATTGGAATTGTGATCCTTTAGACAAAACAAAGCCAACAACATTTTAGTTTAAAAAAAATATAGATCAGGGCTGAGGTAGCTGAAAGATATGTTTTATCGTGAAGTGATGCTCTAATTGGACGAATCAGACTGAAATGGATGGGAGGGGATACAAGACTGGGGAGAAGTATAGGGTGGGACTTGGTGAAAGCATTTTGTCAGTTTGAGGGTTAAGAAGTTGGTTGAGGACTTGGGTAAAAGATGACTGAGACATGGTGTGTAATAAACTACAAGCATTCAAAAATGATAAAGGAGGTCCTGAGGGTGGCAGCTGGGTGGGGGATGGCAGTTGGAAATATAGAAAGGGACCTAAAATAAGACCACAAAATAAAGTGCCATTGAAACACATTGTGTTTTTGCAGGTTGGTGCTGAAAGAAATGTACTGATTTTTGACCTGGGTGGTGGCACCTTTGATGTCTCCATCTTGACCATTGAGGATGGTATATTTGAAGTCAAGTCTACTGCTGGTGACACCCATCTTGGTGGGGAGGACTTTGACAGCCGCATGGTCAACCATTTTATTGCTGAATTCAAACGGAAATACAAGAAAGACATTACTGACAACAAGAGAGCTGTTCGCCGTCTCCGCACCGCATGTGAACGTGCTAAGCGTACCCTGTCATCTAGTACGCAAGCTAGCATTGAAATTGACTCTCTGTACGAGGGTGTTGATTTCTACACCTCCATCACCAGGGCACGATTTGAAGAGCTCAATGCTGACCTCTTCCGAGGCACGTTGGATCCTGTTGAGAAATCCTTGCGAGATGCAAAACTTGACAAGGCTCAAATCCATGACATTGTACTGGTTGGTGGATCCACCCGCATTCCCAAAATCCAGAAGTTGCTGCAAGATTTCTTCAATGGCAAAGAGCTGAACAAGAGCATCAACCCTGATGAGGCTGTTGCATATGGTGCAGGTAACCAAACTTTATTTTTGCAGAAATCAAAATCTCGTACTACAATTCAAATAGGACTGTATCAAAATGTTGCAATTAGTATGAGTGGAAAATGTAAGATCATTAGTCACTTGCAGAACAGGTTCAGGAACTATTCATGCTTTTTCCATTATTTTGATGCTTGCATCAATAGACAGATGCAGTAGTATGTATGCATCTCCCTTTTGTCTCAATTTGGTGTTTTTTTTAAATTTCCAATCCTGAAACAAATGTTCTTGTGATCTAAGCATCTATTAATTTGGTAATGTAATATGATGTATTTTCAGCTGTGCAGGCTGCTATCTTAGCTGGTGACAAGTCAGAGAATGTACAGGATTTGCTATTACTGGATGTTACTCCACTGTCCCTGGGTATTGAGACAGCTGGTGGTGTAATGACTGTCCTAATCAAACGTAATACTACCATTCCAACAAAGCAAACACAGACCTTCACTACCTACTCTGACAATCAGCCGGGTGTGCTCATCCAGGTGAGAACTTAATTTGTTTGCCTTTAAGGTCATGTGACTATATTTTGTCTAATATACTTGGGTGTATAAATGTGCAAGAAATGCTTTCACTGTACTTTGAATATAGAAAAGATGCATTCGTAAGATGAGTGGAAAAGTTGAACATTTCAGGGAAAAATGGAGAGGAGTGACCGAGCTTAGTTGAAGAGGTGGCTGGTGAAGCAGAAGAAATTGGGAACAGTGTGGGTACCCAGGCATTTTGGAAGGGGGGGGGTTGAATGGAGGTGTTTGGGATGGATAAATGCTCAATAGACCAGTGTCTGAACGATGTGAGTGAGGAAATGGGATATTTCTGGGTTGCAGGTAGTTGCAGAAAAATGAGGAGAGCCCATGGAGGGATGAGAATTTTATATTTGAGGCATTTGGATGAAATAACCTTGCTGACTTGGAACAATTTGCAATTAAGAACAAACAAGGTGTATCAGTGTTTTTGAGATGTACTCCGAGAAAGCAGAACTGGATATACGCAGCAAAATATGGATGTGATGGTAACAAAGACCTGATATGACAAATAGGTTGTTTTATTAGCAGGTGATGGAGCCAGTTGATTCAACAAACATGGAGATGGGCTTTTCTTTGGCCAAAGTGAGGATATAGAGAGGCTGAGCTCAGTTCACCTTCAAATTGAATAACTGCCAAGGATGTGCAATGATTTAATAGTCACAGTCACAGTCCAGGAAGTTTGACATTACAAAGAACAATACAGCACAGGATCAGGCCATTCGGCCCTCCAAGCTGTACTGGTCATGATACCAACCTTTGCCAAAAACCGTCAGCTCTTCCTTGTGCTGTATCCCTCTATACCCATCCTATCCATGTGTTTGTCAAGATGCCTTTTTGAATGGCATTAATGTATCTACTTCCACAACCTCCCCTGGCAACACATTCCAGGCACTCGCTACCCTCTGTGGGTTTTTTTTTTAAAAACTGCCTCACACATCTCTAAACTTGCCCCACAGACCTTAAAACATATGCCCCCTGGTGACTGACCCTGTCACCCTGGTAAAGTGCCTGCCCATCCACTCTATCCATGCCCCTTGTAATCTTGTAGACCTCTTATCAGGTCACCCCTCAACCTCTGCCTTTCTAATGAAAACAAAAGACAATCCGTCTATTCAGCCTCTCCATGTGGCTAACGTTCTCCAGACCAGGCAACATCCTGGTAAACCTCCTCTGCACCCTCTCCAAAGCCTCCACATCCTTCTGGTAGTGTGGCAACCAGAATTGTGCGCAATATTCAAAGTGCGGCCTGTACAACTGTAGCATGACTTGTCAGTTTTTATACTCTGCCCCGTCCAATGAAGTCAAGCATTTTATATGCTTTCTTGACAATACAAACAGTTGATGTTGGTATAGTAACACTGCAACCGAGTAGAGTTTCCTTGTCTAACAATCACAGGGTTTCACTTCCAGGAAAGATTACTAACAATGGAGTGTGCAGTCTGGTTACTCTAGATTTGGTAGAGCCAAATTTAACATTTCTGATGCAGTACAGACTAAGTGAACCTCCATTTCTGAGAACCTGAGCATAGCTTACCAAGATGCCAGGTGCCTTAGAGTGGGTAACTGGGAGAAGTTAACTCCTGTTCTGGAACACCTTTTTCAGGAATATTCCAACATTGACAAACATCTGTGGACTAGTGAAGCATTAAACAGTAATTTTCAACTGAGCCAAGCAACAATTGTACACCTTGTTATTTAACTGATAAAAGGTATAAATATTCCTTTAGTTTTATGTACAAGCAGGATCTGGAGATTGATAAAGTATGCTTGTCTATAATGTTAACTTTAAGACAACCGTCTCATTTTCATTTTAGGTGTACGAGGGTGAAAGAGCCATGACTAAGGATAACAACTTGCTGGGCAAGTTTGAACTGACTGGAATTCCACCTGCTCCACGGGGTGTGCCTCAAATTGAGGTGACATTTGATATAGATGCCAATGGTATCTTGAATGTGTCTGCAGTGGATAAGAGCACTGGAAAGGAAAACAAGATCACCATCACAAATGACAAAGGTGAGTCACTTATCTAGATGGTGGAGTTTCTGTTCCAAAGCTAACTCACACCCACATTGTGGTGAAAATTAATGGAATGATTCACTGAACACTTTTGCACTGAACTAAAAGAGCTTTGCTCATTATATTTTAGTTTTTTTTTGATGTGAATTTGCTCTGGCTGATCATTGAACTGATATTGTAGCTAAAAATCCACATCAGCCTGATATAACATAGAAATTTAGTTTATGCTATTCCTGAGGATCACTGATAAAAGGCCACTGCTTTATTACTTCAAGTTCCACAGTTCTTTCTGGAAACTTGAGGCACTGCAGAATTTAAAATTTGTTATGCTTGTTTGAGATTACATTGACTGATTTAAATGTATCTCAATATTTTATAACTAGTGGCATAAATAGCATTTTGAATTATATAAACAGGTCGCTTGAGCAAAGAAGACATTGAACGTATGGTCCAGGAAGCGGAGAAGTACAAAGCAGAGGATGATCAACAGCGTGACAAAGTTTCATCAAAGAACTCTCTCGAGTCCTATGCTTTCAACATGAAGGCTACGATTGAGGATGAAAAACTAAAGGGAAAAATAGGTGATGATGACAAGCAAAAGGTTTTGGACAAATGTAACGAAGTTATCAGCTGGCTGGATAAGAACCAGGTAAATTGTAATTAATGGAGGTTATTCTGTTGCAGGATTATTGTAATCGCCACAACATTCATTAATTATTATAGCACAAGAGGGCCATTTGTCCTATCTAGTGTGCTGGTTCTACTGTGGAGCAATCCAGTCAGTCCTATTTCAATGCTGTGTCCATGTAGCCCTGGAGGTTTATTTTCCCCCGGGTATCCATCCAATTTATTTTAAAAATCACTCAACATAGTCTTCTACTCCCACCTCCCCTCATAGTGATTTCCAGGCCGTTATTACTTGATGTAATTGTGTACTCTAATTCTCTCAACCTTTAAATCTGTGACCCTCCTTACACAAGGGCCAGACCAGAAATCAATTGCACCATCTGGTGTGGCACAGACCCATAAACATCAAGAGGGTCTTTGTTCTGTCTGTCGTATCTCTTGACTGCCTGTAGTTACTAGGAATGCTCTCCCATACTTTGGTTAAATATGGGTGTAACATTTGGCACTCCAATGTTCTGGCACCTCCCCTGAATCTAGGGCAGACTTGTCACTATTTCGCCTTCTAACTATGTTTAATATAAAACGAGTATTTGACTGGTGACGTTCTATTGGCTGCCCCGTATTAATTCAGCTGTTTGTCCCCAATGTCCTTGTTTTCTGACATGGTAAGTGTTGACAATAATTGGGAATGAAGTAAAGTACCTATGCATCTTTGCTTGAAGTGCATGCATCTGGCCTTACCACCCCTATCTCTCAAGTATGAGATCAATTCAATTGAAGTGCTAATTTACAAATGGGCTCAAACTTGGGACAGTCTCAATGTTTGTGTCGTGCCCATCGACTTGTAGGCTAGTTAGGAAAATGGCATGTCTCAAAAGTGAATAATAAGGAATGCAACTTCAGTAATTGCATAAAGAGCAAAGTGATTTGGGTATCCAGGTACTTTTAGAAGTTGCTGCACTTGTACAAAATACTTAAATGCTAATAGTGTAAATGCTAATAGTGTTGGCTTTTATTCAAGAGTTACATGTAGGCCAGACCCAGTAAGGATGGTGGATTTCCTTCCCTAAAGGACATTAGTGAACCAGATGGGTTTTACAGCAATCAACAATGGTTTCATGGTCATCACCACTAGACTTTAATTCCAAATTGTATTGAATTCAAATTTCAACATCTGCCATGCTGTTTGGAATCCAGGTGCCCAAATCTTGCCGTGAGTCTCTGGATTGCTAGTCTAGTGACAATACTGCTATGCCTCCAACTCCAGTATTAGCTGCAAAAATTTGACTTGTATTTCCTTGTGTGATTAAGTTGATAAGACAAGATATAGATAGAGAAACCATCACTGGGAGAATTCTGAATAAGAATATAATTGCATGTAAGCTATTTAGGAGAGTTGTTTGGTGGGGTCATCGAAACATGGGGGAAGGTCAGGTTAGTGGGGTTTAGATACATATCTGCCTTGAACTGATCTGTTGCAGTAAACTGAGTTGAATAACCTATTACAAGGAGAAACAGATGGTAAGCAGTGTGACCTGCAGCAATTTGTAACCTGGGTTTTTTTCCAAAAAGGCACCCCTGCTTAGTTCATGGGGGATAAAAGAAGAAATTAGTATTAGTAACCCGAGGCACATAAGTCAATTTCTTGGTGGAAAGACAAACATTTATTTGCATTGCCTGGAGATTCTTTCATTCTGGAGTCACAGGTTTGACATATCCTTTTAAGGAAGTCTGATAAATTACAGTTGTTAATATCTATACCTATGGTAGTAACCTGATTGCTTTTTTTGTTAGACTGCGGAAAAGGATGAATATGAACATCAGCTGAAAGAAATAGAGAAGATCTGCAATCCAGTTGTAAGCAAATTGTATCAGGGTGCTGGTGGCATGCC
Organism: Scyliorhinus canicula; assembly: GCF_902713615.1. Classification (NCBI taxonomy): domain Eukaryota; kingdom Metazoa; phylum Chordata; class Chondrichthyes; order Carcharhiniformes; family Scyliorhinidae; genus Scyliorhinus; species Scyliorhinus canicula. Next base: position 88,762,966 of record NC_052164.1, on the reverse strand, counting down.
TGGTGGGATGCCAGAAGGCTTTCCTGGTACTGGAGCTGCTCCTGGAGGAGGATCTTCTGGACCAACTATTGAAGAAGTTGACTAAAAACATTAATGTACAGTAAGAATCAGTGAGAATAGGAAACCGAATGTTTGTGTATTGTGATTTAAGGAGAATCCAAACTGTACTATTGCCCTGTAATTAAATATGGTGTAAAAGTTAATGAAACTGAAAAGCATCTTGTTAATTTAAATTCGCGTTGAAAACTTCTCATCTTCTAATAAAAGAGCAATACATATCTGAAAAGTTGTTTTCCTTCACTCTTAGCCTTGCTGACCCATCTGTTTAAATATGGTAGCTGAATTCCTACTGCAGTGTGATTTAAGGCATCCAGTACTGTAATCATTTTTCATGTTTGAACTTGACGATGAATAACTGGCTTTGACAGGAAGAGCAACACCTAAATCCAGTACTTTTATTCCCCTAATCTTCATATGTGCATTTATAACAATCCAGGATAGGAGCCCTGGATATGTTTTTGGCTATTACACCCTACAAATAAAAAATGCTGTACAGTTTATTGCACTATTGGTCTGATGCTCTTTTGCAATCAAATATGAATATAAATCTACTGAACCCTCCAGCTGCTTTCTCTACCAACAACTTTGATTTTAAATATTCTCCCCCCTTTTTTGCTAACAGGTTAAAAAGTATTCAGACTTAATTACCTGCATTGTTTCCTTGCAATGTCTGCAAAGATGACCCAGGTTGCCCCTCTTGCACCCAAATCCATGTCAACTTTTTCCCACCTTCCCTTGTGCTTAAGCTTGTTCCATTAACCAACATTGCTTAAACAAAATCGGATCATTATCATATTACCCTTGGAGTACAGATTTTTTACTAAATATTTAATTGGTTGCAAATCACTTTGGGCTGTACTGAGATTGTAAAGCTTTGAATGCAAGTTATATCCTGCCTTTTTCACAAAATTGCCATGCCAACATTGGGCACTCTTCTGCACTGGCCATAGCCTTTGTGCAGCAAATTGGCACAAAGTAGGGTTTTGCAGGGAACCCAGACTACAGCTGTAGTGCACGCCAATCAAAGGCGCACACCATTAGATTGAACACTGCCCCCTGAAAATTCAGCGGCTGGCCCTCTAAAAGCTATTGCGTGGCTTGGTGATCACTGCATGCATTGTGTCTTTCTAGGCTAGGAAACAGCCACTTCACCTTGTAAAGCCTTATGAAAAATGTGTTTCATGAGACCTATCCAAGCTTCCAAACTCTGGAACAAAGGTCTGTTTTCCTCAATCTCTTAGTACAGCCCTTTCATGCCAGGAACTAATCTAATCCATCTACAATGTCCCCATGTCTTCCCCCTTCCTTCTCTTCTTTCATCTTCTCCTCTTTTCCCCCCCCCCCCCCCCCCCCCAAAAGACGAGTATAGCTTGCCTTGCGTAAGACCAAAACTGTATGTGGTACTCCAGATTTTATCTTGCCAAAGCTCTTATTGCAGAAAAAATTGTTTGCTTATAGAGCTGCAACCCCCATTCCATAGATGCGAACATCATCTGCCTTCTTAATTTATTGCTTTTATCTTCTGGGGGAGGGGTGTGTGGGAGAGGAGGAAATGTTTCATTTAGTCATCATGATGGACTTGCTGATGTTGTCCTGCCTTAAAGTTTGGCTACAGTTGCTTTTTTGCAGCAAACACCCCCAGGTAAAAGGTCCCAATGAATCACAACCCTTGAGTAGGGCATAGAGCAAAAGTAGGTACGATGTTTGAAATTGTGAATGGTTTGATAACTTAAGGGGAACATTTACTTCCAGCTGCAGAAGGGTCAGTAAACAGCAGACACATTTTAAGGTAATTGTATAAAAGCTTCTTCACACTGCTTTTTCTGATAAGTTGTTGAGATCTGGAATGTATTGAAAAGGTGGTGGAAGCCAGTTCAATAAATTTTCAAAACATAATTTGATAAATACTTGAGGAAAGATTTGCATGCCATGGGGAAGATTGGGTATGTGTGACTACTTGGGTAGATGTATTAAGTGGTTGATATAATACTAATGGCTTCCTTTTGTGCCATATTAGTATGTGGTGAACTACTAGGACTACAAGTATGAAAGAACTGTAATCCGCTTTCTTTATAAAATGAATGGTTAATTTTAGCTACCTTGCATATGGAATGTGGTGAACCTGGTCAACAGTGAATCATTATTTTGCAACGTGCAGTTTTTCAGTGTGCTAACTTAATCTCACTTGTATAAAATACCTTGTTTCTGATCCTGGGTAACATTTTACAAACTTCGATTAGTAGTTGTAACTGAACTAATCTAGATATTTTCTGATTAGACAATATTAAAATGTCACCATAACTGAATATTTGGAAAGAAATAACTGGTATTAGTAAAAGTGATTGAAGCTGCCAGATGGTCATAAAAGCCCAACTTGTTCATTAATGTTCTTTGGGGAAGAAAACATTCTTTAGCTGGTGTGGGCTGTGATTCCAGCTCCCCACCAATGTGGGCTACTCACTCTGAAGCAGTCTCACTAGCTAGGTTCAAGAAAAAGACTCTTATCTACCGGCTCGGGCTAACTAGGGGTGGGCAAGAAATGCCCGGCTTGTCAGCAACATATCTTAGAAAAGTTACATCTTTTATAATGCCTTGAAGCATAGTACTTCAAAGGAACAGCACCAAACAAAATTTGACATCAAGTCATAGATATTAGGACAGGTACCTAAAGTTTGACCAAAGGTAGATATTAAGGAGCACCTTGAAAGAGCTAGAGGAGAAATTTATGGATGGAATTCCAGAACCCAGGGCTCTCGGGTAGCTGAAGGCATACTTACCAATGGTGGAGGGATGAGCAAAATTAAAGAAGCACAATTGCTTCAGGGCTGTAGAGCTGGAAGAGTTTGCAGATGCAGGGAGGGGTGAAGCCATAATGGGACTCTAAAATCAGAATGAGCATTTTAAAATTAAGACTTTGCTAGACCAGGATCCAATGTCAGCGCAGTGATGAGTGAACCAAACTTGGTGTGAGTTTGTGAAGGTTGGAACATGAGGTCAAAAGTGCATCAGGATAGGCGAGTCTAGAGGTAACAAAGTCATGGATAAGGGTTTCTGAACCAGAGGAGCTGAAGGAGTGGAGTAGAGTTGCACAATGTTAGCAGAGGTGGAGGAAGGCAATCTTGGTGATGGAGCAGATAGGTCATTTGTGGAAGCTCACCTTGGCATCAAAGTTGAGAATAGACTCTGATGGTGAAAGGGAAGAAAGCCAGGAGCTGAAGATAATTATTTTGATCTGCCCAAAATTTGGTTGAAAATTCTACTCATCCAAAACTGGGTTCTGACCATGCAGCAATATAAATAGAGACTGGATTGTTGAGAGGGAGGTGGCAGAGGTATAACTGGCTATTATCAGTGTACACTTTTTTTTATTATTTAGATTAGCCAATTATTTTTTCTAATTAAGGGGCAATTTAGCGTGGCCAATCCACCTACTCTGCACATTTTTGGGTTGTGGGGGCGAAACCCACACAGACACGGGGAGAATATGCAAACTCCACACGGACTGTGACCCAGAGTCGGGATCGAACCTGGGACCTCAGCGCCGTGAGGTGGTTGTGCTAACCACTAGGCCACCGTGCTGCCTTTATCAGTGTACACTTGACCCTGGCATCATATTTTTGAATGCGCTTGCTGAGGGCCAAGGATAGATACTTGGAGAATCCAGAGGGTAATATGAGGTGAGAAGAGAAAATAATGCAGACGTTTCTCTGGTGGCAACTGGACAGAATCTGATCAGGTGTGTACAGTTTTGCACAGCTGTAGAGATTGATTAGGATGGTGGTGTCAACTGTTAAACACTGCAGATGTGTCAAGCTGAATAAAAGGGATACTTTACCATAGTCACTTGGATGTTACTTGTGACTTTGAGGCTGTTTCAGTGTTGTAAGCAGACAGAAACCTGTTTGGAGGGGTTGAAACAGTTGCAGGTCAGCTGGATATGGAATTTATTTGGTTACAACATCTTAAAGACTTGAAGAAAAGACATGGGAGAAAACAAGTGGTGTTAGGTTCTTGTCTGGAGCAGCAATCAACACATGGATGTGGGAGAATTCAACTTACAATTATGTACATCAGATGATCAAGGTAGATTTTGACTTATTCTTTCAAGGTATGTGGATATTGCTGGCAAGGCCAGGGTTTGTTTATCCCAATTGTCCTTGAACTGAGTGGCTTGCTAGATCATTGCTGAGGGAAGTTTTAAATACTGTGCTTCTGGAGTTGTATGTAGACCAGACTAGGTAGGGATGACAGATTTTGTTATCTAAAGGACATTAGTGAACTAGATGTATCCTGGTAACAAGTGGAAAATGGAGGCATAGTAGACAGTCCAAAGTTAAAGTCAGCAAGTTTTGTGATGAGATGAAGTTGCCGTATGGTTGGAGCTAGCTTGAAGAGTTGACCAATTGATGGACAGGTTTAAAGATGGATTTGGATGGCAAGTGAGTTCGGAGCTATTTGTTCTCCCCATGTCTGTGTGGGTTTCCTCCGGGTACTCTGGTTTCCTCCCACAAGTCCCAAAATACATGCTTTTGGGTAAATTGAACATTCTGCATTATCTCTGTACCCAAACCAGGCACAGTTGTGTGGTGACTAGGGGCTTTTCACTGTAACTTCATTGCAGTGTTAATGTAAGCCTACTTGTGACAAAGATTATTGAGGTAGAATAGAGGAGAATGCAGTTCTGGAGGTATTTCAGTGGGACACTGCTGAATCGATTTTGAGGCAGAAAAACTGAGGGCTTTGGAGGTCGCTATAGGATCTAGAGCAGCTGATAAATGGACTTTTGTCCCAGAGACTGCATGTATGGCAAAATAACACACAAAGTAAAGCTGAAAAACCAGTAGGGTGACCATAAGCTCAGCAGGAAACGGCAAGGTGAGAGAGTATGTAAGTGAGAGGAAGTTACCGTAAAACATGAGCAACTAAATAGAAGCTCGGTCACAGCAGCTGTGTCTTGCAGTGGAGTTGCAGAGTCCTGATGGCAGAATTTGAACAAAGCTGCATCACCCACTGACGAAACAAAGATGAGGCATAGTTGTGAGTTAACTTTAAACCCACAGCTTGAACTTTTAACAATTGGAGCTTAATTGCACCCACTATTACAGGCAGGGGAATTTCAATAGTAAAAGTGCAGCAATTGGGGGAGAAAAGACAAAGATGGGAACAGATGGCTAAGAGTAGATAGCTGCCAGCCCAGCACTATAATGGGATAGGTTTGCAGACTTTGCAAAAATAGAACCACAGTTATTATTTTCACCCATCTAGAAAAATCTACAAACCTCGTACTATCTGAAATAATTCCTTTCTAAAATAAATTAAGAGTACCCAATTAAGGGCAATTTAGTGTGACCAATTCACCTACCCTGCACATCTTTTGGGTTGTGGGGGTGAGGCCCACGCAGACACGGGGAGACAGTGACCTGAGGCAGGGATCGAACCCGGGTCCTCTGCCATGAGGCATCGAACCTGGGTCCTGTGCGGTGAGGCATCAGCGCTAACCACTGTGCTGCCCTCATTTGAAATAATTCCAAGCTTTGTGCATTCATCATTGCCCTGTCTGGGAATCTATTCTGAATGCTGATTACTGTGTTCAACATTTGTCCCCAAGACAATCGGGATCAGCGTCCCCTTATCCCTCCTGTTTTGTATAAAGCAATGCAAAGGCTATCCCACAAACGGTTACAAGAGGGTGCCAACATTAAAGTGAAATGGGATGTCCATGCAGATTAAAATCAATAATTAGAATAACAAAATTGGTTTTATACTGCATATAATTCTGTGTTCCCCATCAAGAAAGCTTCTTCTAACCTTGTGGAGACTGTAGGGCCATGCACTGCTTCACGCTAAACCTGACACCAAGTTTGACTGTCATAATTTACCCTGAAGTATCGTACCAAATTTATGTATTTCTGTACAATTTAATATATATCTGAAAGGTTGTCTCACCTATTGAGGTTGAAAAGCTTACTTTTCTCCAGCCATTCTCAGTCATAATCCTTGTCCAGAGATGTCAAAAACTTTAATGTTTGTTTTGCCTTGGTGAGCAAGTGTGGTTGCGAAGAAAATGCAGGTAACCTGACCACAGCATTGTACAATTTCAGCATAACATTCCCTGACTTGCACTATACTGATTAAACAATAAAGCATCCTATTGGTTGTTGCTGTTCTGCAATGAATTACCATGTTACATACTGAGTATACAAACACTTTTTTTGTGGCCACTATAAGAAAGTAATGGCACAGAAGAGCCATTCAGCCCATCCTGTCTGCACCAGCCAAAGAAACAAGTGGCTCGTTTGGATACCACTTTCTAGAACCTGGTCTGTTGCCTTGCAGGTTACAGCACTTCAAGTGCAGATCTAGGTCATTATAAATTAGCTGAACGTGTCACCCTCAACCACTAATTTGAGCAGTGAATTCCAGGTGCTCACGATCCTCCGGGAATAAAATAAAATATTTGAAAATGTTTTTCCTCATGTCCCCTCCAATCCTTCCATCAAATATGCATCTCTGTACCTTCTGCTGCTCGTGAAACAGGTATTCCCTGTTTACCTTATCCAGGCCTCTTGTAACTTTGTTTACCTCAAATAGGTCACTCCTCAACCTCCTTTGTGCTAAGGAAAACGATCCTAGCCTAACCAGTCTTTCCTCATACGCAATTTTCAAGTCCTGGCGACACTTTTAAATCTCCTATGTACTCTAGAGCAATTATGTCCTTCCTGTGATGGCCAGAACTATACACAAAATTCTAGCTGTGACCTAACCAACATTATAAAATGCTTTTCATGACGACTAGTCATCTCCATGTGCCAACAAAGTACATCAGTGCATTAAAGGATCATTTTAAATTATTGAACACTTACATTTCAGGACAATGTTATGACTTTTTAAAATTTTGCACCTCAGTTCAGAATAATTTCCACATCTTTCATAAATGCCATACTCCTGCACAAATTTACTGCGGCCCAAACCTTTACACATAATTCCTCTTCAATCAGTGAGCATGTCCAAAATTAGGAATAATGGAGAATTTCAATCAGTGAGCATGTCAAGAATTTGGAATAATGGAGAAAAAGTATGCATTAAGATAGCAGTCAGCGTCTGTGCAGAGTTAATGAATCATAGAATCACTACCGTGCAGAAGGAGGCCATTCGGCCCATTGAGTCTGCACCGACCCTCTGAAAGAGCACTCTACTTTGGCCCACACCCCCACCCTAAACCCATCACCCAGTAACCCCACCTAACCTTTTGGATACTATAATTTAGCATAGCCACTCGACCTAACCTGCACATCTTTGGATTTTTATTTTACTTTTTTGCTTTTATGTTTTTTTTGTTTTACAGGATATGGGTATTGCTGGTGAGGCCAACATTTATTGCCCATCTCTAAATTGTCCTTGAGAAGGTGACGATGTGCCATCTTCTTGAACTGGTGTAATCCCTATGGTGTAGTTACAACTTTGGGCCTGTTAGGAAGGGAGTTCCAGGATTTTGACTCCGTGAAGGAACAGCAATATAGCTCCAAGTCAGGATGGTGTGTGGCAGAGGTGATGGTGGTGTTCCCATGTATCTGCTGCCCTTGTCCTTCAGGATGGTAGAGTTTGTGGATTTTAATAATAATCTTTATTATTTTCACAAGTGAGCTTACATTAACACTGCAATGAAGTTCCTATGAAAATCCCCTAGTCGCCACCTGTTCAGCTACACAGAGGGAGAATTGAGAATGTCTAATTCACCTAACAAGCGCATCTTTCAGGACCTGCGGGAGGAAACCCACTGAGATACAGGGAGAACGTGCAGACTCTGCACAGTGACCCAAGTCAGGAATCGAACCTGGCACCCTGGTACTGTGAAACAGTGCTAACCACTGTGCTACCGTGTGATTTTGAAGCTGCTGTTCAAGGAGACTTGGTGAGTTGCTGCAATGCACCTCAGAGATGGCACACACTGCTGCCACTGTGTGTTGGTGGTGTTTAAGGTGGTGAATGGGATGACAAATCAAGTGGGCTTGGCTTTGTCTTCATGCATCTTCCTGCATACATAAATAGAAATAGGAGTGAGCTGTTTGGCCCGAGCCTGCCCCACTATTCAAAAGGATAATCCAACATTCCTCAAGTCCACTTTTCTGCCCTTTCCCCTTAATCCTTGATTCCCTTATTGATCAATAATCCATCTCAGCCATAAGCATGCACAAGTACTCTGCCCCACAGCTCTTTGTATCAAGGGCTTCCAAAGACTGACAACCTTCAGAGAATAAATTCCTCCTCATCTCAGTCTTAAATGGGCGACCTTTTATTTGATTTGAAAATGAGACCCGAACAATGTCTGCCAAACAAGTGATGGAGATGGATCCCTCCCTCCTTCTGAAAATAGTTCTTAGAAATAAAAATGCAACCAAACGTTTGGACTTGCTGTTGCACTTGTGCTGGACTGTTCACGTGCCGCACTCCCAGCTGGGAACCTCAGCCAGCCCCGCCCCTCGCCTCGCTTCCCGCCACTCGCGCTGACGTAGCCGCCTGGGCGCGGCGCCGATTGGCGGGCAGCCGGAGTGACGCGGTGCGCTTTCTCGAACTTTCTGTGGAGGTTTAAAAGGCGGCGCCGGGCGGGGCTCAGCCTCATTGCAGCGCTCCGGACATCGCCAACAGCTCTCGGCGTTAAAGCACCTACCAAACCGGACAGCAAAACAGGTAATTATACTGAGAGAAGATTATTTAAAAGAAGAATCTTACTCGGAACCGACACCCGGTTGCCTACTTTCCATTTGACTCGAATGTTAGGCTTGGCTTCAGCCCTGGACGTCGATTTTTTTTTCCCCCTGCCTGGCCCGCTCGGCGCTTTCTTTCTTTCCCCACCCTCTGCGTTTTAGTTTCTGGAAAGGGGTTATTCCGGGTGAAGAGTGCGATCGTTAAACATTTACCCCCCCCCCCCCCCCCCCCCCCCCCCCATTTTTGCTGATCGGTCTCGAAAACCGTTCACCCGCCTCATTTGTAAGAAAAGAAACGACGGCGTCTGTCTTTCTTTCCAACATGAAACAAGGGGGTCTGGAAGGCGCAGCGAGGCTTAGATTGAGATGTTTCTGTAAGGTTCCAGGCCTTCCTGCCTCTCGGTAGAGCCGCCGGGAGCTGACTCCTCCCCACCCTGGGGCTGCGCTCTGTCCCCGGATGTGACTCCCTCTGCTCACACCACGTGATGTCCTTCAGACACTTGCTGGGGGGGGGGGGGGGAGAGAGGAAATGCTGTTTCAGTTTCTAATGGGGTCCAATTGAAGTTGCTTCTACTGCAAATCAATTGGATTTTTTTTTGTAATCCTGCTCGGACAGAAGTTCAGGTGTAGGATCGTCCACCTTTTTCTTTTGACCTTCCAGTGTGTCGGCCGTTTATTTTACTTTTTGGTTTGCATTTGCGATATCTCGTTTCTCCCCCCACCCCCCCACGCGCATAGCTAGCAGGGCAAGGTGACGGGAGACAAACTTGCAAATGTTGTTGGCTTTTCGAAAAGTCGTGTTGCATGCAGCTCGCGTTGATTTTAGAGATCGTCACCATCAGATTTTGTAAGACTCACATTTCTGGGTCGTCTTTGGCGAGCTTAAAAGTGGGTGCCGCCTTGTGAGGTGTTGGCTGTTTAACAGTCATGTTGCAACGTGAGCAATGATTTTAAAAATGATTCGTGTTCTACAAGCCAGGTTTTTGGGTGACTCACTCACTGCTAACTTGGGTGGGAGGCTGTGTTGTAAAACTCCAGTCACTTGTGAGATAACCTGGATGACTTGGTGAATATAGTAAGAAGTCTTACCAGGTTAAAGTCCAACAGGTTTGTTTCAAGCACGAGCTTTCGGAGCACAGCTCCTTCAGGTGACTGGAGAGGTATGCTCCAGAAACAAGTATATAGCTAAGTTCCGCACGCATGAGTGCGGCCTCAACCGCGATCTTGGATTCAAGTCGCATTACATCCACTCCCCACCATCTGGCCTGGACTTGCAAAATTCCACCAACTGTTCTGGCTTGAGACAATTCACACCTCTTTAACCTGTGATTATCCCTCTCTCTGGATCTGTAATGATTTGATTACCTGAAAATTCTCGCATTCCAAGCATTGTCCGGCATTGCTGACTTTGTCTATATAAATGTTTCTGGAACGTACCTCGCCATTCACCTGAGGAAGGAGCTGCACTCCGAAAGCTCGTGTTTGAAACAAACCTGTTGGACTTTAACCTGGTGTTGTAAGATTTCTTACTGTGCTCACCCCAGTCCAACGCCGGCATCTCCACATCTTGGTGAATATGGTGCAAAGATAAAATAACAGTTTACCGTAAACAAATAATTAGTACTCTGGTATGTGACGTGTCGGGTGATTGTTAGCGGGGACTTGTACATAATAACTCTGTAAATCTATTTCAGACAAAATGTCCAAGGGACCAGCAATTGGTATCGATCTAGGGACAACCTACTCCTGTGTAGGTGTCTTCCAGCATGGAAAAGTTGAAATCATTGCCAATGACCAAGGCAACCGAACCACTCCAAGCTATGTTGCCTTCACCGATACAGAAAGGCTCATTGGTGATGCAGCCAAGAACCAGGTGGCAATGAACCCAACCAATACTGTCTTTGGTGAGTCTAAGCTCTTGTCTTTTTGCCTATTTGCGATCTCATTTTGTTACTTGCCCATGCCTTTTTATACTGACTTCATGGAGGGGGTATGTGAAACAAAGGGGAGCTTTATTTGAGAAGCTGGTCTTTGAACCCATTTAGGGAGTGTTGGGTTTATTGTTCATGGAAATTAAATAACTAGGCGTGTTGAGTTTTGTAGTTAATAATGCCAACTTATTGCTGCAATCCTGGTGAAGGAGTTTGGTGAGGAAGATACTTTGGAGTAGCTTGCAAATGACAGAATATTTTTTTAAATTTCAGATGCCAAACGCCTTATTGGCCGCAGGTTTGAAGATGCTGTCGTTCAGTCTGACATGAAGCACTGGCCATTTTGTGTCATCAATGACAGTGGCCGCCCCAAGGTTGAGGTTGAGTACAAAGCTGAAAAAAAATCCTTTTATCCAGAAGAAGTGTCATCCATGGTGTTGACTAAAATGAAGGAGATTGCTGAAGCCTATCTTGGGAAGGTAGGATAGAATTTTTCATTAATTTGAGAGTTTTATGATGTGAAAAAATTGATGCTAATTGCTGTTTTCTCTACTGTCTAGACTATTACAAATGCAGTCGTCACAGTACCAGCTTACTTCAATGATTCTCAACGACAAGCTACAAAGGATGCTGGCACAATTTCTGGCCTGAATGTGCTGCGTATCATCAACGAACCAACTGCAGCTGCCATTGCTTATGGTTTGGACAAGAAGGTATGCAGTTAACCAATTGAATTAACGATCCACTGTAAATGTGCATATGTGTACAGACAAATTTCCATGTTTGTTAGTTTTCTATCTTTGTTTTCCTTTGTGGTGTCCCATCCATGTGACCAGATGCATGCGTCACGAATCATGATTTGATCCTGAACTGCCTTGTCTTGGTTTCATGTGTGCTTTCACTGGCAGCTGTTTTGTACTTCTACAATTTGCTGTCACACTGTTCCTAGTAAGAAGTCTTAAAACACCAGATTAAAGTCCAACAGGTTTGTTTCAAACACTAGCTTTCGGAGCACTGCTCCTTCCTCGGGTATCAAGATGCCAGACAATGCTTAGAATGTGAGCGTTTGCAGGTAAGTCTTTACAGATCCAGAGATAGGGATAACTCCTGGTTAAAGAGGTGTGAAATGTCTCAAGCCAGGACAGTTGGTAGGAATTTGCAAGCCTAGGCCAGATGGTGGAGGTGAATGTAATGCAACAGGAATCCCAGGTCCCGGTTGAGGCCGCACTGATGTGTGCGGAACTTGGTTATGAGTTTCTGCTTGACAGTTCTGCATTGTCGCGTGTCCTGAAGGCCGCCTTGGAGAACGCTTACCCGGAGGTCATAGGCTGAATGCCCTTGACTGCTGAAGTGTTCCCCGACTGGAAGGGAACATTCCTGCCTGGTGATTGGCACGTGATGCCCGTTCATTCAATGTCGCAGCATCTGCATGGTCTCGCCAATGTACCAGGTGTTGACTTTAACCTGGTGTTAACTTTTACTGTGCTCACCCCAGTCCGATGCCGGCATCTCCACAACACAGTTCCTTGTGCAAGATAACTTTGCACAGTGGTGAAACCAAATTTAGTTTGCAGCAGTAGGATTTTTTTTTCTGCGACTTAATAAAGCTTCATACAGTTCTGTCATGACTTGTCTTCTAATTACAAGTAACTTCTGGGTTGCCCTGACTGCTGTTGCCATTTGCAGGTTGGTGCTGAAAGAAATGTACTGATTTTTGACCTGGGTGGCGGCACCTTTGATGTCTCCATCTTGACCATTGAAGATGGTATATTTGAAGTCAAGTCTACTGCTGGTGACACCCATCTTGGTGGTGAGGACTTTGACAGCCGCATGGTCAACCATTTTATTGCTGAATTCAAACGGAAATACAAGAAAGACATTACTGACAACAAGAGAGCTGTTCGCCGTCTCCGCACCGCATGTGAACGTGCTAAGCGTACCCTGTCATCTAGTACGCAAGCTAGCATTGAAATCGACTCTCTGTACGAGGGTGTTGATTTCTACACCTCCATCACCAGGGCACGATTTGAAGAGCTCAATGCTGACCTCTTCCGAGGCACACTGGATCCTGTTGAGAAATCCTTGCGAGATGCCAAGATTGACAAGGCTCAAATCCATGACATTGTACTGGTTGGTGGATCCACCCGCATTCCCAAAATCCAGAAGTTGCTGCAAGATTTCTTCAATGGCAAAGAGCTGAACAAGAGCATCAACCCTGATGAGGCTGTTGCATATGGTGCAGGTAATTTAATTTCTTGATTCAGTTGAAAATTGTTTTTGTCCCATCAATTTTTGTCCTGTTTCCAGTACTCTTATGGTAATGCATGTGGCTGGTTTATTGTACTTGTTCCAATCATGAAACATCTATTAATTTGAATGTATTTCCAGCTGTACAGGCTGCCATCTTGGCTGGTGACAAGTCTGAGGCTGTGCAAGACTTGCTGTTGTTGGATGTTACTCCATTATCACTGGGTATTGAGACTGCTGGCGGTGTGATGACTACATTAATCAAACGTAACACCACCATTCCAACAAAGCAGACACAGACCTTTACTACCTACTCTGATAACCAGCCTGGTGTGCTGATTCAGGTAAGTCCTTGCTGCATGGTTCTATTCTTGCAAACATGTTTTTATTCCATACTTACATTATTGATGATGTGTGTACAGGATATAAATTGATTTCAATTTAAGTGTGCTTTTGTCTATAATGTGTATACCGTGTATCAATTTAGGTGTACGAGGGTGAAAGAGCCATGACTAAGGATAACAACTTGCTGGGCAAGTTTGAACTGACTGGAATTCCACCTGCTCCACGGGGTGTGCCTCAAATTGAGGTGACATTTGATATTGATGCCAATGGTATCTTGAATGTGTCTGCAGTGGATAAGAGCACTGGAAAAGAAAACAAGATCACCATCACAAATGACAAAGGTGATGACATTTCTGCACTCTGTATGCACCATTTATAGTTGCGCTTGCTGTCTGCACCATTTATAGTTGCACTCGCTGTGATGAAAGATGCCAAACCATTCGTAGTTTCCACCAGAGGTCTTGAGACCCATGTTGGCTAAAACACCTTCCTTGGATGTCTGAGCGATTAACTAACTTTATATGTGTAAATAAAGACTTGTCATGAGCTATACCAATAGTAGCCTTTTTGTTAATTAGGTCGCTTGAGCAAAGAAGATATTGAACGTATGGTCCAAGAAGCTGAAAAGTACAAATCTGAAGATGACCAACAACGGGAAAAAGTTTCTTCCAAAAATGCTTTGGAATCTTATGCTTTTAACATGAAGGCCACAATTGAGGATGAGAAGCTGAAAGGAAAGGTTGGAGATGATGATAAGCAAAAGATTTTGGACAAATGCAATGAAGTTATCAGCTGGCTGGATAAGAACCAGGTAAATTACCAGGGACAAAATTTATTTTAGAATGAGCATCTTCTACGCTATGATGAAGTAGAGACCATTACCATTCGTAGTTTCCACTGGAACCCTGTCGGGTTATGATGGCAAATCTTCCTTGGATGTCTGAGCGTCTCTTTTCTGAGTAATGTTGAGACTTGTCAAATCAAGGGTATTGATTGTATGTATTTTTTTTTTCTTAGACTGCTGAAAAGGATGAGTACGAACACCAACAGAAGGAGCTGGAGAAAATCTGCAATCCTATTATCACAAAGCTATATCAAGGTGCTGGTGGTCCTCCAGGTGGCTTTCCTGGTGCTGGCGCTGCTCCTTCTGGTGCAGGTGCATCTTCTGGTCCAACAATTGAGGAGGTTGATTAAAAGTAAACATCATTTCTATTTGGTCATTTGTGTTTGACTGGGATTGGCTAATAAGTGCACTTAAAATAGACTCCAGGAACTGATTTTTAATTTAAGTGCCAAAGTTTTGGATGCACATGAGCATCAATATAAAGATTCTTGTCAGTCTTAATAAAACCGTTTGACCAGAACTTTCTTTGTTTGCTTCTTTTATGAATGCTGACCTTTTTTAAAAAGATGTGAATAGCCGTTATCAAAGTTTATCCCTGTCCTTAACAACTTTCTCTTTTCTACCCCCTCCTTCAAAAATCAAATTGAAGGCCATGGACCAAGCATATTTTTTACCCAGAGGTATTTCTGGAAGGGTCTTTATGATCAGTGGTAGTTGTGAGCTGGGCCAGCATTTGTTGACCAAGCCAGGATGTTGTGGTCCCATGTATCTGATGCTCTTATCTTTCTAGGTGGTTTAGAAGATGCTGCCCAAAGGAGCCTTGGTGGGTTCCTGCAGTGCATTTTGTAGATGTGCATCGATGGTGAAGGGAGTGATGTTGTGAAAGGTGTGATTTGTCCTACATTCTGTTGGAGCTGCATTCATCCAGGCAAGTGGACAGTGGTGGTGGACAGGCTTTGAGTAGTCACTATTCCTGACATCTGACCTGCTTTTTGTAGCCAGTGTTTATAGAGACAGTTCAGTTTGTGGTCAGTGGGGGATTCAGTGATGGTAATGTCAAGGAGTGATTCGTATCCTTTATTTGAGAAGGTCATTGCCTGGCACTTGTATGGTGTGACATGTCAACCCAAGCCTGGATATTGTCCAGGTCTACCTACATTTTGCATGTAGTCTGCTTTCGTGTCCTTGGGTGGTGGTGAGCTGCTGCCTTCTGCGCAGTCGATATAGGTACACTGCTTTTTCAGAGAAAATTTGGAATAGTGATATATTTCCAAGTTTGGATGATGAGTGACCTGGAGTGGAATTTCTAGATGGTAAGTAGTGTTTGGAAGGTGTTGTGTTTCACCTTGAGTGAGTTCCTAAAGTGCATCTTGAGGTTATATACCATGCTGCTGATGGTCCACTGCTTCCTGTGTATAGTTGCTGGATCTGTTTGAAATCTATAATGCCACAACTCCAATGTGAAGATGGGACAATCTCACTTGTCGAGGGCAAACCTGTGAGTGGTAGATAATGAGGTGGAGATGCTGGCTTCCTCCAAGTGGTGTTGGACTTGAGCCTGGGGCCCCACTAGTCAACTGGCATTAACACTACACTAACCCTTTGCATAATTATTGCTAGTATTTGGGAATAGTTTATTCCACAAGTATGATATGGGAGATAACATTTCACTAATAAATACATTGGGAATTCAGGAGAAACGTCACCCATAGAGCAGTGAAAACAACCTGCTCAATAAGAAATAGTTGAGACAAAATAAAGAGCATAGGGCTCATTTTGAACATCTAGAAAAGAACAACTGGCTGAATTACCAGTTCCTTGATTACTTTTCAAAAAAAAAAATTGCCAGGCAGTCCCTCGTCAAAAATAAAACTTATTTTGCGTTCTTGGGTAACTGAGGCGTCCAATGCATGACTGCAGTCTGCCACCGGTGGGGGAGAAGGTGGTTGGAGAAGCAGGTAGGTGGGGTGCATGCTTTCTAGTCTCTTGACGCTTCAGCTGGAACTTGCTATTGGAATCGGGTTCAGCTCCTTCCTTTTGGGGGGGGGGGGGTCAGTTGTATGGAGAATTGGGAAATTGAAGTTCAAGGAGATACACAGTGCGATTCCCGGTTTGGATCTGCCGGGGCAGAGTGCGTATTCTTCCTGTGGGTTTGCTCTGGTCTCTCAAGTCCTGACCAAGATGCGCTGTTGGGGGGAGTTGGACATTCTGAATTCGGTGTATTCTTAACAGGTGCTGGAATGTGGCGAGTACAGGCTTTTCACCGACTTCATTGCAGTGTTAATGTATGCCTACTTATGACAAAGATTAGACAATTATTACTACTATGAAGGTTCTGGGGAAAGAAGGTTTGAAGGTGGATAAATCAGATTGACTACATCCCAGGGTTCTGAAGGAGATTGTGGAGGCATTGGTGGTAATCTTTCAGGAATCACTGGAGGCAGGGAGAGTCCCAGAGGACTGGAAAGTAGCTAATGTAACATTGCTAATTAAGAAGGAAGGGAGGCAGCAGATGGGAACTCACAGGCCAGTTAGCGGGCATTGGCAAGTGATTGATTTAGATTTCCAGAAGTCCTTCAACAAGGTGCCGCAGAAGAGACTTTAAGAGCCCATGGTGTTAAGGGTAAGATTCTGGCATGGATAGAGGATTGGCTGACTGGCAGAAGGATCTTTTTCAGCATAGCAGTCAGTGACTAGCGGTGTGCCTCTAGTTGGAGTGGAACCATAACTTCACAACATACATTAATGATTTGGAAGAAGGAACTAAAGGCACTTGCTTGGTTTGCAGATGGTGCAAAGATATGTAGAGTCTCGGGTACTGAGGAAACAAGGGAGCTACAGAAGGACTGGGGAGAGGCTAAGGACGTGGGAGGTGCTGGAGA
The DNA here is from genome assembly GCF_902713615.1 of Scyliorhinus canicula. Lineage (NCBI taxonomy): Eukaryota > Metazoa > Chordata > Chondrichthyes > Carcharhiniformes > Scyliorhinidae > Scyliorhinus > Scyliorhinus canicula. The sequence continues at coordinate 88,745,952 of NC_052164.1, read as the reverse complement.
AGGACTTGGGAGAGGCTAGGAGAGGGCAAAGAAGGTGGCAGATGGAATACAATGGGGGAAAAGTGAGGTTATTGCTTAGGAGGCATCGACTAATTTCTAAATAGGGAACCACAAAGGCACTTGGGAGTCCTTGTTAAAGGTTCTCTTGTGTGCAGGTTCAGTCAGCAGTTAGGAAGGTAAATGCAACGTTAGCATTCATGTCGAGAGGACTAATGTACAAGAGCAGGGTTGTTCTGAGGGTGTATAAGGCTCTGATCAGACCCCATTAGGAGTATTGTGAGCAGTTTTGGTCCCTGTATCCAAGGAAGGGATGGCCTGGGAAAGAGTCCAGAGGAGGTTCACAAGAATGATCCCTGGAATGAAGAGCTTGTCGTATGAGGACATGTTTTGCACTCTGGGTCTGTACTCGTTGGAGTTTAGAAGGATGAGGCGGGTAAATTATTGAAACTTACAGGATAGTGCGAGGCCTGAATAGAGTGTACGTGGAGAGGATGTTTCCACTTGTAGGAAAAATTATTCGAGGGCACAATCTCAGACTAAAGAGACAATCCTTTACAACAGAGATGAGGAGGAATTTCTTCAGCCAGAGGGTGGTGAATCTGGAACTCATTGCTGCAGAATGCCTTTAAGACATGGTTAAGGGTTTGATTCATAAGGAATAAGGGGTTATGAGAAAGGGGAGGCGAAAAATATCAGCCATGATTGAATGGTGGAGCAAACCTGATGGGCCAAGTGATCTAATTCTGCATGTGTTATGGTCTTTTGAGGGAGTCCTTTAGGTCAGTAAGTACTCCTTTATCAACATACAAATATGCTGACATGAGGATGGGATAAAGTTGGGCATACTGGCTCCCATATCCTTCACCTGGGCAATCGAATGCCCTCGGGTATGCACTGTTGATTTTTAAATGCCGCCTGTTGCTCTCCTCGCAAAACCAAATACCAGGATGTGGATTTACAGTTAAGCAGAGGTCTGTGCCGGGAGGGAAATCTTAACAGCATTTTGATTTTCAGTCACTGATTCCTGATTTTGACCAGATCGTTTGAGATGAAGCACAACATGGAGGGCAGGCTACTTCTGATACTTTATGGACTCTTGATGAACAGTTTACTTTAAGGCTAAATCACAAAAGGCACAGCCAGTATTTCATGCGCCCTTGACCCATAATTTCATATTACTCCTCTTTCTACCCTTTCAATTTTGAGCTGATTGTGCTAATGATAGTTAGAGAGCAAATCTTTGTACTATTTCACGTCCATTTCAGTATATCCGCATACTAATGTGCTACATATCATTGCCGAATTCCAAAAGTTACAGTCCCCCGGCGTCTGGTACAAATAACATGAAATAAATGAAGGTCATATGATAAAACACGTAGAACTGCTTTCCTATCTTAAGTAAACAGGATCTTTTGACTTGCTTAGTTTTAGAAACTTCCTTCAACTTTTCTTCAAACATACCAAAACTAAAAGTTAACTGGATGCTCAATGAAAGTATGTATAATGTAGAAAGCATGTAAGCATAAATTTGTTCATAATGTTTATCTAATAGTGGATAATTTGGTTATAAGAGAATAAGTAAACTGAAGCCAACTGTATGGAAATTAAGCTGATGTAACACAATTATGGTGTTACAAATTGATAATGTGCCCCATGTTTGGTTTTTATAGTTTATCGGTTTGTTGCTTCGTAATTTTCTCCCACCTAAATAGTGGAAGAAGATCAGCTAGATATTTATTTATCTGGATTGGGAAGTACTAAAATGTTCACTAAAGTCGCAATTCATAAGTGTCCCATCATGTGGTGGCACAGCGCCAGGGACCTGGATTCAATTACCGTCTTGAGTGATTGTCTATGCATGCATATTCTCCCCGTATCTGTGTGGATTTCCTCCAGGTGCTCCGGTACCTACCAAAGTCCAAAGATGTGCACGTGAGGTGGGCTTACGAGTATAGGGCTGTGGAGAAGTGGGCCTAGGTAGTGTGCTCTTTCAAAGTGTCGGTGCAAACTCAATGGACCAAATAGTCTTTCTTTTGCACTAGGGATTCTATGGATTCTCAACAATACTCAACAGTTGTATACATGTTGTCATTCATGCATATTGTTGACTGCAAGAGCTTGGATAATGGTCAGGAGGAATGTAGCCTAGTTAGAAGTCAGTTTAATCAAGAGTACACTTAATCTTGATGATTCATAACATAGTCTGATGCACTTTGAATTAGTGTATTGATGTATTGCAAGATACTGTAGTTAACTCATTCTTGATCTTAGCCAGGTTGCGAGAAAAGTGTCAAATGGAGCTCAGGAGCTGTTTCAAATGGTAGCTGTGACAGGAGTGCCAAATTTGAGTCTGCTAGACCTGTACTTCAAATCTGTCATCTGATGAATTATACAGTAGAGTTATGGATCTCTGAAAACAAGTTGCCTAGATGTCCTTTTTAAGCAGTGTAAATCTGCATGACTTGGGTGAAACAAAGTTTAAAAGAAAATCTTTCATTAAACATCTAGGAGCAAGAGTAGGTAATATTGTACACCTGGAGTACTGTGTACAGTTTTGTTCCCCTTGAATTACAGGCAGTTCAGAGGAGGTTCACTGGATTGATTCCAGAGATGAGGGGTTTGTCTTATGAAGAGAGATTGAGCAGTTTAGGCCTACACTCTCGCGTTTAGAAGAATGAGAGGAGATCTAATTGAGGAATATAAGATGATAAAATATATTGGCAAAGTTTCTTGTGGGGCAGTCTAGAACGACAGATAGTTTTAGGATAAGGGGTAGCAGATTTAAAACAGGAGAAGAAATTATTTATCTCGCAGGGCCATGGATCTGGAATTCACTACCCCAGAATGCGATGGATGGCGGGACATTACTAATTAAAAATTTACTCAATGGGTTGAAGGGTTATGGAGAACGGGCAGGAAAGGAGATGAGGTTGAGATGAGATCAGCCATGGTCGGGGCTGAATTGCCTTATGGCCCATCAAGCGTTCACTGCCATTTAGTACAATCATGGCTGATCTTTGGCTTCAACTCAATTTTCCTGCAGACACCCCATAATCCCTCGATGTATTTATGCGATTTGGGTGGCGTGGGCTTGACCAGCAATTATTGCACATCCCTAGTTGCCCTTCAAAAGATGGTGGTGAGCTGCCTGCTTGAACCGCTGCTGTCCCCAAAGTACAGGGACACCCACAATGCTGTTGGTGAGGGAGTTTCAGGATTTTGATCCAATGACAGTGAAGGAATGGTGATATATTTCCAAGTTGGGTGGTGAATGATTTGGAGGGGAACTTTTAGGTGGTGAGGTTCTTCTGCTCTTGTCCTTCTTCTAGATGGTGGTGATCATGAGTTTGGAAGGAGCTGCCTAAGGAACCTTGGCGAGTTACTGCAGAATCTTGTCTGCTGCAATGAGATCACTTCTCGTTCTTCTAAATGCCAAGTCAGTGGGCCATGTCATTCAATGTCCAAAAAATGCTATGTCGGGTGCATTACCAACAAGGAGCCACCAACAGATATATTTAAGTCCTGTAATGAAAATCAAGGTAGATATCAACCATGCCTCGGGTTAAAAATAATCTTCAGTAGGGATTCCATATTCAGTGGAAAACATTCAAAGCAAACCGAGTTCTTGGATTTCTGATGAGGAATCTTTGGTCCTGCAACAAAAAGATCAGTTATAGTTTTGCAAACGTTTGTTCATCCAAGTTGTGTGTGTGTGTGGGGTCCTCCATGCGGTGAGAGATATAAAGACATTCTGCATGATTCAGTATGGGAAATACACCAGTGTCACATCCTTGACCAAAGATTTGGAATGGAATGGACAGCAAAGAAGGGAGGAAAATAGACTGACCATGTTTTCTAAAATATGAAATGGACTGTTGGGAATTGACAGAAACAAGTACCCGATGATAAATTACCGAACAAAGACCATTTGTTTCCAAGACTGTCAATAATCTTTCTTCCCAAGGACAATATGACCGTGAAACAAGCTGTCAAAGGAAACAGTCGCAGCCCTAGCACTTTGTCTGCAAGACCCATCCTTGGATAATTTTGATTTTAAAGTTTTATTTATCAGGTCTACCATTCACCTGAAGAAGGAGCCGTGCTCCGAAAGCTCGTGTTTGAAACAAACCTGTTGGACTTTAACCTGGTGTTGTAAGACTTCTTACTGTGCTCACCCCAGTCCAACGCCGGCATCTCCACATCATGGCTACCATATAAATGTGTGAGGTATACAGATATTAGTCTCTGATGCCAACACTAGATGCAGAACTCCAAGGACGAGAGGCCCAATTTACTCAGCCTCTCATCACAAGGCAACCATCTCATACCAGGAACCAAACTAGTGAACCTTTGCCATCTTCCGTAGATATGGAGACCAAAGCTTGCTACATGTTCCTCTGAACATTAACATAAGTTGAATGCCGTTTAAAAATTAAAAATAAAAAAAATTCTGCTTTTCATACTACCAAGCTGAATAACCTGACACTTCTATATGATACTCTGTTGCCTTGTTGCCCAATCATTTAACCTGCTTCCATCTCTTTGCAGCCTCATTGTGTTCTCACAGTTTACATTTGGCTTTGCATTGTGAACAAGTGTCGATATATTACTCTCTGCCTTGTCACCTAAATCATTAACATAGATGATAAATAGCTGAGGCCCAACAGCCTTCCTTGCAGAACTCCACTAGGCAAGCCTGCCAACATGAAAATGCCCCAGCTACCCTCACATTTTGCTTCCAGTCTGTTAACCAAAACTTTATCCATGTTCATATATTACTCTCAACTCCTGTGCTCAAATTGAAAAGTTGACTACTAGGCGGGAAACACATCTGATGAAAGATCCTTGACCTCTATTGTTAACTCTGTTTCTCCCTCCACAGATGCTCCTTGACCTGATGGGTGTCCCAGCATTTTTTGTTTTTACTTGTGTGTTCTGATCGTGTGTATAACCATTTCTATGGCCTTTTGAAAGTTATTTCAATGAGTATTCTAGGAATAATGAATATTAATAGTCGCCCGGTAGTACAGAACTATTACTGAAAAGAGGCATGCTGTTGAAGTTTCCCATCTTGCATCATCATTCACAAGAATACCAAATTTCAAAGGGAACAACAATATATACCATATGAGGAAAGGTGGCAAGTCTATTCTGTCATTGCCATTGTAAGCATCCTTCCTGTTTGTTCCCTGTTCATTCCCTTATTTAGCCTTTTAATTTTGTCATTACATTTCTGATCAATGGATTATTAATAGACATGCCGCTTTTAAGGCAAGTAGACTGTATTCAAGCAGAAATAATCTGGAAGGTTGTGCTGGTTTAAACAGCATCTGCAGACTGGCCGGCATTAGTGGCAGAGAGATGGGTTGGGACTTGGTTTGATTGATTTGGTGGTGGGCAATGGATTGGCCCAAAAGACTGGTCTGCCTGGTAACAGGTGGTTATTGAATCTGATCCCATTGAAATGCTTTTCAGAGTCCAAGGTTTCCGTTTCAATTCTGGCAGCCTGGTGAAGATATCCAGCTAACTCTTTCTTTCTAGAAGGCAACTGTGAGGGCTGACTCCCTCCAGAAAGCCTCTGGGTGCTGTTTTCTTAGAACTACAGAGGCCTGAAGACAAACTACTGTGACGGCCTTTCCTGTTTATTCACTTATTTCCCTTCTTTAATTTCTACGATTACCATTTTGATCCAGGGATGAGTAATGGGCATGTGATTTCCATGCAGCCTGTGTCCTTAAACTCAAGCAGAAGCAATAGCTTGTGCCTTTAATTCAGGCAGGTAGAATTCGTAAGGTGTTAGTGATGACTCATTTTGATTGACTTGAGTGTGGGAAGGGAAAGAGGGAGGTGGATAGGCAGAGCAGGTAAAGGGGATAGCGGGGTGGATCAAGAGAGGGGAGAATAAAAGGGGGAATAAAGAGGGGGTAAAGAGTGGGGAGGGGGAACGAAGAGGGGGAGGGGGATAAAGTGGGTGGAGGGGGATAAAGAGGGGTGGGGGGATAAAGTGGGTGGAGGGGGATAAAGAGGGGTGGGGTAATAAAGAGCAGGGCGGGGGAATAACGAGCAGGGAGGGGGTAATAAGAGTGGGGAGGGGGATTAAAGAGCGGGGAGGGGGATAAAGCAGGAGAGGGTAATAAAGAGCGGGGAGGAAGACAAAGAGAGGGGAGGGGGGATGAAGAGCGGGGAGGAAGACGGGAGGGGGAATGAAGAGCGGGAAGGAAGGTTATAAAGAGCGGGGATGGGGGATGAAGAGCTGGGAGGGTGAAAATAAAGTGCATGGGGAGGAGGGGAAAGAGGAGAGGGGGGAGCGGGTGTGATGAGAGGTAGACTATCATCGGTATATAATATGAATAGATCATCATCAACTATGTATTATAAGATATATATGTTTTCCTGTTGTAGTTCTAGCATCCGACCAGCAGGTGATGCGGGTCTGCAGGCATGTGACCCGGATGCACCAGGGGCAGGATTCTCCGCGATCGGCGTGCTGGCCCCCCGCCTCCGTCAGGGACCACTCCGGCGTCGGGTCAACCGAACGTCGGAAAACCTCCCACCCGGAATGGGCTAGCATAGGCGTGACGCCATTCACAACGGCGGCATGCGCACGCCGTCATTGACGCCGCGTGGCGTCGCAGCACAAAAGACGCCCCCACCGGAGACCCAGCAAAATGGCAGCCCACCGACATGGCTGCACCCACCCATGCAGGCTGCATTGGCAGGATGGGGTGTTGATCTATGTCAGCATACACACAACCGCTGGTCCGCATGTATATGTCTGCCTGCCACCCCCCCCCCCGGCAGGAGAAGCACACTCGTAACAACCAGAAGCGTGAGAGGACCGGAGGGGGTCCACCTGACATGCACCCACTCACCTTCATGAAGAGAGGGCCCTGGACCTTGCAGGCGGACCCGAGGACCGGGAGGTTGCAGATGCAGAAGTCGGGGGAGCACCACCAAGTGCCAGCCCCTTCCCCCATCACTGCTTCCCCCTCACTCCTTCCTCCACACCCCATTCCCCCCTTCCCCCTGTCCCATCCTCGCCTGCGTGTCTAACCATGCACTCAGGACACTGACACGCAGGACACCCACACAAAGGACACCCACACACAGGACACAAACCCCCAGCACACCCACACACAGGACGGACGGACAGGAAACACCACTCCAAGGGACACCGGAGTTTGGGTCGGATGAGGGCCTCAACATTGCGCCACTTCTATCTTCTACACCCTTTACCATCGCAGACACTCACCTCGGTTAAGCACTTTAGCGATGAGGCCTCTGGTACACTAACTGGTGCGCAAAACACAGCCGTCCCGGTACAGCAGGTGGAGGTAGGAACAGCCGAGGAGTCGGACGGTCGAAGGGCAGCCCGGTGCAAGCAATCATCTGCTTCCCAGATGGGTCTCGGGTACCTGGAGTTACCACAACCACCCATAGGCCTGATGCAGTCACGGACCCAGGGACAACCGAATCGGGTGGCGGCAGGCTTGCGGCAGCTGCAGACGCAGGTGGAGGAGTCCACCCGCGTTAAGGAGAAGGGAGTGGTGCCGGTCATGCGTGCCACCCAGGGCGACACTGCATGGGTGGTGTCCGCGGAGGAGGCAATGGGGGCGACGGTGTCAGACATGGGGAGCAGTTTGCAAGATCTGGGGCTTTCCGTGCAGGCGGAGTCCGCAGAGGCATTCAATGCTGTTGCCCAGTCTCAGCAGGCCATCGCTGGGGGCATCAGCGCCATTGTCCAGGTGCTGGCCGGCGTCCCCCTGTATGGGATCCTGGAACACCGCAACACCTCGGACACCCCCCCCCCCCCCCCCCCCCCCCAAACCCCCTTCCGTTCCGGGTGCATCTAGTGGGCAACGGGCTGGACAGGCTGGCAGCTCGCCATCCCAGTCGCCCAAGCCGCGGACTGGCCCATTCAGACTGGGCCGCCCCAGGAAACGGCCACCAAAGAGGACCCTAGTCACAGGGCAGGAGTGTTTGTTATTAAAATAATTTTCACACCTACAGAAACTGCCTCTACGTTCTGTCCGATGCGTGCGGGGATGTGGTGTGAGGTGAGAGCCAGTTTGTGTGTGAGGGATGATAGGACATCAGCGTCAGGTGAGTGTGACCCCCTCCCCCCCCCGGGTCGCCCTCGCCATCCCCCCGGGTAGACGACGGGACGGTGAGCTGCAGTGTCAAGGCCGCATGCAGGGACGGTCCAGGTGGAGGGTGGTACTGTGGCCTTGAGTCAGATATTGTCTAACGATGTAGAGCCCAGAGCTCATCGCAGAGCGGGTTGTCATCATCCTCCATGGCATGTAATAGACACGCTTCCACTCGTGAACGTGTGAGCCCTGCTCAGTATGCCGTAGGTGGATGTGCAATGGAGGGGTGGTGTGCATGTGGGTGATGTGAGGGTGGTTGGTGTTGGGTGGGTGGGTGGGGAGAGGGTTGTTGGTTGGTGCCGTACTGTGCAGCCTGTGCCATACCCGGCGATTCCCACACCGCTGGCCCAGCCGGTAACGGTGGGCAGCTTCCCGTCCATGTCCAGCCCATCTGTCCTGTACATTGCCCCCATCCTCCTCACCTGGGGAGGCCTGCCCTTCGTCATGTTGCTCCTCCCCTGCCTCCAGCACATTGCCCCTCTGCTGAGCTATGTTGTGCAGGACCAGCAGACCACAATGATGCGGCCGACCCTATCCGAAGGGTACTGGAGGGCCCCTCCAGAGTGGTCCAGGCACCTGAAGCGCATCGTCAGCAGCCCAAAGCACCTCTCTATCACACCTCTGGTCGCTGCAAGGGCATCATGGTAGCAGTTCTCCACGTCAGTCTGTGGCCTCCGTAGAGGCATCATCAGCCACGACCGCACCGGGTAACCCCTGTCGCCCAGCCCCTCAGCCAGGTCTCTCGAACATTGCGGGGATGAACGATTGCGCCAATACGAACAAGTCATGTACACTGCCCATGTACCAGGCGCAGACGTGCAGGATCCTCATGCAGTGGTCGCAGACCACCTGAATATTCATGGAGTAGCCCCCTTCCTATTCGTCAACACAGCCCTGTTATCCACTGGTGGCCGCACGGCGACATGCATCCCATCGATTGCCCCCTGGACCATGGGCATCCTGGCTACAGCAGGAAAGCCCGCTGCCCAGGCATCCTGGCTGGCCTGGTCCACAGGGAACTGAATGTCGCGGCCCGCGATAGCATACAAGGCGTCCGTCACTGCACGAATGCACCAATGCCTACGCACCAAATCATGGTACGACGTGCGGCGCCAGTACACACGGGGCCTCATCGGGCGTCTACGTCGCCATGGCACCACCACCTCCTCCTCGTCCTGTTGGGCATTGTTGCACGTTTTACTTGAGTGTAATACGCGTTTATTGGAGTGTATTAACACGCCTCCGTTTAAAGGCCGTGTGCTTAACACTGCTAGGCTCTGTATGTGTAATTTCAGCTCGGAGTCGCCAGGTGTCGTATATAAACACCTCACAAGTATCTCAAGGTCAGGTTCAAAGTAATAAAACTATACACCGATTAGTAAGTTCCAACGATCAATATTTATTATACAAATATAATAAATACGCATGCACACGCTAAAGACTAATACCTATTTCTACTATTAAACGACTAAATACTTATCTAAGTGGGAACCAGCAAGGTCAGGGGACAAGGCCTTTGTTCCTTTCTGGGCTGCACCTTCTGTTCGTTATTAGTCGAGTACTGTATAAGTTCACGTAGCGAGCGTCGTTTTGGGACTTACTGAACGATGGCTGGTGCTCAACGGCTGGTGATAGAAGACAGGATCTGGAGGCTGGAGTCGGAGTCAGGATACAACAGCAACGGAGTCAACAGCGGAGCCGGAGTAGAGCAGAGCAGAGCAGACAGGACCATCTATCTTTATAGTGGCCCCCAATGTCCGTGCCTTTTCGGGGCGGGCTTTACCTGCCATGCATCGATTGGATCAATTCCCAATCCATGCCTCACAAATCCCCCAATCTGAGGGTCTCTTCTCGATGGGTGGGGCGCTCTCTAGGGTCTTTTGTGATGGATACTTCTGGTGCCGTTTCGTCTGGGCGTCCACTCAAAGTATCCATTCAAAACCAAATGTTGCTATTGTGTGTGCCCAGATCTGGATTGCCTCATTAATATGCAAAGCGTTTTGCTATTAACACCTTTGGTTGAGATCTTCCACCTGGCCATAAACTAGTTTTGCTACGTGCAGAATGCTAATTAGTCTTTGCAGACTGCTTGTCCTGGCTAAACTGCTTTTTCCCTGCAGTCTTAGCAGTTCTCCATTTTGTTAGCCCAGTGTCCATCTTAGGTGGCTACAGCATGCAGTCCTCCAGCCTGGGCAGCTGCCACCTGCCTCTCTGCGGCACGCTCCACTGCGGCAGCCTCCCCTGGCACGCTCCTGCTCCAGGTCCCCCGGGGCAACATGTAGAAGGTCGGCTCCCACCACGGCGGCCAACATCGCTGGGTGATACCCAAACATTACAGTCTGCAGTGGGTGGGGGATAGACGACATATCATCATTGTACATACCGCACTCCGCAGCCAGGTGCCGTGGGCTGCATGGTCGCGACTGTTGGCACCGGGCCAGGCAACCCCCCCCCCCCCCCAGGTACTCACCCTCCCGGCAAACACCCTTCCCAGCACTCACCCTCCCCACCACCTCCCCCGCAGCCCCCCCCCCCGAGCACGCCCTCCCCAGCTCCCCCTCCCCACACTCACCCACCCCAGCACCCCCCTCCCCTGCCCCCCCCCCCCCAATCCCCCCCTGCACTCAACCCCCACCAGCACTCACCCCCCACCCCCGGCACCAACCACGATCACCGGCACGCACCCTCCACCGGCATCCGCGACTCTTCCCCCCCTCACCCTTTTCCGCTGGGTCACTGTCTGTGCGGAGTCTGCATGTTCTCCCCGTGTCTGCGTGGGTTTCCTCCGGGTGCTCCGGTTTCCTCCCACAGTCCTGCAAGACCTGCAGGTTAGGTGGAATGGCCGTGATAAATTGCCCTTAGTTGCCAAAACGTTTTGTAGTAGTTATTGGGTTATGGGGATAGGGTGGAAGTGAGGGCTTAAGTGGTTCGGTGCAGACTTGCTGGGCCGAATGGCCTCCATCTGCACTGTATGTTCTAAAGCAATCGGAGATTTGGGCTGCAAAACAACATACTACCAGAATCGTCGAAGCAAGATGGAAGCATTGAAGACTCCTAGCCAACTGCTCACAACTAGTAAAGTAGATGTGAACTGGCGTGCTTTCAAGCAACAGTTCACTTTTTACGTGCAAGCTCTTGGTCTCCAGGAAGCTTTGGAAATGAGAAAAATAGCGCTCCTAATGACAGTGGACCGTCCCCAAGCAATTGATCTGTATAATACCTTTTAGTTCGCTTTGGAGGAAGACAAGAAGAGCTATTCAAAAATAATCGAGCAATTTACTAACTATTGCCATCCGCAAATAAACAAAACTTTCAAGCATTATGTATTCAGGATGAGGCTGCAAAAATCGTGTGAAACCTTTGACCGTTTTGTCACGGATCTACGTCTCAAAGCGCAATCCTGCAATTTTGTAGACCTCCATGATTCATTGATAGAGACCAAATTGTATACGATCTGCAATGTGATAAATTACATGAGCGATTGCTGAGGGAAAACAATTTAAAACTAGCAGATGCCAGAAAAATATGCAAGGCCAGTGAGATTGCACAAAAGCAAATCACTGAGATCCAGACACAAGAAAGTGGCGGAAAAAAAGAGGGCGCGACCGATGCCATCTTTGCTGTGTCGCAATGGGATCAGAAATATGGTCCAGGCGGTGGCCATTTTGAGAAATGTTCCGAGAACGCCATTTCATGTCGGCGGTGTGGCAGAACGCACAGCCCGAGACAATGCCCTGCAATACCTGTCGATTGAAAGAACGCAGCAATCTAAGAGTTGCCTAAACCTTAATGTTAATGTAATAACCGAGGCTAAAAAAATGAGTGATATGTCAATTATGCAAAGTGCAGCCCTGAACAGGCAAGCTCAGTTTAATGATACACTAGAGGAAGGTTCTTTTATCGTGTACATGATCAATGAAGCCGCTGACAACGAAACACAAAAATAGGAGAAGAAATAGCAAACCACTTGGGTAATTGGATGATTCCAATCATAATTAATCAAACCAGCATGAACATCAAACTGGACACAGGTGCCAGAGCGAACTTAATCAATGAAGCAGACCTGCGAAAGATGTGGATTCAACCACGCATAGAGGATAATGATTGCAATCTCACTGACTGCCACGCACCAATCACGACCTTGGGAATGTATAACCTGCAAGTCGAAGTAAATGCACAATTATTCACAGTTAAATTTGCAATTGTTGAAGCAGACAAGAGATCACTGCTGGGCACAGCAGCATGTGAGTCACTACAGCTAGTACAGTGATTATTAAATACAGACACCGAAGATACAAACACCGACTATATACCAATGCAGCACACGGCAGCCATAGATGCAAAATTGGTACAGTACACAACAATCCAAGACTCAGGCCACAGCTCTGCACACAACGAATTACAAAAAAGTTTCTGCTGAAAGACTGGTGGACCTTGAAGATACGGGTGCCCTCAAGAGTGGGAAACAACGCATAAATACCAAGTCAGAAGTCGACAGAAACAAAGTCTTCAAAGCGAAGCCAAAGACTGCTTCAGAAGATGATTCCACGGGTTCTGGAGGCAAATGTCTCTTCGAAAAGAAACACGACGGTGATGTCAATGGCTGCTCATCAAACAGAAGTGCTGTGCCAGAACAATAGAAAACAAGAACAAATGGTCCGAACAGCAGGACAAACAAGAGTTTGAAAAGCACGGAAAGAAATCAAATAAGCCAAAAAGCACTCTGATCTTGAGCGACAAACAAAAGAAAACTGGCATAGTGTAGCATATCATGGCCTCACAAAAGGAAATTATGAACTTTTGGAATTGAAACAGCACCATGAGCTAAAAATGAAGGAACTGGAGGGGACATAAGCTGTGCTACGGGGAGTGAAGAAGGAACTAGAGACCCTTGCAACTCAGTTTCAACGAGCAGAAATAGTACACCAGGAACAGCTTGTTGAGAAGGATCGGCAAGTCATAAATCAGCTGAACAAAAAAGTTTAATTCCCGTCAACACAGTATTGAGTCTCTGGAGAGAGAGTGAAGCCACATGAAAGGGAATTGCCTTGCACTGGAGAACAAACTTACTCAGTCAAAAAACGCATTTAAAGCAAGTGAAGACAACAACAGAAAAGCTTTGTTTAAACTGCGGAAAGTACAAACTGAGATTGGTGAATTGCATCAGGAAACTGCAAGAGAAAAAGACAGAGCTGCAAGTTGTGACGAATAATCTCAGAGATACCAAAGAACAGCAGATCAGCGCAAAGAACAGCACAATCGGGCAGCACGGTGGCACAGTGGGTTAGCCCTGCTGCCTCACGGCGCCAAGTTCCCAGGTTCGATCCTGGCTCTGGGTCACTGTCCGTGTGGAGTTTGCACATTCTTCCCGTGTTTGTGTGAGTTTCACCCCCATAACCTGAAAGATGTGCAGGCTGGGTGGATTGGCCACGCCAAATAGCCCCTTAATTGGAAAAAATGAATTGGGGACTCCGTTCCCAAAAAAATAGAACAGCACAATCAAGCAACTAGAGGAAAAGCTGAAAAGGCAGTCTGACTATGAACAGGTTAAAAAAGAGCTGAGTATCCTGAAGTCGATGAAAGGTGTAGCATCAGAAGGATCGGGATCACAAGACACATCCAAAACCCGAGAGGTACTTCTGCTGGAGAAGAATCGCTCATTGCAATCTGAAAATGCAACTCTGCGGATCACCAACAGTGATCCCATTCCAGCATTAGATCTAGGACAACAGCTCCAGCTCAAAGTCCATCGTATGCAAGATTTAGAAACCGAGAATCAGAAACTGCGGGACACACTTGAGGAATACAACAAGGAGTTTGAAGAAGTCAAGAATAACAAAGTAACAATAAAAACACTTAAAGAAAAAAGCAACAAGTATGAGTAGACCTTGAGCAGCAAAGCAGAAAGCCTTGCTCTTGGGAAAGAGCAGAAATTACAGAATGACTTCACGGAAAGGAAAGGAAGTTGCAGGAGTCTCAAACATTTTTGGCCTCCAGATTTGAAGTGGCTGATCACAAGGTTCAAGTGATACAGACAGCCCTGAAATCAATTCAGACTGAGCTATGTGATTTAAAAGCAAAGTATGATGCAGAATTAAATGCCAAAGTGGATGAAGTTAAAGTTATCAGGACATGTCTGGAAAGAGCCAATCAGAGGGCAGAGGTGGCTCAAAGAGAGACAGAGACATTGGGCTGGATTCTCTGTTTCAGTGGCTAAATGCTGGCTCGAACGGAGAATTTGCAGGCTTTTTACAATGAAAACAATCGGCGCCGACACCTCACCGATTCCAGGACTGGTGAGGGGCTAGAAGCGGCGCCAGGTGAAACTCCTGGCTCCCGCGCCATAACTGGCCGGAGAATGACCGTAAGTGAATAGCACTGTGGCTTCACAGCACCAAGGTCCCAGGTTCGATTCCCCGCTGGGTCACTGTCTGTGCGGAGTCTGCATGTTCTCCCTGTCTCTGCGTGGGTTTCCTCCGGGTGCTCCGGTTTCCTTCCACAGTCCAAAGACCGTGCAGGTTAGGTGAATTCGTCATGCTAAATTGCGCTTTGTGTCCAAAAAAAAAAGATTAGGAGGTGTTACGGGGATAGGGTGGAAGTGAGGGCTTAAGTGGGTCGGTGCAGACTCGATGGAGCAAATGGCCTCCTTCTGCACTGTATGTTCTATGTCTATGACTGGGTCCCTGGTGCGCATGTGCACGGCGGCCACCTGCAGCCCTCATGCCGTACAACATGGCGCCGGCCGTGCGCGGACCAGACCCGTCATCCGCGACCCCATACGCCAGTTCCAGTTCCCCGCAGCCCTTGTGGAAGCCTCCCCAGCCAGCGGCATGGATCCCGGCAGGGTTCCTGACTGCTGAGGCCGCACATTATCCCGCGGGGTCGGGAACTCAGCCCATCAGAGGCAGAGCATCGCGGGAGCACCTGCCGATGACGCGCCAATGGCGTTACAACGGTGCAAGACGCCATTTCGGAGGGGGCGGTCCATGGCTGACCGGCGTCAACCGGGGGATGGGGATGGTGGGGGGTAAGGAGGAGGAGGGGAAACTCTGGCTTTTGGGGCCAGTTTGATGGAACTACAAATCCCAGCGTGCCGTGCGGCGAATGGAAATCCCGTTCTCGCGAGATGTGAGGGACCCCGACCTCCATTTTGGTCTGTGCCGGTGAGTTTTATGCGTCCCGGGGTTGGTGCCAATTAATCATTCTCGGTGTGTTTAAATAAACAAAGACCCGGACCGGGGTCGGGGTGGGAATCTGGTCTATTATTGCGCGGGCAGCTTTCTTACCAAATGACTGACTGAAGGGTTTTGGAGCAAGGCTGGGGGGAAGTCTCTGTCTCTCGGTTGCTGGGGATCAATCCGGCCAAAGTTTAGTTGGGAGAAGCCGAGCGGCGGAGGCTGCGCCAGGCGCATTGTTGGCGGAGCGGCAGGAAAACCCCTTCCAAAAAAAATACCGGCAGCTGCCTGTGTTTTCCTGCCGCCAGCCAGGCATTTTGCACAACTCGCTCTGAGGTCGGGGTTTGGTTTCAAGTTTCATCCGGACCAAAATAAGAACAATTGCAAATGTTTAAATTCCAGCTAGGCCCTTTCTGCCCAGCCCCCTCCTTTTGAATGAAAGCCCTGTTTAAAATTCTGTCCCACTTTACATCTCATGTCACCGTGCATCGACACGAAAATCATCCTGAATGCACATGTTTACTTTGGAAGGAGATGATGGTTTTCTTGCTCTATGGTTTTGTTTGACGTTTATTGTTGTCGTTTCATCTTCAAATTACCTACATGGCCACTCACATGAACGTCCCATTATTTGTATTTAATTTTTCTGCTTTTACTCAGAATTATAGTGCAGAAGGAGGCTATTTCGCCCATTAAGTCTGCACTGACCCCCTCTGAAAGTGCGCCCCACCCAGGCCCACTCGCTTGTCCTATCTCCGTAATGCCATAACCCCACCTGACCTGCACATTTTTGGACACGAAGGGGCAATGTTTAGCACAGCTAACCTAACGGAGGAAACCGGAGCATCGGGAGGAAACCCCGCAGACACGGGAAGAAAGTGCACACTCCAACACAGTCATTCGAGGCCGGAATTGAATCTGAGTCCCTGGCTCAATTCCGCCTGGCGCTGTGAGGCAGCAGTGCTAATCACTGCCACCTTTGGAGTTCACTGTTTGCACTTATCCGTACATTATTTGCATGCGTTCACACACACACAAATCGTTCCATTATTTTTGTTTTGTGGAGGATTGGTGTTTTATACTTTAACGCTGCATGTGCATGTTAATTCCCAGCTGAGTTTGCACAGCCATCCACGTTCACTATTGTAGCATAAACCAGCGTAAAGGAGTTTGTGTGAAATTCAATAACGTGTAGCTGATGGTGTTCAACTTTTTTTTGTTTTGTTTGGACAGGATAGAGTTGGTTGACAAAAGGTGCTTGAAAGCATTGTTTATGGCTACTTTTTAATATTGCCATTGCTAGGTTGCAGTTATGGACTGTGCGATTTGGGACAGTGATGGCTGTACTACGTCTGATTCGAGTGACTTGCCAGATATTGTTTCCTCTGATGAGGTAAGTAATTGTGAACAAACCGAATCAATAATTTTTGTGATCAAAGTGCATTTCGACAAAAGTGGCATGGTGGTGCAGTGGTTAGCACTGCTGCCTCAGCGGCGAGGACCCTGGTTCAATTCTGGCCCCAGGCAGCACGGTAGCACAGTGGTTTGCACAGTTGCTTCACAGCTCCAGGGTCCCAGGTTTGATTCCCGGCTTGGGTCACTGTCTGTGTGGAATTTGCACATTCTCCCCGTGTCTGCGTAGGTCTCACCCCCACAACCCAAAGATGTGTAGGGGTTGTCTATAAATCCATATGATAGTGTTGATTCCTAGATTGGCCATGCTAAATTGCCCCTTAATTGGAAAAAAAGAATTAAAATTTTTTTAAAGTGCTTTTCGACAAGCTGGAGAGATTTCTCTTCAGTCGCAATTATCTAAATACAGCTTAAAAAATATTACTGAAGTAGGAACACAAAAGTAACAGTGCCCAATGGCTCATTTCCCCTTTGTGAAGATCTTTGTGAAGTGTGCAACACCAAATGAGGATCTTCACCTTTCTCCAACCAACCTGCAGACATCATTTGTTCATAATAAATGGACACAGCGGTTCAGGTGAACAAGACATCTTGTAATGTTCATTTTCCATCTTATCCTTTCCTCCGGTCATCAAGCATGTTTTGCACCAATTTAAAAAACTAATTGTCTGCACAAATGCAACTTGTGATGTTTTATTATCGACCAAATGCTTGGTTACTTGCACATTTTTGAGGACCAGTAGGCCTGATGGTGTTTGGAAAAAGGCCCACCAAAGATATTGAGGGGTTAGTTTAGCACAGTGGGCTAAACAGCTGGCTTGTAATGCAGAACAATGCCAGCAGCGTGGGTTCAATTCCCATACCGGCGACCCCGTACGCAATGTGGCAACTAGGGGCTTTTCACAGTAACATCATTGAAGCCTACCTGTGACAATAAGCAATTATTATTATTGATTAAAGCTCACATATTTTGACTGACTCATACAGGGGTGAATAGAGTGTCAATATTATCATTTGAATTTCTAGCTAACCGTTGCATTCTGATCCTGGTTCCTTGCTGCTGTGGTACCATCATACAATCTGCTTTCTAGTTCAGTACAAATATTCAGTTTCTTTAAACATTACTTTCTCAAAGAATTCAAGTCATAAAAAATCTAGTGCTGTTTTTGAAGAATGCATTTAAACATATTGTAGAAAAGTGTTAATCTCGTCAATAGAAACTTCATACATGGTGTCAACATACATGGGAAGCAGAAGTTTTTTCTACATTGGGCAGGCAGAAGCCACCTGCTCTAAACCAGTTGTGAGATCTTGTGACATTGACACAGAGTTGCCTGGCACTTACATTAAATTAAACAAAATGATCAGACAATGTCACATTACAAATGTTACATTATATTCTTACATGTAAATTATTCTTACTATTTCAAAATTGGGCAGGGAGGTGAGTTATTTAATTTATTTTTTAAAACTGCATGGATGCATGAAATAGGAACAATTAATAAACAGTCTGCTTGTCCAAACACAAATGCAGAAAGTTGAATATTTTTATGCTTGCACATGTAATGGCACTAAATTGCACAGATAGGAGCAGCAAGTTACAAAGGGATATAAACAGATTTAAGTGGGTGGACAAAATTTAAGTGGGTGGCAGGTAAAATTCAATGGGAGGGGAATCAATTTTGCCTCCAAGAAAGACATGTTGGAATATTGTAATGCGAGAGACTGGGAACTGGAGGAACAGGGATTTGGTAACACAAAGTAATCCAAAAAAATGGAAAATTGTCTTTATTTTTAGGGAACTAGAATACAAATGGGTGGGAACAATGCTTCAGTTATATGGCGTTTGTTGGCTCCTATCTGGAGTACTAGTTCTGTTTTGGGCAGAGTGCCTGAAGAAGCTTATATTAACCTTGGATGGGGTTCTCTGCAGATTCACCAGATGTATATCAAGTTGAGAGGGTAGAACTATGAAGGCAGGCTGCAAAAACCTGTCCTACATTTCAACAGTTGGCGAGTATTTAATTATGTTAAAAATGGATTCAGCAGCATGTATAAGGAAAAGCAATTCCTTCTGGTGGGGGAACAATCTTATGTCATTTGGGTGAATCAGGAAGCATTTTTTTCACAAAACGTATAGCAAACATTTTGTCTGGAAACGCCATAGATACTTGCTCAATTTAAATTTTCAAGATAAATTGACAGATTTGTATTCGGGAGGGGTGTCAAGGAATATTTTAAGATAGTTATCTGTACAACTCTATTAGTCTTATCATCTAATTGACTGATGGAACAAACGTGAGGAACTAATTGGTTTGTTGCAGTTAATATGTTCCTCAGTACAGAAGATTTGTGCATGCACAATTGGACTTTTGCAAATGCATACGGTCCTTTTGGGGAAAAAAGGTGTAATAAAACGGTGACGGCATAATTCTGAAAAGAAAATCACCAAAAAACAGATTCTGTTATTGTTTGGAACTTTATTTCAAAGTAAAGTATGCATCACTGGAGTTTGCTGTTTTGGAATGCAATGCACCTTTCAATCTATATATCACTTATAATCAATATAAAAATAGTACATTTGAAAGTCAAGGTACAAATCCTATCATTGTTTCTGAAGGCCTCAAAAACAGAGTCTTTTCAGCTTCCAGCATCAATCAACTTCAAGTCAGCTTTATGCCATCCTGAATTTTTAAATAGTAGACGTGACTGAACAACAAAATATCGCATCAAATGGAAAAATGTTATGGCACTAATGGATTACATTGCACCCTGAGAGGGATATAATATATAGCAGAAATAGGCTTCACCATTCAGTAAGATCATGACTGATCATCTGTTTCGACTCCACTCCCCCCACCCCTCATTCCACTTATTTCTTGAATGTCCAAATGTGTATTGATCTCTGTCTTAAATATACTCGATGTCTGAACAGCCGCAGTTCTTTGGGATAATTGATTCCAAAGATTCTCGGCACTTTGTAAAAATTTCTCCGAATCGCCATCTTTAATGGTGACCTCTTATCTGAGACTATGACTCTCAATTCGAGACTCTGTCCAGTGAAAGCTGCCGCTACGCATTGCAAAGAATATGTAAAGGGCATTTTAGATTTCTTCAACTGTCTCAAATCTCATGTTGCTTAACTTTGGTTGTTTTTCACACGGATGAATGTGCTTATAATAGAGTTGCTTGATTATAATTACAGGATTTGAAATCGTGGTTTCCTCCAATTAATGCACCACAGCTAAGTTATGAAGGTAAGAAAATTCAAAAGGACCCTTGTTTTGAGAATAGAGATTGGCTAATGCACAGCTAACTAGGTACAAAAGTTAAAGTAAGCTCTAATTTTAGCTGCGGTTGGTAAATTAATTTACGGATTGCAGAAGGAGACGACACATTGAACTAACAGTGGGATTTTATTATCATTCTCCAGGTGGTGAAGTCACAGATGGCTGCCCTATTGTGGAGTTGCTAAGTTGAAACTAGTTACTTGCCGAAGTTAAAGGAATATTCTAGGCTGTGTTATTGCAGAGCACTGTTGTGTACCTCTGCTGTTACGTTAAGAAAACAGTGACTGAGACAATGGAGAAAACCACCAGCAGGAAAATGGTGCAGGTTTAGAGAACCAAAACAAGGACAATATTTAAACATTTTCAAAAGTAGGAAATTTGAGGTTGATGAGAACACTCTGCTTTTTTGTCTAAACTTTGTGCGCAGATTTAAATACCATGGAGATTGGATGAAAGTGTCCTTTCTCTCTCTCAGTCCCGGTTATGAAGGCCTTGTATGAAATATATCTAAATAATCTGAACTCAGTTGACATATGGTGTCAAACCATCTGGTTGCAACCTGATTGGCTTTATCCCCAATGAGACCTCAATGATGGGCATTTGCAAGTCATTGTCATTTTGTTGTAAAAGGTTACTCGCTTTTGGGACTGAAGAAGAGCAAAAGGGTCACTGCTTTGTTTCTAGTTGAATGAATGACAAAGATATTCTGTTTCCAGCTGTAACATCTCTGTTTCCTCGATTCTCAAAAAATAATTGCCAAAAAGAGGGAATGAAGCTTGGATCAGATGTTGAATAATTATTGCAGACTTGATTCTGCCAATTCTTCGGTAAACGTGACTTTTTTGTGTAATTCAAGGAACAAATGCTGCTGGCCTTCAGAAGTTTATCCTGTTCTAAATTTATTTTGTGTTAGGTTTAGAATTTTGAAATGTTAGAATTATGGAGAAAATATTTGTCATTCAGCAGTGAAGTCATTCATAGGAACATACAGTGCAGAAGGAGGCCATTAGCCACATCGAGTCTGCACCGACCCACTTGAGCCCTCACTTCTGTTATGGGAGAGGTGTTTTCAGAACCCCAAAATGTATCATGGAGTTCAACCAACCCCCACCTTTAATGGATTGTTGCTTTTGAAGCACATGGCTTGTTCCCCAGGTGTAGTATTACAATTATGGACACGTGGTTTTTGTCAAACAAAACAATGTTTATTCCATGAACTCAAATTAACCTTTTAAATAAACATTGGATCTCTTAACCCCCTACTTCAAAGATAATTCCGAAAATATTACACTACCCAATCCTGCAAACTGTTCCTTTACACATCCAAAAGACTTAACAAATTCTTCAAACAGAAGCATATTAGATTTATAGTCAATACTTTTTTTTTTGCCTTTTTAAAAAATAAATTTAGAGTACCCAATTTTTTTTTCCAATTAAGGGGCAATTTAGCGTGGCCAATCCACCTGCCCTGCACATCTTTTGGGTTGTGGGGGTTAAACCCACGCGCAAACGGGAGAATGTGCAAACTCCACCCGGACAGTGACCCAGAGCCGGGATCGAACCTGGGACCTCGGTGCCGTGAGGCTGCAGGGCTAACCCACTGTGCCACCGATTTATAGTCAATACTGAGAACTTTTTACAATTCCGAATTCACCAAAGGATTAAGAGATAGTCCATCATGGCAGAGATCACCAGCAATGCAGCTCACAGCCACACCCAAGCTTTCTTCAAACTGAAACTAAAACTCAGAACTAACCTCAAAATGGCCAAACTGAGCTCAGCTCCACCCACTCTCTGACATCACTATTGTCTTGAAGGTACATTGCTTAAACATCCATTTCTTAAAGGTACTCTCACATGATACTTCCACCCTATCCTCTAACCCAATAACCACATCTAACCTTTTT
Organism: Scyliorhinus canicula; assembly: GCF_902713615.1. Classification (NCBI taxonomy): domain Eukaryota; kingdom Metazoa; phylum Chordata; class Chondrichthyes; order Carcharhiniformes; family Scyliorhinidae; genus Scyliorhinus; species Scyliorhinus canicula. Next base: position 88,724,017 of record NC_052164.1, on the reverse strand, counting down.
TGGTCACTAAGGGCAATTTATCATGGCCAATTCATCTAACCTGCACGTCTTTGGACTGTGGGAGGAAACCAGAGCACCCGGAGGAAACCCACGCAGACACGGGGAGAACTTGCAGACTCCGCACAGACAGTGAACCAATAGGGATTCGAACCTGGGACCCTGGCGCTGTGAAGCCACAGTGCTATCCACTTGTGCTAACGTGCTGCCCTATGTAGTCATTCATATGTAGCAATAGGATAATTTAGAATAAAGAATTTAAGTTCTGTCAAAATTCCATGTCATAGGGCAGCACGGTGGCCTAGTGGTTAGCACAACTGCCTCACGGCGCTGAGGTCCCAGGTTCGATCCCGGCTCTGGGTCACTGTCCGTGTGGAGTTTGCACATTCTCCCCGTGTCTGCGTGGGTTTCGCCCCCACAACCCAAAAATGTGCAGCATAGGTGGATTGGCCACACTAAATTGCCCACTTAATTGGAAAAAATAATTGGGTACTCTAAATTTATATAAAAAAAAAAAAAAAAAATTCCATGTCATAGAACTTCTGATTCATTTGTTCCTCATTGAAATCGGACACTAATTTGGTAGGCAAAGAGAGAGAATATTTTTTATATATTGCCAATATGTCAATTTAATTTGTTAGCGAAAGTTATTGCAGCATAAGTATAACTTTGATATTTTTGCATCATTATCTGTTCAGTGTTCAAAATATTTTGGGATACCCACTGCACTGTAGCACAGACCTCCCTATAATGCTGCTACAATTTTGATTAAGCAGCCAATTTTTATGGTGAAGATCAAGGCAGTTTTTGTTTTTTGCACACATACTGCTCTTAAGAGTTTTTGGTATAACATTGATATTGAGATCCTAGGCAGGCAATTTGATACCCAGACTTTAAGTTGCTGCTATATGATCTGTTGGAATGACCTGCAATAAGTAGGCTGCTGATTTAATTGATGGTTTTTACACGCCTGTGTGTTTACCTCTATTTTCCTTTCACTGAGCTAAAGTAATTGGGATATGCTTGCCTCCCCCTTGACAAATGGGCTGAATTTGAAACTGAGCTGTCACAAAGTAAATTACCTTATTATTACGTAGAACAAAATGCAGCTACACCAACCGTTGTACCAAACACTCTGAAGAGATAAGGAGGGAAGAAATTTGATACTTGCTAAATGCATTGTTTCAGTTTTAGTTCGATTAATTTTGAATGGTTCTTTACATTTCTCTGCGTGAGAAAAGTTATTGTAGAAAGGAAGGGTGTGTTTTTTATAGCAGGTACAAAAAGCTTAAAAAGGCTGTTTTGAATAGTAATTGTGGAGATACTGAATGTTCTGATGCTGACTGAATTATTTTTATTCTTAGCTTAACTCTTCTGCTTGTTGTTGAAAGGTTGATTAGATCAGGTATCTGACTAGCACCTATTTTCCCTAAGGTAATGCATGTTTTTGTTTACAGTGTTGATTCGTAAGAGATGGTGTTACCTGAGGATGTCTGTATTGAAGAGGTACTGTCACATTGTGAAAGTTCAGCTCCTCGGCCCAATTCTTTTTGGCAGGCCTTATCTGGATGAACGTTACAGGAACTGGGCTGCTGAAGCAGAGCTCATCCAATACGAACAGTAAGTTCTGTTAATAAGGACAGTTATAAAATATACAAATAAATCAATATCACTAATTCACAATAGAATTCTAAAGTTGCAATAAGGCTATAATTTTGTATGTGAATTTTGTTCAAGATTTTCAATAAAAATCTATCTACTTGGTATTCCTTATGTCCTTTCCAGCTTTTATGGATACATTTCCCAATGTTTAACATACTTGTTAGCTTTTACTGATGTTTAACCCAGAACTGTCAAGTCTCATCCCTTCTGAGTAACTGCAAGATTCTCTTTTTTTTTTGTTAACTTTATGAATTTTGATTTTGTACATCTGTTTCAGCTGTACTTAGACTTGTTGGTGGTTGTTGTCTGCCAGCCGTTTCTAGCCTCTTTCGCATTGTATTGTCAGAAAGTTTGATAATTGATGTGAGAAATTCAGAATATAAAGTGATCTATGCAAGGGATACATGAAATGGTTAAAATGAACTGTTTCTAAGGCTTGTCAGCAGTACGTGAGCATTACATGGGCAGCCCACATTGTGGCGTTTTGAATAGAATGTTGTTTCCTGTTGCAGTCATTGTACTGACTGACACCTGATGGAGACTGTTACAGTTGCAGCTGACATTACTACTGGACCAGTCAGCTTGCAGATAAGAACCTGGAAAATTACTAACTGGTTTACAGGAGTTTGCTGATGAATTTTAACACCAAGAATAAAACATTTATTAAACAAGAAAAATGAACTCTATTACATCAGATAAAAAGGCTGGAAATACTTCAATGCAAACACAAAAAATGATTCAAATGCTCATTTCCTACACCCCAGATATGTTTTTACATACAAAAATTTAGAAAGATCAATTAATTTACCATATCATGGACTTATAGAATATCTATCTTATACTCTAATATTCAGGGTAAGTCTGTGAACCATCCGGCGAACTTTGGCACCTCACTCAAGTTTTTAATTTTTTTTATTTAAAAAAATAAATAAATTTAGGGTACCCAATTATTTTTTCCAGTAAGGGGCAATTTAGGGTGGCAATGCACCTATCCTGCACATCTTTTGGGTTGTGGGGGCGAAACCCACGCAAATACGGGGAGAATGTGCAAACTCCACATGGACAGTGACCCAGGGCCGGGATTCGACCCCGGGTCCTCAGCGCCGCAGGCAACAATGCTAACCACTGTGCCACCGTGCTGCCCTACCTCACTCAGAAGTTAATGACACATGTGACCAAAGCAGATTCCGTGGATTCTGGACATCCCACTCAGACACTTGTCACACTGTGAGCCAAACCAGTGTCACTGAAAAGCTGTCTTTCTCACAAGTGTTTTCAATCTCCACATTTGAAGAATCACCATGGAATTCCCACCAAATGTTGCTCCTCTTCGGACAACTTAAACAAGAATCCACCTCCAAGGTTTCAATCTTGCAATTTGAAATTCTTCTCCAAGTACACTTAAGTTTCATCTTCCAAGCATGCTTTCAGAACTTTCTGCAAAACAGAAAACCACTGTTTCCATGAGGGTACCTTTGCTCTTGCAGTCCACAACCCGGAGTCACCAACCTTCGGCTGCCCTCTTGGATCTACTGGGCCTCCCTAAAGCCCACTTCACATCTGCTCCTTGCAGCTCTCTCTCTTTAACTCCAAGCCTATTGCCTGTCCATTTCACTCAACTTAACTTAATAGCAGCTTTTCTTGATTTCTGTCCTGTCCCTGCATGGAACCCTCTCCAGGGACCTACTTCTTCCCCCTCCCTAGTTTTGAACCACTATCTTGGTTTGGGACCTTCTCCCCTGTATCCTCCTCTCTAGGATGCCATGGGTGTAATACCGCTTCACTACATGTCGCTTAACCTGTGTTCCGCGCTGTTTCACTTATTCTTTTGTGCATTTGCGCAGCGCTGGTTCCCAACCAGAAGACGAAAAAGACGTCAACGATGCATTTGTGGCTCCTGCTTTGGTCGGACTTTTGGACCTTTCCCCTGTTTATCTACCGGTCTTGAATTGTAAAACAGGCGTTAGTGGCAATTGTTTACTGAATTCCCACTCCGTGCATGGAGAAGTATGGGGAAGTAGATTTAGCACTGAGCTTAGGAGGAACGTCTTCACCCAAAGGGTTGTGAATCTATGGAATTCCTTGCCCAGTGAAGCAGTTGAGGCTCCTTCATTAAATGTTTTTAAGATAAAGATAGTTTTTTGAAGAATAAAGGGATTAAGGGTTATGATGTTCGGGCTGGAAAGTGGAGCTGAGTCCACAAAAGATCAGCCATGATCTCATTGAATGGCGGAGCAGGCTCGAGGGGCCAGATGGCCTGCTCCTGCTCCTAGTTCTGAAAAGTGTCTTATAAGAGAGCAGGACTAGAAGTATTCGTAAGGGCAGAAACAAAAAGATAGAGAAGGCTTGGGCTGCAGCAGAATACAGAATGGCGGAGGTTCGGACCTTTGGCTTGTCGACCCAGCAGTCTATGGAGCATTTGATGCAAGTAATTCAGGAAGGCTTTGCTACGCAGAACCGGGACTGCTTGGACCCGATAAAAGAGTCGATTGAGCGGTTGAAGTATAGATTGGACGCCCAGGATCGGGCGATCCAGAAGGTGGAGACGGCACTGGCTGAGCAGGAGGAACATCAGACTGCAGTGGAGCTGGAGGTGGGGATGCTGAGGGATCAGCAGAAGTAGCCCCTGGAGAAGGTGGAGGACCTAGAAAATAGATCACGTCGGCAGAACCTAAGAATTATCAGGCTCCCGGAGGGTCTGAAGGAACGGATGCTGGGGCATACATCGCAGACATGTTTGTGAAGCTGCTGGGGGATGGGGCATTCTCCCGGCCCTTGGAGGTGGACAGGGCTCATAGAGCACTTGCGAGGAAGCCGCGAATGGGAGAGCCACTGAGGGCAATGGTGGTGATATTCCACAGGTTCTCGGATAAAGACTGCATTCTACAGTGGGCCAAGCAGACACGGAGCTGTAAATTGGACAATAGCATCCTGCGAGTTTACCAGGACCTGAGTGTAGAGGTGGCCAGGAGGAGAGCAGGCTTCAACCAGATCAGGTCAATCCTTTTTTAAGAAAAAGGTGAAGTTTGGACTGTTATACCCAGCCTGTCTCTGGGTCACGCATGAGGATCAGCACTTCTACTTCGAGTCGCCTGAGGACTTGTTGGACTTTGCGATAAAGAAAGGGCTGGTGATGGATTGCGAACTTTTTGAATTTGGCTGCAACTTTCATGTTTTTGTTTTTTCTTTTTGCTTCTCTATTTTCGTAAAAAGTTTCTCGTTTTGCGTTTCATTGAAGATGTTTGTGATGCCGTTTGTATTGATTTGGAACCAGTGGTAGAGTTGAGTGAGTTAAGGCTTTCATTTGCACTATTGGGGTTGGAGGTGTGCTTGTTTTGATCTTGCTGTCTTTCTGTTGGGCAATTATGCGGGGATTGCTTGATGTTGGAGTTTGTATGAGCTGGGGGGGGAGGGGGGGAACAATAGGTGGGAGACTATCTGGCACCGGGGATGGGGGCCACCAAGCTAGCTGGGGGAGCTAGCTTTCGGAAGCGCAGTGGGGGGTGTGCATATGTTTGGTTTAGTAACGGGGTTGGTTTACAGGATGTTGTTACTAGGGGAGGAGCGGGTGGCAAATGTCCTGCTGACGAGGGAGGGACTTGGTCTGAGGGACAGGGAGGAGGTTGGGGGCGGGGACTGCCTGTGGATGGACCAGTGGAGGCGTGGAGCACAGGCTGGAGGCAGGCCAAAAAAAGGGGGTGGCTGATCGGCGGGGTGGGGGGAAATGAGCCCCCCCAAATAGGCTGATCACCTGGAATGTTCGAGGGCTGGTCAAAAGGGCACGTGTGTTCGTGCAACTTAGGGGATTGAAGGCGGACGTGGTAATGTTGCAGGAGACGCATCTTAGAGTGACGGACCAGGTTGGACTGAGGAAAGGCTGGGTCAGTCTGGTCTTTCACTCGGGACTAGATTCAAAGACTAGAGGGGTCGCGTTCCTGATCAATAAGCGGGTGGTGTTTGAGGCGGGTAGAATAGTCTCGGACGTGGGAGGTCGGTACATTATGGTCAGTGGGAAGCTAGAGGGGGTGCAGGTGATATTAGTAAATGTGCATGCGCCAAATTGGGATGATGTAGAGTTTAAACAGGTTTAGATAAAGGATCTGGATACCAGGCTGGGAGGGCCGCAGGGCCTGTTCCTGTGCTGTAATTTTCTTTGTTCTTTATAAAGAGGATGCTGAGGAAGATACTGGACCTGGACTTGCACAGTCATGGGAGGGGACTTGGACACAGTTATGGACCCTGGTTTGGACCGGTCACGCTTAAAAACGGGCAGGGTGCCAGCAATGGCAAAGGAACTAAGAGGGTTCATAGAGCTGATTGGGGGGGGGGGGGGGGGGGGGGGGGGATATCCATGGAGCAGCCGAGGGTGGAGGAGTTCTCCTTCTACTCACGCATGCATAAAGTGTATTCCCAGACTGATTTCTTTATTTTGAGCAGGGCCTTGCTGACTGGGGTGGTGGACACTGGGTACTCGGCGATTACAATCTCAGACCATGCTCCACATTGGGTTGACCTGCAGGTTAGTAAAGACAGTAACCAGTGCCTGCACTGGAGGTTGGATGTGGAACTTTGGGCGGATGACGGGGTGTGCGAGCAGCTTAGAAAATGTATTCAGAACTACCTGCAGGTCAATGACACGGGGGAAATTTCAGCAGCGGTGGTGCGGGAAGCACTGAAGGCGGTGGTCAGGGGGGAGCTGATCTCGATCCGGCCCATAGGGAGAAGGTGGACAGGGCAGAGAGGAACCGACTGGTAAAGGAGATACTACAGATTGATAGGAGGTATGCGGAGACCCCAGAGGCAGGGCTTTTAAGGGAACAGCGGAGGTTACAGGCGGAGTTTAGCTTGCTGACCACATGGGGAAAGGCAAGGGGGATGATCTATGAACATGGAGAGAAGGCCAGCAGAATGCTTGCACAGCCGCTTACGAAGAGGGAGGCAGCTAGGGGGATAGGGAAAGTAAAGGGCGGAGATGGGAACCTGTTTGCTGATTCAGTAGGGGTGAATAAGGCGATTAGGGATTTCTACAGCAGGCTGTACAGGTCGGAACCCCCTACGGGGCCGGAGGGGATGAGGCACTTCTTGGAGGGGCTGAATTTCCCAAAGGTGGATGGGGAGCGGGTAGAAAGGCTGGGGGCCCCGATCGGGTTGGAAGAGATAGTGGAGGGTCTGAATGCAATGCAGTCGGGTAAAGCCCCGGAGCTGGACGGGTACCCAGTAGAGTTCTATAAAATGTTCTCTGGGATATTGGGGCCGGTGTTGATGAGGATGTTCAGTGAGGCAAGTGAAAGAGGGGTGTTGACCCAATGATGTCACAGGCAACGATTTCGCTGATTCTTAAGCGGGACAAGAACCCGGAGCTGTGTGGGTCCTACAGGCCGATCTCCCTGTTGAATGTAGATGCCAAGTTGCTGGCCAAAATCTTGTCCTCCAGGTTTGACGATTGTGGTCCGGACGTTATTGGGGAGGCGAGGCGGGGTTTGTTAAGGGCAGGCAGTTGGTGGCCAATGTAAGTAGGCTGTTAAATGTGATCATGATGCCCCCGGAAGGTAGGGAAGTGCAGGTAGTGATCGCAATGGATGCACTTTGATCAGGTAGAATGGGACTATCTGTGGGAGATACTGGGACGGTTTGGATTCGGGAGGGGCTTTACTGACTGGGTCAGGTTACTGTATCAGGCTCCTGTGGCAAGTGTACGGACGAATAGGACAACATCGGACTATTTTAGACTGCACCGGGGGACGAGACAGGGATGCCCCCTCTCCCCACTGTTGTTTGCGCTGGCTATAGAGCCGTTGGCAATTGCTCTGAGAGCCTCGAGGGGCTGGAGAGGACTGGTCCGGGAAGGGGGTGTGTGTGGAGCACAGGGTTTCGCTCTATGCGGATGACCTGCTTCTATACATTTCAGACCCAATAGAGGGGTTGGAAGAAATCATGAGGGCTCTCGGGGAATTTGGCCGGTTTTCGGGATATAAGCTTAATATGGGAAAGAGTGAGATGTTTGTGGTCCGGGCGAGGTTACAGGAGAGACAACTGAGAGAGCTGCCGTTCAGGTTCGTAGAGGGAAGCTTTAGGTACCTAGACATCCGAGTGGCGCGGGAATGGGACCGGCTGCATAAATTGAATCTGGTCTGGCTGGTGGACCAAATGAAGGATGATTTTCGGAGATGGGATGCGCTTCCGCTGTCTCTGGCTGGGATGGTGCAAACGGTGAAGATGACGGTCCTCCCGAGATTCCTATTTGTACTTCAGTGTCTCCCCATCTTTATCCCGCAATCCTTTTTTAAGCGGGTCAACAGAGTGCTCGCGAGCTTCGTCTGGGCGGGCAAGACCCCCGGGCGTAAGGAAGGTAATGCTTGAGCGGAGACGGGGAGAGGGCGGGCTGGCGCTGCCAAATTTTAACAACTATTACTGGGCGGCAAATATAGCCATGATCAGGAAGTGGGTGGTGGGGGAGGAGTTGGCATGGGTGCGTATGGAGGCGGCTTCATGTAAGGGCACCAGTTTGGGGGCGTTGGTAACTGTGCCTCTGCTGTTCCCGCCGGCACGTTACTCCACCAACCCAGTGGTGGCGACCCTGAGAGTTTGGGTCAGTGGAGGCGGCATGTGGGAGCATGGGAGTATTGGTCTGGGCCTCAATCTGTGATAATCACCGGTTTGCCCCGGGGAGTATGCACGGTGGGGGGTTCCGGTTATGGCGGAGAGCGGAGATTGAGAGGAGGGGGATATGTGCATAGAGGGGAGCTTTCCGAGTATGATGGCGTTGGAGGAAAAGTTTGAGTTGGCGAGGGGAAATAAATTCAGGTATCTACAGGTGCGGGACTTCCTTCGTAAACAGGTGTACCGCTCCTACTGCTAAGGGGGATTCAGGACAGGGTAGTTTCCAGAGGGTGGGTAGGAGAAGGGAGCGTCTCGGACATTTATAAGGAGCTTATGGGGTCGGAGGAAATACATGATGCTACAGCATCATGTATATCCATAATCGCAATTATAATCCCAATGGTGGGATGGGATTCAAAATGATAACCTGCCAAACCTTGTTGAGTAACTGCAATTTTCCCAATCCCATCATTTTGATATCTGGGTTTTGAGAGAGTGGCAACCAACTGCATGTTACATAGATACTGGAACTGTAATGTCAGCAAATGTGATAGACATTTTGTGTCAGCAACGTGCCAAAATGATGCTGGGAACAGCTGTGTATATATTACACAACACGGTAGCACAGTGGTTAGTATTGTTGCTCGACAGCTCCAGGGTCCCAGGTTCGATTCCCGGCTTGGGTCACTGGCTGCGAGTCAGGATGTTCTCCCCATGGCTGCATGGGTTTCCTCTGGGTGCTCAGGTTTCCCTCCACAGTCCAAAGATGTGCAGGTTAGGTGGATTGGTCATGCAAAATTGCTCTTAGTGTCCAAAAAGGTTGGGTGGGGTTGCAGGGATGGGGTGGATGTGTGGGCTTTATTAGGGTGCTCTTTCCAATGCCAGTGCAGACTCATTGGGCCGAATGGCCTTCTTCTGCACTATAAATTCTATGATTACACAATTGTACAATATGTTTTATAAAACAGTGTTGTCTTGAGTCGTAGTGAATCATGGGACATCACCTAATTGTTCAACAGGGGAGACTGATTTTTGGAAATAAATTAGAAACAAAATGCTGATGTTGAATAGACTGTTAACACTCAATCAAACCACTGATTTCTTCCCTTGGTTTAAGTCTATAAATGTGCTTTTCAAGAGACTTTTACCATACTGACTAATCCCTTTAATTCAGACACCTTTATTGTGTTCTCTTCTAAATTTTTATATTTTTCAATGCAAGTGCATAACTTTAGGATTAACTAGGAACAAGAACAAAACATTAGGATATATGGGGTCACACCTTTCAGGAAAAATTGTTTTATTTTTCAGAGCATTGAATATTTAGAATTAAAGTTTAAGAGTACAAAATTAATTGAACATAGCCTTCAGTTAAGACACTTCAGATTCAACACTTGCCGTTTAAATTGAAGACACTCTTTCATTGGAGAGGCATCTGAGTGCCTGTGGAACTATATACTTAATGTAGTAGTCATGTTTTCTAGGAAGAAAAATGAGAGAAAGAATAGTTTTCTATATTGTCACGATATCTGCTGCATTTTGCCCTGCTTTGCTCATTTTACTGCAACCTGCAGTATCTCTTATCTGAAGCGCCACCAAGTGTAATACCATTTAAAATAACCATAGATTGGTTTCCTCTTTATATAATTATATCTGTCAATAACATTCATGGGTCCAAGCACATAGTTTGAAAGATACGAGAAAACCAAACCACTGTAGCTTATTTTCTCATTGCAAAGCCTATGTTGTAATCTGGAAGATGAATGTGCTCTATTCCTTCGCATTAACATTACCTATCTTGAGCATGAATTCAACCACAGAAAAGGTTAAGGGCAGTACCAAACCAATATTTATATGGTTGAGCTGACTTTTGAGAGGGCGGGGTGGGTGCATAGGGTAGTTTTGACTGACCAATAGTAGGAAACTATTCACAAAGCATTTTTCCTTTGTAGTTGTGACGAACTTCAGGATCTTGATCTCAAAACGCTGAAGATAATTGATCTTTTGGAATCTGCACACAGAGCTCTGCTCGTTTATGCTGTAAGTGCTAAAATAATGGTTGAATGGCCTAATTTTCTTTTTATGCCCCTAAACCAAGTTTTTCATCTATTTCAAATCCTTTTTCAGTTGAAGCGACCACTGTTGATTCAGTTTGTTCGTGTTGTTGATGAAAACCTTGTTCAGGTAAGAACCCAGGTATTTTTCATTTGTGCAAAACTGATTCTTAAAAAGCGCTAAAGGACACATTGGATTTATAAATTTGAAATAAATTCCTGAAATATAACTGATTGGAATGTAGAAGTGTGTAGGTTTGGACAGGGCCATCACAGTTCATCAGACCAATCCCAAAGTCCATAAAATATCACAGGTCAATATCAAAACAAGATCTCAGTCCTTTAAAAATACTATTGTGATAAAGCAATCATCTTGTCAATGTGGTTTTTCTTCATTCTCTTTTTTAAAAATAAATTTACAGTACTCAATTACATTTTTACAATTAAGGGGCAATTTAGCATGGCCAATCAAGGGGCAATTAGCATGGCATGTGCCGGGGCTGGTTTAGCACAGGGCTAAAGAGCTGACTTTTAAAGCAGACCAAGGCAGGCCAGCAGCATGGTTCAATTCCCGTACCAGCCTCCCCGCGCCGGAATGTGGCGACTAGGGGCTTTTCATAGTAACTTCATTTGAAGCCTACTTGTGACAATAAGCGATTTTCATTTCATTTCAATCCACCTACCCTGCACATCTTTTTACATTGTGGGAGTGAGACCTACACAGACACGGGGAGAATGGGCAAACTCCACACGGACAGTGACCCGGGACGAGATTAAACTCGGTGCCGAGAGGCAGCAGTACTAACCACCGAGCCGCCCTTCTTAATTCTCTGATATTAAACTTTCCTGGCTATTTATCATGTATGTTCAACTAAAAGCGATGCATCGCCTCTGCAAATGGAGAAAAGGGGGTGTTCTGGTGGATCTTGGTGGGTATAATGTTACGGCACCTGGGCTAATGGCACGGTTAATCCAGCCCCACTTGATACAGAGTCACAACACAATAGAAGTAACCAATAATTCTTAGAAAAATACCCAAAGTCTTTGCCCCTTGGCTGCCCAATAATTACAGTCACCAGATTTGGAAATGTAAAGACAATTGCTTTTTATTTATACCAAGAACTGTAATGAAATATACAGCAAATACAACTGTTTAACTATTATCTAATTCCTAATCCCCCCACTTTAACATGCTCTCCACCCTCATTATATATATATATCTTTAAAATATGTAAACACAAACAAGACAGACAAACACCGAGGGGCAGAGAAGAGTGAAAATAGAAGAAAAATGGAAAAGTCTTTTGTTTCAGATGGTTGTCTTTGAGCAGGCATTCCTTCAAAGTAAGCGTTCTCTGTTTGCCACCTGTAATGGTTTCACAGTAGATTCATTCATTCAGGTTCTCTGTAGATTCAGAAGTACAGCAACTCAGCCTTTGTGGAGAGAGAGAAAGTCCTTTCCCCTGTGTCCAGGGCTCAAAACTGAGGTGGCACTGCTGCCTCACAGCGTCAGGGACCCTGGTTCAGTTCTAGCCTTGGGTGACCGACTGTGTGAAGTTTGTACGTTCTCCCCATGTAGGCGTAGGTTTCCTACGGGTGCTCCGGTTTCTTCCCACAGTACAAATATGTACAGGTTACATGGATTGGCCATGCTAAATTGCCCCTTAGTGTCCAAAAGATTAGGTGGGGTTACTAGGATGCCTGGATAGAGTGGGGGCCTGTGCCTAGATTGGTTGCTCTTTCAGAGGGTCGGTGCAGACTCCATGGTCGAATAGCCTCCTTCTGCATTGTGGGGATGCTGATTCCATGAGCTCCTTGGGTCTCTGAAAACCATTCCACTTTAGTTGGACCAATCACTACTGATTACCAGACAGAATGTGGCCTTTTAGCCAATTAATTGACCACCAGCCAATCAATTGAATCAAATCCCACCCATCTCTTGAGTACCAAAAAGTCTGAATTCTCCCATTCGAAAAATCTGTACCATGTTGCAATTTCTTGAATTCCTCCACCTCTCTGCTGCTTGATTTATCAAGATACATGTCCATTAAGCATCCATAGATCAAAATCATAACAGCAAAAATAAAGGGGAAATAAGGGAATTATCAGGAAGGATCCTTACAATGAAGAGTCCTTTTGTTCATATGTTAGCATAGCTAAAAATATTTTCTCACTGTAGTGTTCTTTACATAAGTTAATTGTAAAATATATTGAAAATGTAGACTGACTATGTTTAAAATGATAGCTTTGAGTCTTGATTTGTACTTTATGGCATCTTGAAGATGCATTATGCATTTTAATTCAGAAAATAAATTGAGATTTATTTTCAGTGTTCTACTTTGGAAGAAGCAATACAAGTGGTAAAGCAACAAATGATTTTTCGGGATGCCTGGAAGACATTGACTTTTGGGAATAAAATGCAAACGGCTACAGTCCTCGCTCTTGCTGGTCTTCATTGTGAGTACTGTTGCTCGTTATGCTTCTCTTAATTTGCTCTGTTTTAATTACCTTTGCTCAAGAGTCGCCAGGTATCTTTCTGATACCACCACAGGGTTCAAAGCCGAATACTGATGAATGACTTGATACACCAGTTAGTAAGTTTGAAATCAATGCACATTTATTTACACACACAGTCAATTATTACTCATGCATAAACTCTACTCACTAAACTACAACTACTACTAAAAGCCTATACTTAGCTTCGAGTGGCCCACTCAGTCAGAGGAACAATGGCCGTTGTCCGGTTCTGATACTGCTGGCTTCAAACTGGTATAGAATAGTAGCTAGGAGCGCCTATCTCGTAGTGTGCGTTGACCTTAGACTTACTTGGCTGGTGCTTGGCGGGCCTCTCGTCGCTGAGAGCCAAATGCCAAGGTGAAGATGGAGAAGCTAAGAGTTCTCAAGAGCTTCTAAGAGAGCGAACTGACCTTGGGGACTCTGCTTTATACCCCAAGGGGTTTTGCGCCCTTCTGGGCGGACCCTGGACTTGGTCCCAATTAATTGGACCATGTCCCAATCGTTTGTATCGATTCTCTCCAATAACGGGGTCGTTCCCTGATCGTTGGGCGGGCTCTATGTAACCGTTGGCCTGCCTTTGTTTTAGCTTCAACTGGCGCTGGGAAGTCTGTCCTGGTACCGATTGTTTCAATGTTTCTTTTGTCCCCGGAGATAGCTCATTACTATGCTAATGGCTTGTAGTTTCAGTTCTGTCTGGGTTCTGCAGATTTCAATCCACAGGAAACCTTGCACCTGCTTGTTTTCTAGTGCTGTCCATTTTTCCCTGCACTCTTTGCGAGTGTCCATTTTGGAATAGGGACGTGGCCACCTGAGGTGGCTACAGTACCACCTCAATAAATGTTACTATCTGTCAAGAATTCTAAACGCCATTTCCTAGTTCCAGTTGATAATGTATGCATTGTTTAAAGTCCACTTCTGTCTTTCATTCCAATAGGATTTTACAGCATTTGAAATTTTGTTACAAGATAAATATTTCAAATTATAGTACTTGAATATTAGTTGGTAAAAACAACTGCAAGAAAGCATGGTGCATTGGCTGTGTGCTGATGCTAAACTAGTGCTTTGGAAATGTATAATTTGATGGCATCTTTAACTTGCTAATTTATTCGCTTCTGGCTTGCTGGATTTTGTTTGTGTTATGCACTTCATGTGTCTCCTAACCATTCTTGGGTTTTATGTTGATTAAGAGAGTACTGGTGCTGGACATAGGGAAGCAAAAGGGAAAGGGAGGACACAGGAGTGGAAAGCAAAAGTGATACAGAACTTCATGACGCTGTTATCTTCCTGTAATGTAAGCTCAAATGAAAGAGGTCAGGGGTTATGAGGAGAAGACAGGAGAATGGGGATGAGAAACATATCAGCCATGATCGAATAGCGGAGCAGACTCAATGGGCTGAATGGCCTTATTCTGTTCCCATATCTTATTATCTTGTGGAGACATCTTGTTTAGTTTACATAAACGAGCCATTCAAATCTCGCTTTATTTATATGAATAGAATTACTTTATAATAGACTTTATAATTTAAGTTCCATTGTGCAAAGTTATAAGACTGACAGGAAAGTGATCTTGCAACCACACTATTAAGAAGTTAGCATATTTGCTCTGTAAAAGTCAGCCCCAAGATTTCTGGCCTAAACTAACTTTTCATGTCCCTTGTGTAAAAGTTGACCTAAGTTTATCGAGGATCAAACCCAAATTTTTAAGAATTAAACTGGAGATGTTAATTATTACATTTCAAATGTAAAGATGCTAATGAAAATGAATACTGGTAACTAAATTGTTAAAACATTTCTACATTTAAAATTTATTATTTATTCAAATTATTTATGTTATCTGACTCTGGGTGACGATATGAATTCTTCAATATTGTTTTTACTTTATTCTGTTGTGATGGTCTTTTTTGGGGCCCAAATCTCAAACACATGCCAAACTCTCAAAAACATTATTCATATAGCAGTCTTGGCGTTTGAAACTTTGTAAGACTAACTTTAAAAAGTTGGTCTAAAAATTACCAATGTTAAATGTGTGTATACAGATTGTTATGGTGCATCTCATACGTTGTTTGTCCAGAATTTGCTCTGTTATGACTTATGAACATAATTTGATCAATGCCAGAAATTTGGCCACAAATTGAATCCCATAGTATCTGTTGTTTTGGTGCTGTGCATTCTGTTCAGGTGTCAAAATGATGTCCACATTGCAAACACAGTTTGGTGTGGCCTGTGCTGAGCAGCATCTTGTTATGGGCACTAAAAGTATGCAGAATAGGCAAATTGTGACATTAGTATATAACACTGATTTAACATCAGCCATGTGATTTTTCTACCTCGCCACTCCACCTAATGCCCTCTTTTGAACACTCAAAGCTAAACAGGTGTTCAGCAGCAGAATGACATGCCAGAAATTGTATGCAGCATGTTAAAGGTAAACAATGCGCAGTGGTTAGCACTGCTTCCTCCTGCTGCCGAGGACCTGGGTGCAATCCCGGCCCTGGGTCACGTTCCGTGTGCGTATTTGCATATTCACCCAATGTCTGCGTGGGTCTCACCCCCACAACCCAAAGATGTGTAGGGTAGGTAGACTGGCCATGCTAAATTGCCTCTCATTTGGAAACATGTAAAAAAAAGTTAAACAATATATGATGAAAAGTAGAATGTTCTGAAGTTTCATCCAATTTAACTGGGAGGGCATGTATGATAAACTTTTAATTCCCTTTGACGATGTTGAGTTCATGAAAGAACGATTGTTTACTTCTCTTGATGTCATCAACGTTTTCTATTAAGTTACACTTTAGCAATTCAGGATTAAACATGATAGTTGATCTGTAGCTTAGCTGTATTTTCTTTCTTTGCTGTAGATTTCAGTCTCATAAAGCAATATTCTATGGGTCATAATGATCTGTTTGAACAATTTGAAGATCAGTGCTTTCAGGAAGAGGAGGTAAGATCTTGAAGTGACCCGTTGGAAGGAATAACATTGCTTCACAAAATGCTATGAATTTGGACATTTATTTCAATTTTTGATGCTACAATTAGGAATGTAAAAGAATATTTTTTGAGAGGATGCATATTTTTCAAATCAAATGTTCCTTGAAACACAAAAATGATCAATCAGTAAAACAGATTTCCTTTATCACTTTTGGTCCTGTGAATGTGTGTCTAATTCACTTGTCTCTCAGTCCGGAAGAAACGATCTCGAACACGTCCGTACTTCAGAATATTCTTTATTGCGATCGGGGCTGCTCTCTAGGTATTCCAAAGAAACACCTCTCTGAGAGTGCCAAAGTCTTGCTCAAAGCACCTTTCTTTTATATGTTTTTTTAAGGGGTTGTCTCTTACATTCACTTGAGCTTGCCTCCAGTACAGATTACAGCTTGTTTTTACCAAATGTTCAGTACATGATTAATTTTTCAATACATAATTTTACAGACATTGAGGTAGATATTGAGGTTATCTATTGGCACATGATAATGTAGCAGTTTTAGCTTAATTAGTAAATGTTAGCTATAATTGCAAGCGGCCCCCATATTTCATATCTCATCATCCGGCCATTCGCCTTGTTTCTCAAGGCTGTTTGGCTTATAGTCGCACTCCCTTACCTTGAACATCCTTCAATGGCTTCAATGACATATTCTTTTAATTCGTGATGTTCCACCTGCCTCTTTCTGGCTATTAACCCTTGCTTCACATCCTCAGTCCCACCTCTGCACACAGTATTGTTGACAGTACAATATCAACATTGAAAAGAGTTTCAGTAGTCATTCTTCAGTGTTGTAATCACAGTTCTTTCACACTTAACGGAGAGTATGAACAATTCATGCTGGAGTGAAAAAGGGTGTATTTTATAGGTGTATATTGAAGCATTTTTTTGCTCATTGAAGTAAAGAATATTGCTAGAGATTGAAGTAGTTCTTCAGTTTTGGCATTATTCTTAATGAGTTACTCTCGTAAATTTAGTAATGCAAGTTTGATGTAGAGTAAAGCTTCCTTTGCTGTTCGCCTCATCACCAATGTGTTGCACCATGATTTCCTTTTACTTCCAAATCCAGCATCCTCATGGCCAATGTGTAAAGAAATGTTGCCAAACAAGGATAGAATTTTAGAATCTCGTTTGCTTGATTTTCCATTAGGCCTTGAAAATTGAGTGAGTGCTAATTATCTTTAACTGTCCTTTTATGATTAGAGAGCAAAAATGTTTCACAAACATTGGGAATCTGACATGAAAAAGCAACATTATGAAGCAGCAGTGAAGTCTTTGAATGAAGCAATAAGAGTATGGTAAGTTTCCCGCGTTAAGGGTCCACACACAGGTAGAAGGTTTCTGCTTATTTGTGAGTAAACATATATTCGGATATGTTGCATTTTTAGATGTTTGTGTGTGTTGGAATGGGATCTATTCTTTTAATCAATTCTAGTTTTCACTGGTTTATTGCTGACTGTGCTATTATCTGTATTCTGAACAATGGTGTGTTCATGTAGTCATGGCGACCTTTGATCAGTTTGTGGTATGGCTGCATAGCTTTTGCTATTACAACAATGGTCAGTTTATGATATCAGTAAAATGTTGCATAAGCTCTAGCTAGCTTTTGAATGTTTCAGATTCTGTGCTTTGCCGCGGCAAATTCTGCAAGCTGTGTGTTTTTGTAATGATAAAATCCATTTTAAAATGGATTTTAAACTGAGCTTTAGTATTTACATTAAAATGGCTAAATCAATTACCCTTTTACCTATCAGAAATAGCCAGTTTCCTTTAGTGAGGCTAATGGATTCAACTGTAATATAAGCATTTTAGTACCTTTGCCTGAGCATGAATGAATTTCACTTTACCCAATTGTTGGCTTCTGTGCAGCAATTCTTGCTAAAACTGCAATTCTAAGGATCAAAAGGCCTAAGGCAGTAAATGTGTCAGTTTATGGTTGTGATTTTTTAATCAAATGGTAAGCTTGAAATTTCACTAGAGACACTGAGGTTGTGATGAGTTACTCTAGGCTGCTTTTCCAAGCATTTACTGTCTGATTATAAAGCATTAGATTTTGAATCTGTTCTCTCTGGGTTTATGAAGGAATTAAGAAACTAGGGGAGGGATTCTGTGATCCTGAGGCTAAGTGTTGACGCCATCGAAAATGCTGTTGCTTTTCCCGACGCGTCAACACTGCCACAGGATCCGCAATTCTGGCCCCTACAGACGGCCAGCAGGGCGCTGGAGCGGTTCACGCCGCTCCAGCGTTTGATCCGGCCGTGGAATGGGCACCGGGGGATGCGTGCATGCGCAGTGGGGCTGGCGCGAACCCGCGCATGCGCAGTTCTACCGGCGTGATGTCTGCCTTGTCCCTGCCGACCCAACATGGTGCAGGAGTACAGGCACCGGCGCGAAAGAAAGGAGGCCGGGATACAGCGAGGCCGACCCGCCAATAGGTGGGTCCCGATCACGGGCCAGGCCACATCGGAGCCCCCCCACCCCCCCACACTCAGGCTGCCCCCGGACCCTTCAACGCCGAGGTCCCGCCGGCTCAGAGCAAGTTAGAACGGTGCCAGCGGGACTCTTTTTTTTAAAGCCGCTCGGCCTGTCCGGGCTGGAGAATCGCGGGCGGCCGCGTAGAGATCCCCCTGACCGGCGTGCCGACCACACCGGCCCCAATGGAGAATCGCGTTGGGGCGACGTGGTGCGATACGCACAGCCCGCCGGCGATTCTCCGACCCGGCACGGGGTTGGAGAATCTCGCCCCTGAAATGTCTGGAGCCGTTTCTCTCGCATGTGTTTTATTCAGCATTATTCAAATATTTTGTAACTCACTTGTGTGTGATGTAAACCTCTAAAGTAACTTCTCAAGGCAACTGATATAGCCTAGTTTATGAAAATATTGATATTAATTATTGATTATTTTGCCTTACATTCCAAATAATGTTGTATTTGTTTATTCTATCAAATGTTACGGTATGAATAACTAATTGTGTAATTTCTTGTTGTAGTGCATTCAATCATTTGCTGTATGAGAAGAGATCTTACTGCTATTTCCAGTTGTGTCAGTACAAGTAAGTCTGCATCTGTTCACCTAAGTATTGTTATTTTTTTTAAATTTAGAGTACCCAATTCATTTTTTCCAATTAAGTGACAATCTAGCGCAGCCAATCCACCAACCCTGCACATCTTTGGGTTGTGGGGCTGAGACCCACTCAGACACGGGGAAATGTGCAAACTCCACACGGACAGTGACCCAGAGCCGGGATTGAACCTGGGACCTCAGCACCGTGAGGCAGCAATGCTAACCACTGTGCTGCCCAGTATTGTTATTTTAACAAGGAAAATAATTCTAGATAATGGATTACACTTGAAAAGTTTAGTCTCAGATATGCCGCATGGGATAATTGTATTTTTATTAATGCACCACACGTGGATGGGATGAAGCCTTTTGAAGAGCTTTTCACTGAAGTTAGTACAATCTGCATGTCTTGCAGTATGATAAGAGGATCAAGGAGGATCAACCAAGAGTACCCTGGAGCATGGTTGATATTTAGTGTTCTTGATTTTTCTGATGAGGTTTAAAACCAGTTCAGAACCAGTCTTCTAAAACATCAGGCACTTTTGGTTGTACTTGTTTTGAAATGTTTTCGTATCTGGCTGATGTTACACAGAACTGCTGCAAATTAGTTTGCAGTGACTAGACATTATTGAACCAAACTTTCTAAATTAAAACAATTTTCACTCCCTTTTCATACATTTCAGCAAACATGAAGATTTAAAGCTCTATTTTATTCGGTCGAGAAACAATCCAGATATTGTGATAAGTGCTGAATGCTCGGCATACCCCTCAGGATTTGCTGATGACACTGCAGCGCTGCTGTTCTGGACTTGTTTAGCTCAGTTGGCTGGACAGCTGGTTTGTAATGCAGAGTGAGGCCAGCAGCGTGGGTTCAATTCCTGTACCGACTAAGGTTATTCATGAAGGCCTCACCTTCTCAACCTTGCATTACCTGAGATGTGGAGATCCTCAGGTAAATCACCACCAGTTAGCTCTCCCCATCAAAGGGTAAAGCAGACTATGATCGGGCGGCATTGGTCGCACAGTGTTTGCACTGTTGCTTCACAGCTCCAGGATTCTGGGTTCATGCGGAGTCTGCACATTCTCCCCGTGTCTGCGTGGGTTTCCTCCAGGTGCTCCGGTTTCATCCCACAAGTCCCGAAAGACGTGCTGTTAGGTGAATTGGACATTATGAATTCTCCCTCGGTGTACCCAAACAGGTGTTGGAGTGTGACGACGAGGGGATTTTCACAGTAACTTCATCGCAGTGTTAATGTAAGCCTATTTGTGACAATAATAAAGATTATTATTATTCCTCCAGCAAGTGGACATCTTCTGATTTTGTTTTGATGGAATTGTTCAAACACAATTCCTAATTTTATTGAATGGAAAAATGTAATGACCACACTTGTATCAGTGGGCTGAGTACTTTACTGAGTACTTAATCATGAAGATTCCATGTCTTCCTTCCAACTAAATACTGAATGGTAGCTGTGACAAATTTCAAGCAACTATTACATTAAAAAGAAATGTTTACATTTTTAACAATGGTTGTCGTATCAAATGTTCCATGCTACTTTCTATAGCTCAGCAAAACCCTTACTTGCCATTAGCAGAAATTTTACCTGTGAAAATATAGAATAATGCTAAATGCTATGACTTACTGGTAAAAGGTCTTGCATTCTTCCCGTGTACTTCTCGGGTTTTAAGAAGTGCACCTGTAAGATGTTCCCATTTACAGATTTAAAATAATGACTGGCTTTAATTTTCTGTCATCTCTCTTTTGGAATTCCTTGTCCAGTTTGTCACTTGGAGAAATTATTAAAATGTTCTTTCTCGATGTTGAATTTTAATTATGACAGCAAAAATCCAATCTGTTGAATACATGCTAATCTGTTCGTTAGAAATACAGTACAAACATTATTATAAGATTTGTACACTACATTTTGTTCACATTGTGCCACTTTACATTTGACAGAAAAGCATGGAGTGATGCCAAAAGGTGTATTGTCCTGCGGCCTCATTCCATTGAGGTAAGTTTAACAAAAGGATTCGGTTAGTAATTAGATTTCATTGAGAGTTTCAATTGATAACATAAGCACAAAATGTCAATGGTAGCTGAACCCCTCATTATTACTGCTCAGATGTCACATTCTGAATGCGACACAGTCTCGTTTGGTGATACTCTTGGTTCCCTTTTGTAGTTGCTTGATGACATCCTTATTGAAGCTCACTAATTGTGACTTGAGCTTTAAGCTTAAGTAATGTCTGTACTCATTTCCAGAAAATAAGGTATGGGTTGTAATATCTGAGCTCTAGGGCATTTGGGGGGGTACCCCAAAAACGCACGGGGGAACCCCCCCCCAGCTGTTCCCAAGTAAGGTTTTTGCCTGGGAAGTGCCAGCATTTGCCTGGGAAGTGCAAACTTCCTGTGGGCATTTGCTCTGTACTGCGAGCGCTCCAAAAATGCAATTTAAATCACTTACACCACATGGACTGCAGCGGTTCAAAATGGCAGCTTACCACCACCGTAGAGGGCAATTAGGGATGGGCAATAAATGTTCGCCTAGCCAGCAAAGCCCACAACCCTTCAATGAAAAAAATAATTATGTAACAACCTAAGATTGTCGGCATGTTTTCAATTGAATGGCATTTTCTGATTAAGAATTTCTGTATAGTTGCACACTTACTGTTGTGTCTCCATCATTCTTGTAACAGGTCCTTAGCTTAAGTAGCCCAGGAACAGGTATTTTGCTAAGAACTCAGAAATGATTATGAGAACATAGAACAGTACATCACAGAACAGGCCCTCGGCCCTCGATGTTGTGCCGAGCATTGTCCGAAACCAAGATCAAGCTATCCCATTCCCTGTCATTCTAGTGTGCTCCATGTGCCTATCCAATAACTGCTTGAAAGTTCCTAAAGTGTCCGACTCCACTATCACAGCAGGCAGTCCATTCCACACCCTAACCACTCTCTGAGTAAAGAACCTACATTGGACATCCCTCCTATATCTCCCACCCTGAATCTTATAGTTATGCCCCCTTGTAACAGCTACATCCACCCGAGGAAATAGTTTCTGAACGTCCACTCTATCCCCCTCATCATCTTATAAACCTCTATTAAGTCGCCTCTCATCCTCCTCCGCTCCAGAGAAAAGCCCCAGCTCCTTCAATCTTTCCTCATAAGACCTATCCTGCAAACCAGGCAGCATCCTGGTAAATCTCCTTTGCACCCTTTCCAATGCTTCCACATCCTTCCTATAATAATGTGACCAGAACCGCACACAATACTCCAAATGTGGTCTCACCAGGGTCATGTATAGTTGCAGCATAACCCCGCGACTCTTAAACTCAAGCCCCCTGTTAATAAACGCGAACACACGATAAGCCTCCTTCACGGCTCTATCCACTTGAGTGGCAACCTTCAGAGATCTGTGGACATGAACCCCAAGATCTCTCTGTTCCTCCACATCTCTCAGAACCCTGCCGTTGACCCTGTAATCCGCATTCAAATTTTTTCTACCAAAATGAATCACCTCGCACTTATCAGGGTTAAACTCCATCTGCCATTTTTCGGCCCAGCTCTGCATTCTATCAATGTCTCTTTGCAGCCTATAACAGCCCTCCACTACTCCACCAATCTTGATGTCATCAGCACATTTGCTGACCCACCCTTCAGCCCCCCCCTCCAAGTCATTGATAAAAATCACAAATAGCAGAGGACTCAGCACTGATCCCTGTGGTACACCGCTGGTAACTGGTCTCCAGTCTGAAAATTTTCCATCCACCCTCTGTCTTCTATGTGATAGCCAGTTACTTATCCAATTGGCCAAATTTCCCTCTATCCCACACCTCCTTACTTTCTTCATGAGCCGACCATGGGGAACCTTATAAAATGCCTTACTAAAATCCATGTATACGACATCAACTGCTCTACCTTCATCTACACGCTTAGTTCCCTCCTCAAATAATTCAATCAAATTTGTGAGGCAAGACTTACCCTTCACGAATCCGTGTTGACTATCCCGGATTAAGCTGCATCTTTTCAAATGGTCAAAAATCCTATCCTTCAGGACTTTTTCCATTAACTTATCGACCACCGAAGTAAGACTAACTAGCCTATAATTACCAGGGTAATTCCTATTCCCTGAGGTTCTGGTGATGGTGAAGGATGGCCTTGCATGTGTCATTGGAGTGGAACTTCAGAATGTTAGAAAGGGAAGGAGAAATACTACATAAATGACTATCAACAGCCTGAAAGAAATCAGCATTTCGAAAGTAAGGAAATAAAAGAGAGTCATCAATAAACAGTCAAGTATTTTCCTGTGGAAATAGTTGGAGTTTGGCAATTCAGTGATATACATTTCCACTATAGTTTTTGAAATACTAACATTCTCCTTAGTGCAGCTTTTGTTTTTACTCCTCTGGATAAGGATGCCAAACTACCCCAGTCTTGATGCAAGATCATTGACCTGAAAGAGTAACTCTGTTTTTCATTCCACAGATGCTGCTTGACCTGACCATTTGCAGCAATTTCATTTTAGATTTCCAGTATCAGAGTATTTTGATTTGTACAAAACCAACTGGATTGGCTATATTCCCAAAGCCTAAGAACTAGTACACTCTACTGCAGAAGTTGTGTGGGCGGTGGGTAGTGTCACTACCTCTGAGCCGGAAGCTTTGGGTTTGAGTCCCACTTCAGGACTTGGGTCAAAGTGTAAATCCTTCCAATGTGCCTATGGCAGATGGTAAGAGTAAGAGAGTCTCTTGGTCAGCCATGCTTGATGTGGAGTGTGATGTCATAAGCTTGAGCCTCTGGGACATGCTGGCGACCTGTTTCAGGAAAACTTTAAAAAAAAATTAGAGTACCCAATTAATTTTTTCCAATTAAGGGGCAATTTAGTGTGGCCCATCCACCTAGCCTGCACATCTTTGGGTTGTGGGGGTGAAACCCACCCAAACACGGGGAGAATGTGCAAATTCCACTCGGACAGTGACCCAGAGCCGGGATCAAACCTGGGACCTCGGCGCTGTGAGGCAGCAGGCCTAACCCACTGTCCCACCGTGCTGCCCTGTTTCAGAAAAACCTAACCATGGAAACTGACATAAGCATGTAATTTGTCTGCTTCAAGTATCACTAGATACAGGAAAGCCTCTTAAATATAAGAAAGACACTATTTGTTCCGACACCCTGCGCTAGTGCGTGGTCAATTCCAGCCCCACTTGACCAGGAGTTACAACACAATTGAATGAACCAATAATTCTTAGAAAAATATCCGAAGTCTTTCGCCCTTGGCTGTCCAATATTTGCATTCACCAGGTTTGTAAATGTAAACACAATTCTTTTTATTTATAACGAGCTATAAAATATTCAACAAATGCAATTGATTAACAATTATCCAATTCATAACCCCCCATTTTAATTTGCTCCCCACCCTCTATATACAAACACAGAGGGGAAGAGAGGGGTAACAGAGGAAAAAGAGTCTTTGTTTCAGATGGTTGTCTTTAAGCACACCTTCCTTTAAAATAAGCTTTCAGATCCAGGTCTCTGCCTGCAGCCTGTAACGGTTTCACTGTAGATTCATTCAGGTCTGTGCAGGAACAAAAAAATGGGCTTGACCTCCCTCGACACTTTTGTTTTGAACTTTGACTTGGAGCCGCGGTACACTGCCTGAATCTCATCCAGTCTGAATCAGGAAGGTTGAGTAAGACAGGCACTTAAAAATTTTAGTGCAAGTGAGTGGAATGGAGTGGCAATCCAATGCTGATTGCCACACTAAGGAAATTATGGCTTATTGTGCTCTGGACCAGTACTCTATTCAGTATATTCAATATTTCTAAATTGTGAAAGAATTGCTGTTTGTTGGCAGGACCATTATTAATGATTAACATCATTCATTGATGTTTCTTGCCATCTGGTACTGTTGCACCATTTGAAATGCTCAGGTTCTGAGATCTGTGTATAAGTTGGGACACAGTTTTGACCCTGCATTAGTGATATGTGACCAGAGAAATCATACAGGATGTATGAGCAATTTGCTTATTGCCAGTTCTCCTGTATTAGTGTAGTAACTAAAGCACAGTATTGTTTTTCTTCCCTCTTAGGGCCATTATCTATTTGCAGGAGCACTCTGTGGAAAAGGCTGGTATACCCGTGCTTTGAAGGCTAATTCTTTGGCAGTTCAAGTATGTCAGTGGAAAGGGTTGAATGTGAAGGGTTTGACAGAACAGAGAGAACTGATCCAAACTGAACAAATACTTGCGTCAAAAGGTTGGTGTAGACTTGTTTATACTTGATGAATCTACTTAGTTAGACAATTCTAACAAATTGATATTCCTTTATTTTCAGGCTGCATGAACGACTATATAATTTAACAAATTATCCCTAAACCTTTGATTCTAAGTTATTAATATATTGTTACGGTGCCAATATCTGGTATCAGGGTTTTGGCATCTGCATCATATGGTTTTGTTACAGAAATAAATTTGGTGAGTGAATAAAGTCGTGGGAAGGGACATTAAGCTTATAAATTTCTAACTTCTGTGATGTTTAAAAATTAATGTATTACATGTGCTATTGTATAGAATGAGCAGACTAATGAGATAACCATGTGCAGTGTTCCCTGGATAAAATGTATTTAATTTCTTAAATAGCAAAGATGCTCTATGAAGTTTAGAGCATTTGATACACAGCAATAGTAATGTGAGCCCAGATCCTAATGGAGACAAATAATCTGAAAAGAAAGGAATCCCCAAAATACTCCAATGGAAGGAACTGAGTGACAAGATTTCACTTTTAAAACTTTTACTGCAACAATGAAATGCTAAATCACCGTAAATTAAGCATGCATTAACAGACAAATTATATTTCAATAAAAACAATTAATTTCACTTTAAATAATCTATACAACAAAGATAACTCCAATATTCTGCTTCATCCCTGACACACATGTGGCAGCCTGAGCAGTCTCAAGATCTTTCAATTCCTCACTTCGGCAAATAGAACATACAGTGCAGGAGGCCATTCGGCCCATCATGTCTGCACTTTAAGCCCTCATATCCACCCTATCCCCATAACCAAATAACCCCGCCTAATTGTTTTGGACACTAAGGGCAATTTAGCACGTCCAATCCACCAGCCTGCACGTTTTTGGACTGTGGGAGGAAACCGGAGCATCCGGAGGAAACCCACGCAGACACATGGAGAATGTGCAGACTCCGCACAGTGACCCAGCGGGGAATCAAACCTGGGACCCTGGAGCTGCAAAGCAACAGTGCTACCCACTGTGCTACCATGCTGCCCCTACAGGACCACTCAAATTCCACGCTCTCTGGATTTGGCCCTGGAGTTGCTTTCACTGGCAGCTTTATTTCATCAGAGCTCCCCTGATACAATTAACACCGACAAAGTGCACTTCTACAAAACCTTTCTCGCTTCAGTCTCAAAAATTCTCGTGGCATGACTTTCCAGAGTTCTCTTCAACCGACCAAACAACAACATCCCACTTCACAGTCTGCTCACATCTAGTACAAACACTGTTTCACCAGGAGCTCCATACATTTTGTGTGTTCTTCTTACAGCTAAACAGCCTTATCTTTTTTGGAGAGAGTCCTGCTTGCTTCTCCTGAGCACTGTGTTCTGTGTGAATTCTTCTGCAACACAATAAGCCCCACAAATTGCTTCTATTTGCCCTTCTTGGTTACCCAGTTCTTATCTCCATAGCAATGTCAAGTTGTCAGGTTACTTTGTAAAAATGGCCTCTCAGCCAGAAAATTCAATTGCAAATTGCTTTCTCAGTACTAGCTTAGTACAGTTTCACTTTGGGTTATGGGGATATCTCAAAAATACAAGTTTTTTTGCAAACTGCAGAGTTAATCATATTACTAATATGTTTGTGATTTCTCAAACAACAATGTTGTTCTCATGTTATAAATGATTATGCATGATCAATAGGATAAATCTAACATGACCAATTCTATTATTTGCCATACCCAATCACTGTTAAGCTTGGATGGTATCTCGTAATAAGAACTGGAAAGCAAGTCTTGAATTTAACTCCAATTTTACAGTGCCATCTGTATCCCTTTATATAATTTATATATATTTGAAGCTCCAATTCTAGCTTGAGCACTGGGCAACATTAACTCTTTACCAACACTCAACCAGTGAGCTGGAATGAGTCATCGTTAGTGCTATCAAATGAGCTTAACAACATCCTGCTCCCAAGCGCCCATGTTGAATTCCACCAGATATACCTTGTTCCAGATCTCATGGTCCTGTGAGTCATAAAGTGTTAGTTCTTTTAGGAGCAAAAGATTACACACACCAGTCAGTAAAGATTTTTTTTTAATGGCTGAACGAGACAGTAATGCCTAGATGAATGTTAATTACAATTATATAATGGACACCTAAACTTTGAACATTAATGAATAAGTAAGACCACTAGTGTATGACTTTAGTTCACCACAATTAGGGACTGGAGTTTGAATGGAAAATGTAATATTCATATATTTTTAAAATTCATTTTTAGAAAAAGCAGCTGGGAACTGGGAGGAAGATGACATCAGGTAAAACAATATGTAAACTTGTTTTTCCTGATTACAGTGTTGACTTGTGTTATCATAAGTTTAAAGCACACACACATGGAATAATTTTTCAAAAAGTAAAATGTTTTTTGTGTGCCGGTTAAATGTTGAGCTTTTAATTTGAAAAGTCAAAAGACTAATGTTGGGTAAACCATGTCTATTGAAAGTTTGAAAGATCAAAGCTGTGATTCTGAGGGTTCTACAATTGAAGAGGATGATGAGGAAGATGATATATCTAGTGAAGATGATGATGTGATCCCTACAGTAGAATCTGTGGATGCCTGGGTAAAAAATAACAACAAAAACACTTGCTCTGATATAGAGCAAAATCAACAAGCTCTACATTTAGATGTAAGTATGCAATGTATTGTTAATGCCTAATTTAATTTGATGAGGCAATATTCTTTTCCCAAAACTCTACAAGAACTTTTATTCAACACAATGCTGAATAGTTTTGCACTGTTCTTTTGGTCATGTTAAAATGTAACACCTGTTGATCAGATTTTAATCAATCCTGTAATATGGCATAGAAATTATTGTCAACAAAAATGATGTAGCATCATGCTGTTCTATTTTATAAAAGAGGTAGTTTTAAAAATCTGATATCTGGCTCCATCTCCTGTCTTTAGTTTGTCATTGCAGCCAGTTTTGCCAGAGAAAAAATGCATGTCGATGAGATGGCACTTATTCATGGAATGCTTACAGTGCAAAAGGAGGGGGGTCACAGGTTCAATCTCTACTCTGCGCCGAATTACCTAATGTCAACGTTGGGTAACAACACCTAATGTGTTTCAGTGACCTGCTGCAAATGAAGCTTCTTGAATCCATGTCGGATAATCTGTCCAGTAAAGTTAAGTGCTGTCAAATTGAGGTCCAATTGTAGAAAAAGACCCAAATATGGCAGCATTTATTTTCCGAAGACATATTTAGCTTATTGTTGTCAGATCTTCGCAGGCGTCACTGTTGTTTTTCACATCTTGGTCCGTACCTGTGCTGGTAATCACCAATGAGTGCAGATGCTGCTGTGATCAGAGTCACCTTATTGCATAAACTCAATTCACTGCAGCATTAACACCCACAGTTTGAACTTCAGGTATCATTTTTACACAGGTGGTTAGAATCTTGAATACACAGAGTGTGGTGGAGGCAGATCAATAATCACTTTCAAAAAATAATCGGATTGTTATCTAATGAGGAAAAAATTGTAGGACTACGGGAATAGGGGGTGCAGTGACACCAGGTGAATTGTTCTTTCAGAGAGCTGCTGCAAATGTGATGGGCTGAATGGCCTCCTTCTGAGCCTTATGTATTCTTTTATGCATTCCAACAAAGTGCAGACTCTGAGTAGCTCGTATTTCTAGTATTGTTTCATAAACTAGCCTTGTGAATATAAAAAATATAGTTTTCTGAATTTGTTTTAACCAAGTGGTACTTCAATATTCAATTTGTGTTGCAAAGCTTGAGCCATTGCAATCATAAAACTCCAGTTTGTTCTGAAGTCATTGCTGTTGTCCTCAGTGGATATGGATATGGACCTGATTGCTTCCAGTGACCTGTGTGGGAAATGAATTGTCATCCATGGGTGCAGGGTTAAATCATAATGGAAGTCCATTTCCAACAAGTGCAATTGGCGCATGGGAATACAGTCCCCTCTTAAGACCCTGAGTCACACACCATCCTGACTGGAACATAAAGATTTGTTCTATCATTGATCCTGAAACTGCCTGCCAAACGGCATGTTGGAGTATCTTTGCCAGACAGACTGCAGTGGCCCTCCATGAGGATTACCTCAGGCAAGCAGGGATGGACAATATATGTTGGACTTCTCAGCAAAGCCTTTGTCATCATACTAAATGTAAGATTATAATGTTATTTGAAGTGAGAGTTCATTGTTTACGAATGGTTCTTTGTGCAGACTGAACGGTACAACAGCATGCCTTTCAGTTTCAGAAAGTAGAGAAGAGAATAAAAGTAAAGATTACACATTGGTGGAAAAAGTATTTTATCTATTATATTTCTGGCAAAGAGCTCCAAATGGCCTCCTTTTGTATTGTAAACTCCTTTGATTCTATTTAAGTTATGACTTGGGTCAAGCACTTGTTAGATTCAATTCATCGAGCACTTCATTTGAATTTAGATGATTAACTTGTCCTGAAGTCTTTGACCTGAAACCACAAATGTTGAACGACATTTTAAAAGCAACGTTTTTAAATTTCATAGATTAGAATACCTACAGTACAGAAGGACGCCATTCAACCCATCGAGTCTGCTTCGACCTTCTTGAAGAACACCCGGCCTAGGCCCGCTCCCGTGTCCTATTCCCCCATCACCCCGTAACCCCACCTACCCTGCACGTCTTTGGAATGCGGGAAGGAAACCCACGCAGACATGGGAGAATATGCAAACTCCTCACAGATAGTCACCCATGGCTGGAATCAAACTTTTTAAGGGCGGCACGCGGGTGCAGTGGTTAGTACTGCTGCCTCACGGCGCCGAGGACCCAGGTTTGATCCTAGTCCCAGGTCACTGTCCGTGTGGAGTTTGTGCGTTCTCTGCGTGGGTCTCACCCCCACAATCCTAAAATGTGCAGAGTAGGTGGATTGGCCATGCTAAATTGCCCCTTAATTGGAAAAACCTTTTTTGAAAAAAAAACATTTTTCATGACTTTTAATTTTATTTTACAGATTCCTTTCTTGTCAATGAACTTCAATGCTAGCAGCTCTGAGTCTGAAAATGATAGTGTGGCCAAGTTAAACCAAGGACAGGAATCAAAGGTATCATCTGAAGGTGATAATTATGGTTCAGGGTCAAACACCAGTTTGAGACAAAACGAAAGAGATGTTGGAAATCCATGTAATTCTTTGGAATCTGACAACCTCGAAAAAACTGTAGACGTATTTGTTCCAGAGGTTCCAACCTCTATCTCCGCGGACCCTGAACAAGTGGCATTCTTACCTTCTACGGATCCTGTAAATGCTGCATCATCATCTATGGATCCTAGCAAGGACATGTTCTCATCTTCTGTCTCCACAGTAGTGCAACCATCATCTTATGAAAGGTACGGTGTTCAAATTGAACAGTTTGCAAGAATTAGTTGCCTCCTGAAAATGGAACTGAAATGAAAATCGCTTATTGTCACAAGTAGGCTTCAAATGAAGTTACTGTGAAAAGCCCCTCGTCGTCACGTCCGGTGCCTCTTCGGGGAGGCTGGTACAGAAATTGAACCTGCGCTGCTGATATTGGTCTGCTTTACAAACCAGCTATTTATCCCATTGTGCTAAACCAGCTCCTGGGTCTCAATTAAAAAATTTATGCAGAGCTGTCTTTCAGTTGAATATAAAAACTATGCCATAAAATTTTGAGTTGCTCCACTAAATCTTTGTACGGAATTCTACCATCAGATACCGAAGTGCTTAAACTTGTCAGTGTCTTAAACAGTGGCCTACGGCCAAAACACAGCAGAATGGAGAAGTCTGAAGAACAAACTCAATTTGCCTTTTGCCATAAATCCAGGTTATTTGAGGCTCCCTCATATACCTTGCTTATGTGGGCCATGCCAAATATGTAGCACAGTAGCAAAGTGGTTAGCACTGTTCCTTCACAGCGACAGGGACCCGGGTTCAATTCCTGGCTTGGATCACTGTCTGTGCAGAGTCTGCAAGTTTTCCCTGCGTCTGTGTGAGTTTCCTCCAGGTGCTCACGATTCCCTCCCACGAGCCCCGAAAGACGTGCTTGTTAGGTGAATTGGACATTCTGAATGCTCCCTCCGTGTACCCGAACAGGCGCAGGACTGTGGCGACCAGGAGATTCTCACATTAACTTAATTGCAGTGTTAATGTAAGTCGACTTGTGACACTGATAAAAAGTATAAAGTCCATAGAGTGGAGGGATTCAGGAAATAGTGAGCTGGCTGTAGCTAAAGTTGTTTCATGGAACCAGGCAGCATACTCCAGCTCCTTCCAACTCATGGAAAAAGGTAATATTTCATTTTTTTGATTAGTCAACATTGGTCACGCAGTTCAACAAGCCTGTACGTCACACACTCCAACCAGACCACCAATTCAGTAGTTTGGGTCTGAACTGGACACGGGAATCTGTCCAACCCAATTTAGCAGTGCACCATGATGATCATGCTTCTGTACTGCTTACTTGGTTACATTCAGTTATTTAATTACATTTAGGCTAGAGATTTAATAATCGTGAAAAAAATGTCACTCAATTATTCAAATCCTTTTGACAATTTTCACTTATCGTATGATTTTATTTTCATCTGATTTCCTTCTGAATTGGTCACACTAGGAACTGCATGCAGAATGAACCATGAGTCTGTAAATATTCTATTTGGACATTGCCTCTCATTCTGATCGCTTAGCTATTGGATAATTACTGAAATTTATCATTCTTATTTTGTATAAATG
Organism: Scyliorhinus canicula; assembly: GCF_902713615.1. NCBI lineage: Eukaryota > Metazoa > Chordata > Chondrichthyes > Carcharhiniformes > Scyliorhinidae > Scyliorhinus > Scyliorhinus canicula. The sequence goes on along the minus strand of NC_052164.1, from coordinate 88,692,158 downwards.
CAAGGTTTCCCTGCAAATATTTCTTTACTTTTCACCTTAAAATGCCTTTTAATCGAATCAAAATTGTGATTTGTCTTCACTACTTAATATTCCAAGGAGTAGCTTATTTTTCAAAATACATTTTGTGTTCCCAATTCTTTTATTTTGAATTAAGGGGCAATTTGGCGTGGCCAGTCCACCTACCATGCACATCTTTGGGTTGTGGGAGTGAGACCCATGCAGACACTGGGAGAATGTGCAAACTCCACACGGACAGTGACTGGCTGGGATCGAACCGGGTCCTCAGTGCCGTGGGGCAGCAGTGCTAACCACTGTGCCAGAGTGCCACCCTGTCCATTGAGTAGCTTTACATTTTGTATTTAAATTTAATTTGTCCAAATTAGCAGTGCCCCATGATGATCATGCCTCTGAACTGCGTACTTGGGTATATTCAGCTATTTCATTACATTTAGGCTGGAGTGTTTAGTAATTGTGAACAAAATGTCACTCTATTCAAATCTTTTTGGCAATTTTCACTTGTCATGTGATTTTATTTTCATCTGATTTCCTTCTGAATTGGTCACACTAGGACCTGCATGGAGAATGAATCATGAGTCTGTAAATATTCTATTTGGACATTGCCTGTCATTCTGATAGCTTAGCTATTGGATAATTACTAAAATTTATCATTCTTATTTCCTATAAATGCAAGTTTTACTTGCAAGTATTTATTCACTTTTCACCGTAAAATGCCTTTTAATTGAAACAAAATTGTCTTCCCTACTTGATATTTCAAGGAGTAGCTTTTTTTTCAAAAGAGTTCCCAATTCATTTTTTTTTTTGGAATTAAGAGGCAGTTTAGCGTGGCCAATTCACCGAGCATGCAATCTTTTTGGGTTGTGGGAGTGAGACCCATGCAGACACTGGGAAAACGTGCAAATTCCACATGGACATTGACCCGGTACAGGGATCGAACCCCGGGTCCTCAGTGCCGTGGGGCAGCAGTGCTAACAACTGTGCCACCCTGTCCATTGAGTAGCTTTACATTTTGTATTTAAATTTACATGCGCACAAATTTAACCTGTTAAATATTGCAGCATAGGAGAAAGAAAGAACTTTGATTTGTATAGTGCCTTTCATCACCTCAGAATGTTCCAAACTGCTTCAGTGCCAGTGAAATACTTCTGAACTGTAGTCACTGTTGTAATTTAGAAAGCACAGAAGCCAATTTCCATTGAGGTGCCCTAAATTGGTGAGAGGAACTATATAAATGTAATGCTTTTTCTTGTGAGGGTCAAAGCATTGGGCTTGGGCAGGAATTTCTACCACGAGGCTATCTGGTCCAAGTCCAGACTAGCCTTGTTGGTGCCCATGCGTGAATTTAGAAGCAGGTTGTTAGGTGGTTTGTGTTTTTCCTAACCCCACATCATTTCCCAGTGACATCAGTGTGTCTGTATTTTGACACATTGGCTCAGATTGGCTAATTCAGCTCAGACTGAGGATTGAATTTGGGACCTTTTTTTTGGCTTGGATTCCACATTGAATTGTGCCAAGGGTGAAGGGACTGCATCAGATAAAACTTAATGACACATGAATTTTGATGGTTCCGGTTTTAAAAGTGCCTGCTGGAAATGTCCATGTACCTTTAAGTAATTTTAACTGTTCCTACATAAAATGTGAGCACCCTGTGTTTGTATCATTCCCATTTGTCAATTTAAAAAGATATAGAATCCCTACTGTGCAGAAGGCCCATCGGGTCTGCTCCGACAGAGAACACCACCCAAGTCCAATCCAGTCTCCCACACTACCTCCCTAAACCAACTAGGAGCAATTTAGCACAGCCAATCATAGAATCATAGCATCCCCGCAGTGCATTCGACCCATGGAGTCTGCACCGACCCTCTGAAAGAGCACACTACCTAGACACAAGCCCCCACCCTATCCCAGTAACCCCACCTAACCTATTGGACACTAAAGAGCAATTTAGCATGGCCAATCCACCTAACCTACACATCTTTGGACTGTGGGAGGAAACCGGAGCACCCGGAGGAAACCCACGCAGACACAAGAAGAATGTGCAAACTCCACACAGAGTCACCTCGGAATCGAACCTGGATCCCTGGCGCTGTGAGGCAGCAATGCTAGCCACTTGTCACCCCACAGTTATAATCTGGAAAAAGTACTCTACTGTAAAATAATCCAAATCATAAGCAGATGTATTGTTTTATAAGCGTTTGTGATTTTCTGAAAAATATTCCAAAATATTGCATCTCCTTCAGTTGTAATGCAATAGTAAATACAATTTTACTATAAAACAAGTTTTTGTCATGTTCTCTGTATTACAGTGATATAATGCGTGAGGAAATCAACCAAGCAAGCAGTGAGAGAATGCAGAATATGTTGTCTGATGCCAGGAAAGTGCAGCAGAAAGAGCAAAACACATTGCAAGTGAGTTCAGAGGTAGGAACAGTAAAACAAAAATAATGTTTTGCAAGAATGTAAGAGCAATTCTTTGAACTTAAAGGTGCTCAATTTGTATTTTGTGCATTCAAGACACAACAAACCTACTTGAAGCTATATGAGTAGCAACTTTGATTTGAACCATAAAGTTGTGAAAAATTTTAATTTTTCATTCTGAAATGAAATTCCTATGTTATATGAGCATCAAATCCTGCAAATTAACTTTTCTTGTATCTGTTATTTCTTGAACCGTTGTTCTTTGTAATGAAGGGTGTACCCACAAAGTTAATTGGGTGGGAACTCCAGGATTTCGAGCCAGCTGCAGTGAAAGAGCAGCAATGTTGTTTCAAGTCAGGATGATGTGTGACTTGGAGGTATGAAGCCTGTATTTGTGGTGTTCCTATGTGTCTGCTGCCCTTGTTCTAGATGGTAGAGGTTATGAGTTTGGAAGGTGCTATTTGAAGGAGCCTTCAAGAGTTGCCGCAGTGCATCCTGTGGATGGTGCACACTGCTTCCACTCTATGCCTGCAGGTGCTCGATGGGGTGCCAATCAAGTGGGCTGCTTTGTCCACGATAATGTTGAGCTTCCAGTGTTGCAGTTGTAATGAAAAAGCTTGTCTCGGGTCATGGTGAGTCCTGGAGCTGCTGTTCAGTCACATAGCCAGGATGTTATTGGAGCAAATAGTCTGCTACATCCAAAACATTCATCCATTTCTTGATATCACTTAGGAGTGATTCAATTTGGCAAAAGACTGGCATCTGTGATGCTGTCGGCCGATAATTGACTTGACACTTGTGATGGAAGGTGGTTTGCAAATGCTTCATCTTGTCTTTTGCACTGACATACTGGGCTTTCCCATCATTGAGGATGAGGATGTTTGTGATACCACCTCCTCAGGTTAGTTATTTAATTGTCGTCCACCTGTTTAGCACAGGGCTAAATTTCTGGCTTTGAAAGCAGACCAAGCAGGTCAGCAGCACGGTTCGATTCACGTAAGAACCTCCCCGTACAGGCGTCGGAATGTGCCGACTAGGGGCTTTTCACAGTAACTTCATTTGAAGCCTACTCGTGACAATAAGCGATTTTCATTTCATTTCATTCTCATCTGTATGTGGGAGCCTGTAAGATTATGGTCTAATCCGTTGGTACCACTTGGCTCTGACAAGATGTTTGTTGTTTTCATATCTGATTCTTAATGAACAGCACAAATTGCGAAGTAACCATTTCTTTAAGCCTTTCAATATTATATTTGTGTTCCAAAGCTTGAGTGATCGCAATCGTAACACTCCAGTTCATTCTGAAGTCATTGTTGTTGTACTCAGTGACACTGGGCCAAGAAATGGATATGAACCTGATTGCTTCCAGTGACCTGTGTGGGAAATGAATTGTCATCCATGGGTGCAGGGTAATGGAAGTCCATTTCCAACAAGTGCAAGTGACACATGGGAATACAGTCCCCTCTTAAGACCCTGAGTCACACACCATCCTGACTGGAACATAAAGATTTGTTCTATCATTGTCGCTGGTTACGTTCCTGAAACTGCTTGCCCAACAGTAAGTAGGAGTATCTTTGCCACGCAGACGGCAGTGGTCCTCCATGAGGATTCTCTTAGGCAAGCAGGGATGGACAATAAATGTTGGACATCTCAGCAAAACCTTTATCGTCATGTTAAAAATAAGAATGAGGGTGGCACAGTGGTTAGCACCGCTGCCAAGGCGCTGAGGACCCGGGTTTGAATCCCGGGCCTGGGTCACTGACCATGTGGAGTTTGCACATTCTCCCTCTGTCTGCGTGGGTTTCACCTCCACAACCCAAAGATGTGCAGGGTACGTGGATTGGCTACACTAAATTGCCCCTTAATTGGAACAAAAATAATTGGGTACTCTAAATTTATTTTAAAATAATAGATTGTGATGTTATTTGAAGTGCAGGTTCATTGTTTCCAAATGGTTCTTTATGCCGATAGGATGGTACAACAGAGAGAAGAAAATATAAGTAAAGATGACACATTGGTGGAAAAAGTATTTTACCTATTATATTTCTGGCAAAGAGCTCCAAATGGCCTCCCCTTGTATTGTAACTTTTGATTCTATTTAAGTTATGGCTTGGATAAAGCACTTAGTTAGATTCAATTCATGTAGAACTTCATTTGAATTTAGATGAATAACTTGTATTTTGTCTTTGACCTGAAACCATATATGTTGAATGACATTTTAAAAGCAACTTTTAAAAATTCATAGATTAGAATCTCTACAGTGCAGAAGGAGGCTATTCAGCCCATCGGGTCTGTGCCGACCCTCTGAAAGAGCACCCTACCTAGGCCCACTCCCGTGCCCTATCCCCCGTCACCCCACCTACGCTGCACGTCTTTGGACTGCAGGAAGAAAAACCACCCAGACATGGGAGACTGTGCAAATTCCACAAAGTCACCCAAGGCTGGAATTGATCCTTTTAATGGTGGCACGATGGTGCAGTGGTTAGGACTGCTGCCTCACGGCGCTGAGGACACGGGTTCGATCCCAGCCCCAGGTCACTGTCCATGTGGAATTTGCACATTCCCCCCGTGTCTGCGTGGGTCTCACCCCCACAATCCTAAGATGTGCAGGATAGGTGAATTGGCCATGCTAAATTGCGACTTATTTGGAAAAATCTTTTTAAAACATTTTTTAAATGACTTCATTTTATTTTACAGATTCCTTTCTTGTCAATGAACTTCAAAGCTAGCAGCTCTGAGTCTGAAAATGATAGTGTTGGCAAGTTAAACCAAGGACAGGAATCAAAGGTGTCATCTGAAGGTGATAATTATGGTTCAGGGTCAAACGCCAGTTTGAGACAAAACGAAAGAGATGTTGGAAATCCATGTAATTCTTTGGAATCTGACAACCTCGAAAAAACTGTAGACATATTTGTTACAGAGGTTCCAACCTCTCTCTCCACGGACCCTGAACAAGTGGCATTCTTACCTTCTACGGATCCTGTAAATGCTGCATCATCATCTATGGATCCTAGCAAGGACATGTTCTCATCTTCTGTCTCCACAGTAGTGCAACCATCATCTTATGAAAGGTACGATGTTCAAAGTGAACAGTTTACAAGAATTTAGTTGCCTCCTGGGTGCTCAGTTTTAAAATTTATGCAGAATTGTTTTTCAGTTGAATATAAAAACTATGCCATAAGATTTTGAGTGCTCCACTAAATTTTCATCAATCTCTGTACGGAATTCTGCCATCAGATACCGAAGTACTTAAACATGTCAGCGTCTTAAACAGTGGCCTATGGCCAAAACATAGCAGAATGGAGAAGTCTGAAGGATAAACTCATAATCCAGGTCATTTGAGGCTCCCACATATACCTTGCTTATGTGGGTCATGCCACTTTTGGAGTACGGTAACACCGTGGTTAGCACTGTTCCTTCACAGCACCTGGACGTGGGTTCGATTTCTGCTTGGGTCACTGTCTGTGCGGAGTCTGCAAGTTCTCCCTGCGTCTGCGTGATTTTCCTCCGGGTGCTACGATTCCCTCCCACAAGCCCCGAAAGACGTGCTTGTCAGGTTAATTGGACATTCTGAATTCTCCCTCCGTGTACCCGAACAGGCGCTGGAGTGTGGCGACCAGGGGATTTTCACAGTAACTTCATTGCAGTGTTGATGTAAGCCTACTTGTGACACTAGTAAAAGGTAGAGAGTCCATAGAGGGGAGGAATTCAGGAAATGGTGGGCTGGCTGCAGCTAAAGTTGTTTCATAGAACCAGACAGCATACTCCAGCTCCTTCCAACTCATGGAAAAAGAAAATATTTCATTTTTTTTCCTGAGTTGTCAACAGAACCATTGGTCACGCAGTTCAACGAGCTTGTATATCATGCACACCAACCAGACCACAAATTCAGTAGTTTGGGTCTGAACTTCTATATGCTTCAACCGATGCCAATGCTTATGTAGTTACATTGTATATCTTGTGTTGCCCTATTATGTATTCTCATGTATTTTTTGAATTTTGTTTAATTCCCTTTTCTTCCATGTACTGAATGATCTGTTGAGCTGCTTGCAGAAAAATACTTTTCACTGTACCTTGGTACACGTGACAATAAACAAATCCAATCCAATCCAACTGGACACATGAATCTGCCCAGTCCAAATTAGCAGTGCCCCATGATGATCATGCCTCTGAACTGCGTACTTGGGTATATTCAGCTATTTCATTACATTTAGGCTGGAGTGTTTAGTAATTGTGAACAAAATGTCACTCTATTCAGATCTTTTTGGCAATTTTCACTTGTCATGTGATTTTATGTTCATCTGATTTCCTTCTGAATTGGTCACACTAGGACCTGCATGGAGAATGAATCATGAGTCTGTAAATATTCTATTTGGACATTGCCTGTCATTCTGATAGCTTAGCTATTGGATAATTACTAAAATTTATCATTCTTATTTCCTATAAATGCAAGTTTTACTTGCAAGTATTTATTCACTTTTCACCGTAAAATGCCTTTTAATTGAAACAAAATTGTCTTCCCTACTTGATATTTCAAGGAGTAGCTTTTTTTTCAAAAGAGTTCCCAATTCATTTTTTTTTTTTGGAATTAAGAGGCAGTTTAGCGTGGCCAATTCACCGAGCATGCAATCTTTTTGGGTTGTGGGAGTGAGACCCATGCAGACACTGGGAAAACGTGCAAATTCCACATGGACATTGACCCGGGACAAGGATCAACCCCGGGTCCTCAGTGCCGTGGGGCAGCACTGCTAACAACTGTGCCACCGTGCCACCCTGCCCATTGAGTAGCTTTACATTTTGTATTTAAATTTACATGCGCACAAATTTAACCTGTTAAATATTGCAGCATAGGAGAAAGAAAGAACTTTGATTTGTATAGTGCCTTTCATCACCTCCGAATGTTCCAAACTGCTTCAGTGCCAGTGAAATACTTCTGAACTGTAGTCACTGTTGTAATTTAGAAAGCGCAGAAGCCAATTTCCATTGAGGTGCCCTAAATTGGTGAGAGGAACTATATAAATGTAATGCTTTTTCTTGTGAGGGTCAAAACATTGGGCTTGGGCAGGAATTTCTACCACGAGGATATCGGGCCCAAGCCCAAACTAGTCTTGTCTGGTGCCCATGTGTGAATTTAGAAGCAGGTTGTTGGGTGGTTTGGGTCTTTCCTAACCCCACATCATTTCCCAGTGACCGTGAGATCCGTTGTGGCTGTATATTGACAAACGGGCTCAGATCGGCTAATTCAGCTCAGACTGAGGATTGAATTTGGGAATTTTTTGGCTTGAATTTTACATTGAACTGTGCTAAGGGGGGAGGGATGCATCGGATTACATTAAATGACACATGAATTTTGATGGTTGCAATTTTAAAAATGCCTGCTAGAAATGTCCATGTACTTTTAAGTGATTGTAACTTTTCCAATGTAAAATGTGAGCATCTTGTGTTTGTGTCATTCCCATTTGTCAATTAAAAAATATATAGAATCTCTACAGTGCAGAAGGAGGCCTTTTGGCCCATCGAGTCTGTAATGACATCCGAAGGAGCACACCATCCAGGCCCAATCCAATCCCCCACCCCATTCCTGTAATCCCACCTAGGGGCAATTTAGTATAGCCAATCATAGCATCCCCACAGTGCAGAAGGAGGTCATTCAACCCATGGAGTCTGCACCCACCCTCTGAAAGAGCACCCTACCTAGACACATGCCCCCACCCTATCCCTGCAACCCAGTAGCCCACCTAACCTTTTGGACACTAAGGGGCAATTTCACATGGCCAATCCACCTAACCTGGAGGAAACCCACACAGACACAGGAAGAATGTACAAACTTCACACACACAGTCACCCGAGGTGGGAATCGAACGTGGATCCCTGGCGCTATGAGGCAGCAATGCTCGCCACTTGGCCACCCCATAGATATAATGTGGGAAAAGTACTCTACTGTAAAATAATGCAAATCATAAACAGATGTATTTTGTAAGTGTTTGTGATTTTCTGAAAAATATTCCTTCCAAAATGTTGCATCTCCTTCCATTGTAATGCAGTAGTCAATATAATTTGACTATAAAACAAATGTTTGTTACATTCTCTGTATTACAGTGATCTAAAGCGTGAGGAAATCAACCAAGCAAGCAGTGAGAGAAAGCAGAATATGTTGTCTGATGTCAAGAAAGTGCAGCAGAAAGAGCAAAACACATTGCAAGTGAGTTCAGAGGTAGGAACAGTTAAAAAACAAAATAATGTTTTGCAAGAATGTAAGAGCAATTCTTTGAACTTAAACGTGCTCAATTTGTATTTTGTGCATTCAAGTCACAACAAACCTACCTGAGACTAATGAGTACCAACTTTGATTTAAACCATAAAGTTGTGAAAAATTTTAATTTTTCATTCTGAAATGAAATCCCTAAGTTCTCAGAGCATCAAATCCTGCAAATAAACTTTTTTTTGTATCTGTTCTTTCTTGAACTGTTTTCCATGTAATGAAGGGTATACCCACGAACTAATTGGCGTGAACTCAAAGTTTTCGAGCCAGCTGCAGTGAAAGAGCAGCAATGTAGTTCCGAGTCAGGGTGATGTGTGACTTGGAGGTGGGAAGCCTGCAGTTTGTGGTGTTCTTGTGTGTCTGCCGCCATTGTTCTAGATGGTAGAGGTTATATGTTTGGAAGGTGCTATTTGAAGGAGCCTTCAAGAGTTGCCGCAGTGCATCCTGTGGATGGTGCACACTGCTTCCACTCTGTAGCTGCACGTGATTGATGGGGTGCCAATCAAGTGGGCTGCTTTGTCCACGATAATGTTGAGCTTCCAGTGTTGCAGGCGTAATGAAAAAGCTTGGCTAGGGTCATGGTAAGTCCTGGAGCTGCTGTTCAGTCACATAGCCAGGATGTTATTGGGGCCAGTAGTTTTTGCTACATCCAATACATTAATCCATGTGATTCAGTTTGGCGATTGAGTTTGGCAAAAGACTGGCACCTATGATGCTGTCGGCCGATAATTGACTTGACACTTGTGACGGAAGATGGTTTGCAATTGCTTCATCTTGTCTTTTGCACTGACATACTGGGCTTCCCCATAATTGAGGATGAGGATGTTTGTGATACCACCTCCTCGGGTTAGTTGTCGTCTACCGCCATTCTCATCTGCATGTGGCAAGCCTGCAGGGTTATGATCTAATCAGTTGGAACCACTTGGCTCTGACAAGATGTTTGTGGTTTGATATCTGATTCTTAATGAACTTCACAAGTTGCAAAGTAACCATTCCTTTAAGCATTTTAAAAAGAAAAGCCAGTTTACAAGAATCCTGCAAACCTAGCTTGTGCGAGTTTTTGTCACCCAACGATTTTGTATCCCTTGCAAAGGAAAGAGATATCCAAAAAATGATTGTGGAATGAAGACTGCAGAAACCCGAGATATTTTTGTCAGGAAAGCTTGTAAAAGATAATATCCAGATCTCTGACAGTCTGATTTTCTTAGTTCTAGGATAAAATCTAAAGTCACAAATGAAAAATTGAAAAACAAAAGTACTGCACAGTTGCTGCACAGTTACTCTTCAGTTTAACAGTCTAAAAACAATTGCAAACTTTTGGCAGTTATTTTGCCAGCTCAGTGGAGTTACAAACCATCAGAATAATCGACTACTTTGCAGGAAAATAAACACATTTGGAAATTATCAGCACCAAGCACTTCAAATTACTCTAAAGAGAGAGAGGATTTAAATTTATATACATTCTACTTAATTGACTTAAAATGCAGTACCTTCAATGTGCAGCTTACTTACCACTGAGATAATGTTAAGCAGACTCAATAATTCATCTGTCATGTACTTCTGTTTGATGCAAATCTTTATTGGATGGAAATTATATTTATAATGCATCTCCACCTACACCCATGACATTGTTCCTTGAAGTGGGATACGCAAGTTCACAAAAATGCTAAGTGGAGAGATTTCTGAATGAATTTTGAAGTGATGCCAATTTTTTTTCCCACCCCCCCTTGTCCTTCAAGGGAAATTTGATATCCTTGCATAGTCATTGCAAAGTTTCCGATACAGTTGTATGAAGTTAGCTTCCCAAACATTAAACTTTTCCCATTTAATTTTCTAGTCTTTATTGTGGATGGCTGTTGATGGATTTTTTAATACTTAAATTGACATTCACAATCTAGAATCTAAGACAAGCATGCAAAAACAGTGTGTTTCCAAAATGACTTTGGCTTCAAATTTTCAATTCTTTTTATAACTCGTGTAATAAAATTTTCTGCTTAAAGGTAGCAAAATTAGGAGTTCCTGTCAGACTTTTCCAGGGAAAAACATTTGTTCTGGTTATTGAGCATTGCTCAAGATGAAACAGTGAGGAATTTATGATGTCAAATGGAAGCTTTGTTGGCAGGAATTCAGGAATATTCCATATAATGTTGTAACCCTGTCTGTCTGCAAGTATAGTTCCTAAAAGGAGCTGGTGATTATAGTCATCCCAGCAGTGAGATGACTGGAAAGTCCTAAATACTGTTTTGTCTGCTTCATCCAAAAGGTACATTCAACTAACAGAGGGTATCTGATTCCTAAATTGTGTTTTTGATTACAGATTATTTTAATCATCTGAGGAATTATGTTGGAAAGCACCACTTGGTAAAAAAAAAGCTTTGTGAATTTTATTCAATAGTGGGCCCAATTTTCATGTCAACATTGTAAACAATTTTCACAACTCACTTACTCTGAGATCTCAGGTACAGGCTTGCCAAAGCTCCTGACCCCATTGGCTCTATCTATATCTCTCGCAAATCTCTATTAGATCACCTCTTAACCTTCCCTGTTCCAAGGAGAACATTCTGAACTTTCCTCATAACCGAATCCCTCACCACTTGTAACATCCTAGTGAATCTTATCTGTACCCCTTATAAGACTTTTTCATCTTGCCGGAAGAGTGGTACCCGAATTGTTTGCAATATTAACTTGGTTAGAGTATGAAATGCATTGAGAGTGCGCTGGAGGTAAATTCAATTGAGGCTTTCGAGAGGGAATTAAATGGTTTGAAAATATTGTGCAGAGTTATGGACAGGAGAATGACACGAGATGAAATGCTCATTTGGAGAGTTGGTGCAGGCAAGATGGGCCAAATGGCCTCCTTTTGCACTGCAACAATTCCATGATCCTATGAAGTGATTTAAATGTAGAATTTTATGCCAACTGTGCATCACTTGGCGTTACAGCATGTATCTAAATTAATAAAAAGATAATTTAATGTAAAGATTGTGTAGTGATTTTCACATGGCGGACGAAGTATGTTTACTTTAAAAATTGTATATTTATATAAGCTAAGTTTATTGCTTTATGTATTGTGATATATATAGAGTTAAAATTAATCCATTTTCAATTTATTTATCATAGAATTGATTCTATTTACTGTTACTTGACTTCTGATCCAATAGCAACAAACACCATTTGTAAAATAATGCACTTTTATTTAAGGCCAAATAAGAAATAATTAGTCTCATTATTAAGCCAAATCTGCTTTTCAATCAGTGTTATTGATGATTTTTTTCCCGTGTGTTACAGAAGGAAGAAAAATTGGTAAAATGCAAACTTAAAGAAGCCTCTGAGGCACTGCTTGCGTCTAATTTTAGAAATGCCCAGGAGAACTATTTGAATGCCCTTAAACTCATAAAAGAAAAAAAAGTAAGTTTTCCTGTTGGGACTTAAAATACTACTTGTTTTAATGTTATGAAATATCCCTCATTAGGCCAGTGCAATCTTGCAGACTGGAGAATTTCCCACATGACCGTTACGTACAATTTGACATGTCCTTCATTAACTTATGGGGAAAAATGGGTGAAAGGAAGTAACTTATAATGTTTGTCTTCCATTTAGTCATATATTGTCACAAATGACAACAAGAACTTATAAAACTTTGTACATTTTTTGAAAGAAGCTTCTTAAATCAAACTAGATATTGGCAGACATTTACCTCTGTTGGGGAAGCATTCATCTTCAGTCCTTAGATGGGTAAACGCACCCACCATATTTTAGCTGCTTAAGTAAAGGTAGTTGACCCAAACTAAGGCTAAATGAGAAGTCTTCATGTGTATGACATTTGTTGGAAGACTTCCATGTAAACAAATCTAAATTATTACTCAATGTGAACTTTCTCCGGATTTATTGCTATGAATTAAATAGTATTTCTATATCAATTCCTTTAAAAAGGTGGCAGATATGTTCAAGCGTTGTACATTTTGTTGTTTTAGACCCACTGTTTCTTAGATTATCAATATGTAGAGATATATATGAAATCTGCTATGATTCTTTTCTTGCTTTAAATTGCAGTGTGCAATTCCAGAAATTAGCCAATCCATGATCAGTCTTTGAATAAGGCTAAAGTTCAATCCTACACTATCCAGTTGCTTGGCTTCTTGCCTTATACAATGAATCAGTGTGCATGTTTCTAATATTTGCAATGTTGAAACTGGCCCTTATTTTGTGGTTTTAGAAAGCAATCCAGTTTATGTGCAAAGTCTAACTTTTCAGTCTAGACTATCACTGCAATCAGGAACTCAAGTTTGTCGTCAAAAATGACCCAGGTTACATACTTGTTAGAATGTTAGTAAGGAAGCAAAGCCCTTTCTGGTAAAAATAATGTGAAATATTGGTACGTTGTGACTCGGTTTCTTCCTTACAGATCCTAAATTTAAGTTAATTTAATTTTAAAATTAAAATAAATAGCCAAACCTAACTTTTAAAAGCCATTTTTAGCTTTGTTGAAATGAGTTGATTTGTGATATTGCGCATCGACAGAGTCATAGAGTTTTACAGCACAAAAAGAGGCCCTTCGGCCCATCATCTCTACACCAGCCATTAAACACCTATCTATTCTAATCCCGTTTTCCAGCACTTGGCCCATAGCCTTGTATGCTGTGGCATTTCAAGTGCTCATCTCAGTGCTTCTTAAAAGTCAGGGTTCCCGCTTCTCCCATCCTTTCAGGCAGAGAGTTCCAGATTCCCACCACCCTCTGGTGCAAAAGCTTTTCTTCACATCCCCTCTAAATAAATCTCTTTCCCCATGCCATAAATCTATAAAGTGTAAGTGTGTGTGTGTCACTCTCTGCTTGTGTTGCGCATTCTTTGTGGCTGTCTTTCACTCTTGCTGTGCACTCGTGTTTTATAGCTGAATTCCTCTTTGTCATTCTTCCTGACTTAATGTGTATGCTCCATTTCTGTTCCATTACTGGTTTACTCATTTTGTATAATGTTTTTTTAAAAGTCCATTTTATGGAAGAAAATTGCAATCTTTACTTCAGAGGTGGCTACTGAAACTGGATGGGGAGAGTTCCCATACATGTGGCAGAACAAGAAACTTGAGTTGGAGCGAGGGCTGGCCTGGAGTTGAAAAGAGGAACACAGTCAGAGAATATTATTATTATCATCCATCCATCTCGTGAGATGATGAACTGCGACCAGGGTGCATGCCGCATCTGCATTAAACAGTCTGTTATGGCTTCGGAGGCAGATTCATGAGTGGCAGTCCCTTCCTCAGTTGAAGAACAGCATTGGCCCAAGGTTGCCAGATGGTTTTTCCTTCTGGTGGACTCACTTCTCTGTCCTCTGGTCATTTGTCTTCTGCTTTTACTGCTTTGGCTCATCTCCACGCACTCCAGTCAGCAACAAGGGCATTCCATACATCGACTCTGATTCAGGTCGACTTGAAGTCTCACTCACCGACATTCTAGTATCGTAGACGACTTGTTAGTCTCGTGCTGATAGTTAGCTCATCATAGAGCATATCTTTGGGAATCTAGCTATATTCTTCTCAGTTCACATGACCCAGTCAATGGACTGACCGTTGATTTAAATGGACAAACATGCTGGGATCCCTGCACGCTGGTGTACTTCCAAGTTTGGCTCTTTCTTGACAGGCAATGATCAATGTTCATCTGAAGCAGCAGAGGAGGAAGCTGTTCAGTTATTTTTCTTGGCTTATGTAAGTTCATGCGTCACTACTGTAAAGGAGAGTGCTGAGAACACAAGCCTGGTACACACCAAGCATTGCATTTTGGTTAGTGTGCTGCTGCTCAATACTCAATGTCTCAACTTTTATATAACAACTGCAGCCGTGGCAGTCCTGATGCTGATTTCGGCATCAAGGGCCAGGTTACTTGTAATGGTTGTTCCAAGGCATGTGAAGTTGTCAATGTTTGTCAGTGTTGATGAAAGGTGGTATCTCTACTCCTGGCCCATAACTTTGGTCTTCCTGACACTATTGTCAGTTCAAACTCCTTGCAGGCTTGGGAGAACTGACTTACAAGGCGTTGCAAGTGAACTTCATTATGGGATGCCAAAGTAGCGTCATCAACTCACAAACCAAGACGTAATGCACTTTGGCCTTAACATTCAGTCTTTCCAAGTTGAACAGCTTACCATTGGCTCTGGCATGCAGGTAGATTTGCCAAAAGTGTACAGTGGTAGCATGGAGAAAAATATGCCAGAGAGATTTGCAGCAGCAAGCAACTCTACTTTACCCTGCTGCTGATCTTGAAGCCTCCGATGATGCTCCATTGTAACTACCGAAATTCAGTATGTTGTCGAGGAAAGAAGACATGTTTTCCACGAGTTGAGCCAGGCAGCCTATTTTCAGCAGGATTAAGTTTGTATCTGCTGATGAGGTCAAAGGCCTTAGCGAGGTCTATGAAAGCAATGTAGAGTGGTCTGAACTATTCACAGCACTTCTCGTGTAAGTGCTGAAGTGAGAAATTCATGTCAATTTTCGGTCTGCCAGCTCTGAATCCGCACTGAGACTCCTGGGATGTCTGATGCCAGAGTCTGCAGTCTGGTCAGAGCAATGCGTACAAAGTCTTTATCCACAATTTTTTTTTTTTTTTAATATAAATTTAGAATACCCAATTCATTTTTCCAATTAAGGGGCAATTTAGTGCGGCCAATCCACCTACTCTGCACATCTTTGGGTTGTGGGGGCGAAACCCACGCAAACACGGGGAGAATGTGCAAACTCCACACAGACAGTGACCCAGAGCCGGGATTCGAACCTGGGACCTCGGCGCCATGAGGCAACAGGGCTAACCCACTGCGCCACCGTGCTGCCCATCCACAATATTTCTAAGGGGATGCCTCAGTAATTGTTGAGGCCATTGAGGAGAGCATAGATATGAGGCAACATGGTTGGCAGTCTCATATCAAAACCTGAATAAAGCAACATTTGCTCCAGCCTAATGTCATTGGAGCCATCCTCTTTGACCAGTACTTCTCCCTTCACCCCCTCTACTGCCGAAACTCCAGTTCCTGGCTTGATCAACTAATGACTCAATTTCTGTTACGCAATCCTAACACTGCTTTCTTCCTCACCCCTCAAATTTCAACTCATCGGCAATGTTGCAGCCCACATTTTCATCTTTTACTAAGTCTTAGATTCCTATTTCTGCAAATTTATATAATGCTTTTTCAAACTTCCAAATGCTTTCCTGTTGTCCGTTACCCGTTCCAAATGATTTTCCTCCAGCATACACACTCTGTTTCCCGAAGCTTCTCTGTCCTAGAGCACGGTAGCACAGTGGTTAGCACAGTTGCTTCACAGCGCCAGGGTCCCAGGTTCGATTCCCGGCTTGGGTCACTGTCTGCGGAGTCTGCACATTCTCCCTGTGTCTGCGTGGGTTTCGTCCGGGTCCTCCGGTTTCCTCCCACAGTCCAGAGATGTGCAGGTTAGGTGGATTGGCCATGCTAAATTACCCTTAGTGTCCAAAAAGATTGGCCTGGGTTACTGAGTTACGGGGATAATGTGGAGGCGTGGCCTTAAGTGGGGTGCTCTTTCCAAGGGCCGGTGCAGACTCGATGGGCCTAATGGCCTCCTCCTGCACTGTAAATTCTATGATTCTGCCCCGGTTTCTCTTTGTTCACCATTCTCTCCAGGTTGCAATTGATGGTCATTCTCTTCGACAATTACATACCTGTCCCTTGTTAAACTCCTTTGGTAACTATCATAAGAACGAGGAAGAAAGTCTTGACTTCTAAGTTTATGTTCAGTAGTCACTTGTGCAATAACAAAACAACGTCACCAGTATCCTCTTTATATATTGGCACATTCTTTTAAACAATGACACCTCAATTGCAACTTAACTAGGGAACATTAACTCTTTCCTAACAGATTTCCCCCTCTTAAAAAGAAAACAAATTGTCTTTAATTTTGATGTAAATGACTACATACCATAACACAAGTGTGTTTATATATTTTCTTCCACAATAAATGCAACCTATTCCCCTTTCCTCACTCTGGTAAAAGACACCCTTTAATCATTTCTGATAATTTTGAGCTAACCCCTCTTCATCAAACAGTCAGATAGTTGGTAACTGCTCTCAACCCACTTGATCTGGAAAATCCCTGTTTCCTAGCATCTGTTTTAGACTTGCTATGTTAATCCGTAGTCTCTTTTCAGTGATGCATTTTGTAGAGTGGACATTCTTATATCTGTACTGTTCTAGAATATCCTGCGGCATTTAAAATTTCACTCAGGACCCCTGATATAAAAATTTTACCACTCGGGCAAGTGCCTCCACTGCCAATGTCCTTTTTGTCACTTAAACTTTTAGTTTCCCTGCCAAATGGCAACATTTACCTTTCTCCCCCAGGAGAAATATTATAAATCCTGCACTCAAAAAACCATCACAGAGATTAGAGTAAGATGTATCACTATAAACACTCCGTTTCAGTTGTCTAATATCGCCTAAAAATGGGATGTTCAAAACACGGAGCACCCGGAGGAAATCCACGCAGACACAGGGAGAACGTGCAGACTCCACACAGACAGTGACCCAAGAATCGGGCTGAGAATCGAACCTGAGACCCTGAAGCTGTGAAGCAACAGTGCTACCACTGTGCTACCGTGCTGCCCAAATGTTCAATACTCAGATATTCCCAATCCATGGGCCTTCCTTTATCTTGTACATTCAGCCAGTTTTTATATTTTTTGGTGGTCTTACCTGCTTGACCAACGATAGTTCATTTGAAGCCTACTTGTGACAATAAGCGATTTTCATTTCATTTCAGTTGTGTCCTTCCACTGACTGTCCCCTTCTGGCAAGTATGTCATTTTAGCACCAACTTTTGGCAGTTCTCCTTTGGGACAAATAGTCTCCTCTGGTTCATCAGAATCACTATGTCACTCTCCACGGTCTGGTCCTCAATTCTGTAACTGGTCCTCTCAATGCTGTAACATGTGTATGTGTATGAGAAGTACCTGATTTTTCAGCCTGTTCAATAGCCCCTTTTGAATCTGCAAACTTGTAATATGGCTCACTAGTCTTGACGAAAGGACCCGAACAGTCTGAATTCTATGCTGCAAAATGATTTTTTTACCATCTGAACCAATAAACTTTCCTCTCGTTAAATCCATTTCTTTTATAATATGCAAGTCTCCCTGTTTGAAAATAGTTACCGATGGCCGTACATTGTGCCTCAAAGCTCTCCGAATTTGTTGAGATTTCTGCTCTGAGGAATTCTTTCCTGCCCATGAGCAGTGCACTTAAATGCTCAGAAAAGGTACAGCTAATCATATTTCCCTCCCAAGCTGGAGGATGATTTATCATGAATGAAAGAATTTTGACCATAAACCAACTGTAGCCCTCTACATCTGTAGTGAATTCTTTGTATGGATGACCTATGCTAAAGCCGAATTTAATTTACAATCTGGCCTATCTGCCAAATTGTTATGAAGCATTTCATCACAACATGGTTTCTCTTGCACGCCCTGTTACTAAATGGGCATTCTGCAGCTGTATTCATGACTATTACATTCATATTCTCACACACCATAAATTTCAGTAAGAAGTCTCACTAAGAGGGCAGCACGGTAGCATGGTGGTTAGCATAAATGCTTCACAGCTCCAGGGTCCCAGGTTCGATTCCCGGCTGGGTCACTGTCTGTGCGGAGTCTGCACGTCCTCCCTGTGTGTGCGTGGGTTTCCTCCGGGTGCTCCGGTTTCCTCCCACAGTCCAAAGATGTGCGGGTTAGGTGGATTGGCCATGCTAAATTGCCCGTAGTGTCCTAAAAAGTAAGGTTAGGGGGGGGGGGGGGGGGGGGGGGGGGGTTGTTGGGTTACGGGTATAGGGTGGATACGTGGGTTTGAGTAGGGTGATCATTACTCGGCACAACATTGAGGGCCGAAGGGCCTGTTCTGTGCTGTACTGTTCTATGTTCTAAGACTTCTTACTGTGCTCACCCCAGTCCAACGCCGGCATCGCCACATCACCATAAAATTCATCATTAGCAAATTCCCCCCATTATCCATGAGGAACTTTGCTGGTCGTCCTAATCTGGTCCCTATACATTTTTCCATTATGACGTTCCATGATTATTTTCTTTATTATGTATAACCGTGGACTAAACCACGTTGCCAAGTCTACAAAGTGTGAAATGTAAATGTTCTTTTCTTTTCTCCCACACTCTAAGATCCATAACCACAACTTAATTAAAATCTGTCGCTAAGGGCATCCTCACTATGGGTCGAGATGGTGTTCTTCTATATTTGTTTATGTTTCATACCTGTCACTTATCTGTTCTATACATTCGGTGTATATCCGCATTCCTGAGCAAAATTTTTAATCTTTGGGAAGACTGATGGGCAAATTTCTGATGCAATCTTAACACAATCAATTTGACTCCTGTTCTCTGATGCTGACAGTACTTAATTAATTTATTTGCAAGAAAAGTTAGGATTCATTAATGGGACAGTATCCAGACTGTAAACTGTAAGTTCACAGTTTTTCCAAATACGATGGTCTTGTCGTTTTCCATGTGAAGTTTGATGTGTGCTTTCTTCATCGATGGTCGGCTCAATAATAAAAGTATTTCGTTGGATGCGGCATAAACAAAATGATTCCTTCCGGTGATTTTACAAGGAACCACTACTCTTTTCAGCGATTTAAGGATATTATCCCCAAATCTGAAACTCGTGCAACTTCCAAATTTCTTACCCGTATTCTGATCTTTGTCACTTAAGAGTCCAGGTAACATCTCAACCAGTCTATTTCACATTGTGTAGATGTCCATCTGCTGTCTAATACGGCACAATTGAACGACCATGCGAGCAACACTTTCCGTTATTCAGACAACGCCTTTTCTTTGGTTAATATCTTCCTCTTTCTCATATATTGCTAAGGACAGTTATTTCATAGTTGAACTTGAATCACACCTGAAACACAGGTTGACCACACCCTGGCCATTTCAGGGGTTAATTTTTCTGTTGAAATTTCCCAATTCATTCCTCCTGCCATAATTGTTGAAGGTGTTTCTGTCCTAATTATGTTTAGTTATAAATCTTTTGTATTGATGCTTGCGACCTGTTTTTAGGCCATCTTCCATCCTGTGAACATCGTGTCTTCCATAGTTTGTCTTATTGGCAATCGGTCCATTTGTGTCAGGGTGGTTGTCGGAATGGAATATTTGTCTAGGAACTTGTTTAGAGCCTCTGACATTAGTTCGAGCAGAGTGTGTCTTTGTGCAAATTTACTTCCCGTCAACCAAAAACTGATCTATATTTGTAACTTTAGCATAGTCCAATAATTTGAATGCCAGCACTGATTGTTGAATTTCCGGGTGGAATTTCTGCAGCCTTGTATACAGTCTGCTAAATTCTATTATGTATTCTTCCATGGAGGTATCCTCCGACCGTCCAAATCTGTCAAAATCTGATCAGGCCTCATAAGTGGGCGACACAGTAGTCAGCATGCTGCATCACAGCGCCAGGGACCTGGGTTTGATTCCGGCCTTCGGTGGCTGTCTGAATGGAGTTTGCACTTTCTGCCTGTGTCTGCGTGTGTTTCCTCTGGGTGCTCTGGTTTGCTTCCACTGTCCAAAGATGTGCAGGTTATGTGGACTTGCAAAGATCAATGTGCAGAGTACAGGAATAAGGCTAGGGAGTAGGCCTAGGTACCGTGGTTTTTCGAAAGGTCGGTGCAGACCTGATGGGTCAAAAAGCCTCTTTCTTCACTGTATATAATATCTATGAAGTTATCCTTTTGGTACATCTTATCCATGAAATTTAGTAATGTATCCAAACCTTCATCTAAGCCTAATTGTTCTGACTCCAATTTCGGAAATGCCTTACACCTTGTTATACGTACGGTAATAAAAGTGCCAAGTTCATTCCTTGTTTTTTCTTGGGCAAGAACGTAATCTGTGTCCACATAGTAACTTCATTCTTACACTGGTCATAGGATTGACGCTCAAACAATAATGGTGGGTAGTCATACCCTGACAATCTACCCTTGGATTCAGCCATTTGTTTTCCAAGTTACTCTAAATCATTCTTCAGGTACGTCTTTTGTCTGAACAAATCTTAGTTTGCAGTACCTTTTTATTCGCAGGCAGAAACCATACTCTTACCATTGTTAAGCTCCGATGGTAACTCTATGATAAGAACTAGGCAGCAAGCTTTGACTTCTCCAACAGCAAAACAGTGCCACTTGTATCCCCTTCATATTTTGGTATAGTCTATTAAACCAGTCATTTTCAAACTCAGAGTCGTGACATGCGGGTGGATGTCGGGAGGGTCAAGGAGCGATCAGTCGCGGCGTTCCTGATCGCAGGAAGAAGTGCCCAACGGCCGCGACTGGCTTTCAAGAATGCCGGCCATCATGCTCATTCATGCCCCCTCAGCCAGATGTAGCAGTGCTCAATCTTGGAGCCCAGCGGGGCAGACTGCCTCCTCCGTACTTCAACGCGCTGTTCCAGGAGCAGATATTTTTTTTATTTTAGAGTATCCAATTCTTTTTTTTCCAATTAAGGGGCAATTTAACGCGGCCAATTCACCTAACCAGCACATATTTTTGGGTTGTGGTGGTGAGACCCACGCAGACACGGGGAGAATGTGCAAACTCCACATGGACAGTGACCTGGGGGGGACGGGGTTGAATCCGGGTCCTCAGCGCCATGGGGCAGAAGTGCTAACCACTGCACGCTGTGGCGCCCCATCATTCAGTGTAACATTTCTATGTGGGTTGTTCATCAGAGGTCCTGGAGCTCACACCAGCACTGCTTTGTCCTGCCGTGGACTCTCCTGCGAAGCTCTCTCCAGATTCAGTTGTGAGATCCTGTTCTGTTTGTATCTCTGGCCTTCTCTTCCTTCGTCCAAAAAGATCCATCTTCAGCTCTTCACACAGTCCGGTTGCTAGCCTACTGGCAGCAACAAAACGGAGGAAGCTCGCCTAAGTAATTCCACGGCCAGAATAAGTGAATTCAGTGCACCGGACCTGCTCTCTGCCGCCGCTTCTGGTGGGAAGACTAATCCCCAAAACCCAAAGATGTGCAGGGTAGGTGGATTGGCCATACTTAATTTCCCCTTAATTGGGAAAAAAAACATTGAATGACCAAGTGAGCGAGGTAGTGACGGCTAAGATAAGCAAAAATAGTGCGCCGCGAAGGTCGGCCGGCGTGGATCGCGAAGGTCGTTTCGTTGGCAAAAATTGGTCACCGGAAAGCAAGTTTGAAAAACACTATATTAAACAATAAACATAATCTATTAAGCAATTACACCCAGTTTCAACTTAAGTGCTAGGGAACATCAACTTTTTCCAAACATCCCTTGGAATGCCATACACTATTCCACCTTTTATTTTGCTTTCAGAAACCTCCTCAAACCCCTTTTATTAATCTTTGGTCCTCACTTTATAGACCTAAATTTTACCTTTTTCTTCCCGCTCAATATCCACTGTTTGGAATGCTATAGGAATGCAAGATTGTCTTTTTTAGTAGGACTTTGGTGATTTTAAGAATATGAATGTCAGTAGAAGATCAGCACTGAAGTATTGGCCTGAATTAACTATCAGAGATTTGTGTAGATTTTTATTAAAGTGAGTCTTCATTTTTAATCGTGCTTCATAGGACGAATTATGTGGGGAAATGCTGGATGCATTGGGCATGTGATTACACAGCCTAATAACTATCCTTGGCTGCTATGACTGTTTGCAGGAACACATTTTTGACTAGCACGTTTTCAGTTGGAAATTGAACTTTCGAGACATTGTTGAAGATTTTGAGTTAATTTTAGATATTCTGTCCCTGTAAGTAATGTGTGGGAGAGTACAAATGTTGCAATTTATAGCATTTGGTGTGTTATAGGTATTATCTTTTTTTTTTTTTTTTTTAAATAATTTTTATTGAAAGAGTTTTTCCATACAGACATTTACCCCTACTAATTTTTAAATTATTTACAACACAATCCCTCTAGGCAAATGTCCCTCCCTCGCCCGCCCTCTCGCGCGCACCAGTCCTCCCCCCCCCCCCCCCAGGCAACCTTAACAACCAAGGCAGCCTACAGTTTCAGACATGAGCAGCGAGCAGGCTTGCCCGCGTTACAGTCGTGCGTGTCCCCCCACGACCCTTGCTGCCCTCCCCTCCCCCCCCCCCTCCCTCCCCTCCCCCCCCCCCCCCCCCCCCCGGGTTGCTGCTGCCACGACCCCGAACGTCTATCTCTGATCTAAAAAGTCAAGGAAAGGTTGCCACCGCCTGGCGAATCCCTGTACCGACCCTCTCAGGGCAAATTTGATCCTTTCTAGCTGAATATAGCTAGCCATATCGTTAATCCAAGTTTCAACGCTTGGAGGCCTCGCGTCCTTCCATTGAATTAATATCCTTCGTCGAGCCACTAGGGACGCAAAGGCCAGTATTCCGGCCTCCCTAGCCTCCTGTACCCCCGGTTCTACCCCGACCCCAAAGATCGCAAGCCCCCATCCTGGTTTGACCCTGGACCCCACCACCTTCGACACCGTCCTTGCCACCCCCCTTCCAGAACCCTTCCAGCACCGGACATGCCCAGAACATATGCACATGGTTCGCTGGGCTTCCCAGACATCTGACACACCTGTCCTCACCCCCAAAGAACCGGCTCATCCTTGTCCCCGTCATGTGAGCTCTATGCAGCACCTTAAATTGAATGAGGCTCAGTCTCGCACACGAGGAGGAAGAGTTGACCTTCTCCAGTGCATCCGCCCACGTCCCGTCTTCTATCTGCTCTCCCAGCTCCCCTTCCCACTTGGCTTTCAGCTCCTCCCCCGATGCTGCTTCCGCCTCCTGCATTATCTTGTAGATGTCTGATATCTTCCCCCCTCCGACCCAGACCCCCGAGAGCACCCTATCACTCGCCCCCTTACTGGGGAGCAGGGGAAACCCCTCCACCTGCCGCCTAGCAAATGCCTTCACTTGTAAATATCTGAACATGTTTCCCGGGGGGAGCTCAAACTTCTCCTCCAGCCCTCCCAGGCTCGCAAACCTCCCCTCTATAAACAGGTCCTTCAGCTGCCGTATGCCCACCCTGTACCAGCTCTGAAATCCCCCGTCGATGTTCCCCGGGATGAATCTATGGTTCCCTCTTATTGGCGCCGCCACCAGACCTCCCATTTCACCCCTATGTCGCCTCCACTGCCCCCATATCTTGAGGGTGGCCGCCACCACCGGGCTCGTGGTGTACCTCGTGGGGGGGAGCGGCCATGGTGCCGTTACTAGGGCCCCCAGGCTTGTGTTGCCACAGGACGCCCTCTCCATTCGTTTCCAAGCTGCCCCCTCCCCTTCCATCATCCACTTGCGCACCATTGACACATTTGCCGCCCAGTAGTACCCCGAGAGATTGGGCAGTGCCAGCCCTCCACTGTCCCTACTCCGCTCCAAAAAGACCCTCCTCACCCTTGGGGTGCCATGCGCCCACACGTAGCTCATGATGCTACTCGTCACCTTTTTGAAGAAGGCCCTAGGGAGGAAGATGGGCAAGCACTGAAATAAAAACAAGAACCTTGGGAGGACCGTCATTTTGATTGACTGCACCCTCCCCGCCAGCGACAACGGTACCATGTCCCACCTCTTAAACTCCTCCTCCATCTGTTCCACCAGCCTGGAAAAGTTCAACTTGTGGAGGGTCCCCCAGTTCCTTGCCACCTGCACCCCTAAGTACCTAAAGCTCTTTCCTGCTCGCTTGAAGGGGAGTCTCCCAATACCCTCTCCCTGGTCCCCCGGGTGTATCACAAAAACCTCGCTTTTGCCCAAATTTAATTTGTACCCCGAAAAGTCCCCAAACTCTGCTAATAGTTCCATTATCTCCGGCATTCCCCCTTCTGGGTCTGCCACGTACAGCAGTAGATCATCCGCATACAGCGATACTCGATGTTCCTCCCCTCCCCTAGTCAGTCCTCTCCACCCCCCTGAACCCCTCAGTGCCATCGCCAACGGTTCAATCGCCAGTGCGAAAAGTAGGGGGGATAGGGGACATCCCTGCCTGGTCCCTCGGTGGAGCCCGAAATACTCCGACCTCCTCCCGTTTGTCACTACACTCGCCGTCGGGGCCGAGTAGAGCAACTTCACCCACTTAATAAACCCTTCCCCAAACCCAAACCGTTTCAACGTCTCCCACAGGTACTCCCACTCCACCCTATCGAATGCCTTCTCCGCGTCCAGCGCTACCACTATCTCAGCCTCCCCCTCCACTGCCGGCATCATAATTACATTCAGCAATCTCCGCACGTTCGTGTTGAGCTGCCGCCCCTTCACGAACCCCGTCTGGTCCTCATGGATTACCCCTGGCACACAATCCTCTATTCTAGCTGCCAGGATCTTTGCCAGCAACTTGGCATCCACGTTCAGAAGCGAGATAGGCCTGTAGGACCCGCACTGCACGGGGTCTTTATCCCGCTTCAATATCAGGGAGATCAGAGCCTGCGACATTGTCGGGGGCAGAACCCCCCCCTCTCGCGCCTCATTAAAGGCTCGTACCAGTACCGGTCCCACCAAGTCCACATTTTTCTTATAGAATTCCACCGGGAACCCATCTGGCCCCGGCGCCTTCCCCGCTTGCATCTGACCTATTCCCTTGACTAGCTCCTCTAGCCCTATTGGCGCCCCCAGCCCTTCTACCAGCCCCTCCTGGACCCTTGGGAACCTCAATTTGTTTAGGAAGTCCTCCATTCCCCCTCTCCTTGTCGGCGGCTCAGACCGATACAACTCCTTGTAAAAATCCCTGAAGACCCCGTTCACTTCTTGCCCCTTCTGCACTACCTTCCCGCCCCTCTCCTTCACTCCCCCAATCTCCCTAGCCGCATCTCGTTTGCGAAGCTGGTGTGCCAGCATCCTGCTCGCCTTTTCCCCATACTCATAGACCGCGCCCTGTGCCCTTCTCCACTGCGTCTCTGCCTTCCTGGTGGTCAGCAGATCGAACTTGACCTGCAGGCTGCGCCGTTCTTCCAGCAGCCCCTCCTCTGGTGCCTCCGCATATCTCCTATCCACTTCCAATAGCTCCCCCACCAGCCTCTCCCTCTCCTGCCTCTCCTTTCTTTCTCTATGCGCCCTTATGGAGATCAGCTCTCCCCTGATCACTGCCTTCAGGGCCTCCCAGACCATCCCCACCTGCACCTCACCCGTGTCATTCAAGTCCAGATAGCTCTCAATGCTCTTCCGGACCCTTTTACACACCTCGTCGTCCGCTAACAGCCCCACATCCAGCCGCCACAGCGGGCGCTGGTCCCGCGCCTCCCCCATTTCCACATCCACCCAATGCGGTGCATGATCAGAGATCGCAATGGCCGAGTACTCAGCTTCCCGTACCCTCGGGATCAGCCCCCTGCTCAACACGAAGAAATCGATTCTGGAGTACACTCTATGGACGTGGGAGAAAAAGGAATACTCCCTCGCCCTCGGCCTACCAAACCTCCATGGGTCTACTCCTCCCATCTGCTCCATGTACCCCCTCAGCACTTCTGCCGCTGCCGGCCTCCTATTGGTCCTTGCGCTCGATCTGTCTAGCCCGGGGTCCAGCACTGTGTTAAAGTCCCCCCCCATGATCAAGCCCCCTGCCTCCAGTCCCGGAATGAGGCCCAATAGGCGCCTCATAAAACCCGCGTCATCCCAGTTTGGGGCATATACGTTGACCATCACCACTTTCTCCCCCTGCAGCTTACCCTTCACCATCACATACCTACCCTCCTTATCCGCCACCACCTCCTCCGCCACGAACGACACCCTCTTTCCCACCAGAATCGCCACCCCCCGGTTCTTTGCGTCCAATCCAGAGTGGAACACCTGTCCCACCCACCCCCTTCTCAGGCGAACCTGGTCCACTACCTTCAAATGGGTCTCCTGTAACATTGCTACATCAGCCTTCAGTCCCTTCAGGTGTGAGAATACCCTTGATCTCTTGACCGGCCCATTCAACCCCCTCACGTTCCAAGTGATCAGCCGGGTCGCGGGACGACCCGCCCCCTTCCCCTGCCGATTAGCCATGTCCTGTTCCCTGCTCGCCCCGGGTCGACCCTCCCCTTCTGACCCGCTCCCCATGGCGATGTCCCCCTCCCCCCACCTCTCCAGTCCTCCACTTCCCGTTTCTGGTCTTTTCAGCAGCAACCCGGTGTCCCTCCCTAACCCCCCTCCCCCCCCCCCCCAGGCTAGGACCCCTCCTAGCCGCGATGTACCCTCCATCGTACTCCCGTAAGTCAGCTGGTTCACGCTGACCCGGCTGCTCCTGCCCCACTCCGACTCCCCCGGCTCGGGGGGGGGGCCTCCCCCCCCCTTGCCACTCCTCCCTGGCCCCGCTCCGGCGCGGGAAAGGTCGCCATTGCTAGCCACGCCCCGCACTCCTCCCCTCCCCCCTCCTCTGCCCCGCGCGCGGGAAAACAGAGGAAAGCCCGCGCTTTCGCCCTGCCACACCCCACCCCGCCATCTTCAGTTCCACCCCCGTCCCCGTCCATGCCTGTAAAAGAACCCCCCCTAGGAGCCCATATCCCCGATCTGCTCTCCCCCCCGTCCCACCTCCCCAACTTAACATTATAAATAACAGATAAATAACAAATAACAATGTACTTAACAGTCGCCCTCTACCAAACAGCATAAATAACCATAAATAACCATGAATAACCACAATAACAATAACTAAGGGAAGTTGGCAAAGGGGGAAAAAACATCAGAAGAAAAACCACAGCAAGAGTTCAAAATCCAAACAAAGAATTCAGCTGAAAGTACCCGAGCGGCTACGGCCGCCAAGTATCCCCTGGGTCTAATTCG
Source organism: Scyliorhinus canicula (assembly GCF_902713615.1). Classification (NCBI taxonomy): domain Eukaryota; kingdom Metazoa; phylum Chordata; class Chondrichthyes; order Carcharhiniformes; family Scyliorhinidae; genus Scyliorhinus; species Scyliorhinus canicula. The sequence goes on along the minus strand of NC_052164.1, from coordinate 88,664,690 downwards.
AGTCCAGTTTCTCTTCCTGTGCAAAGGCCCACGCCTCCTCTGGGGACTCAAAATAGTGGTGTTGGTTCCTGTAGGTGACCCACAAGCGCGCTGGCTGCAGCATTCCGAACCTGATCCGTTTTGCATGTAGCACCGCCTTCGTCCGGTTGTACCGGGCCCGCCGCTTTGCCACCTCCGCACTCCAGTCCTGGTAGACCCTCACCGTCGAATTCTCCCACTTGCTGCTCCTTTCCCTCTTGGCCCACTCCAGCACTCTCTCCCGATCGCTGAGTCGCTGGAACCGCACCAGCACCGCCCTCGGGGGCTCATTTGCTCTTGGCCTCCTAGCCATGACCCTGTAGGCCTCTTCCAGCTCCAGGGGCGAAGGGACGGCCCCTGCCCCCATCAGGGAGCTCAGCATTTCTGCTACATATCCCGGGAGGTCTGACCCCTCCAGGCCTTCTGCCAGGCCCAAGATCCTCAGGTTCTTCCGCCTCATTCGGGTATCCAGCTCCTCAAAACGGCTCTGCCATTTCAGGTGGAGTGCCTCGTGCACCTCTACCTTTCCCACGAGGACCGTGGCCTCCTCCTCCCTCACAGTCATCTCCTGTTGCAGCTCCCGAATCGACGCCTCTTGGGTCGCCTGGGCTCCCATCAGCCTGGTGGTCGTCGCATTCATTGACTCCAAGAGCTCCATTTTCAGCTCCGTAAAGAAGCGCAGGAGAGCGGCCTGCTGCTCCTCCGCCCATTTCCTCCATTCCTCGGGTGCTCCACCGGCCGCCATTTTGGTCTTCTTCCCCCGCTTTTTTTTGGGAGCTGCTGTTGCTTTCTTTACCACCCCACTCCGGGTACCGACCATAAAGTTGGTCTGGTTCTCTTCAGGGAGCCTTCCCCCACCGGGATTTGTCCTTACAGCGCCGTTGGGGCCCTCCAATCGGCCCGAAAACACCTTTGTAGCAGGAGCAGCCAAACGTGCGACTTAGCTGGTCATAGCCGCAACCGGAAGTCTATAGGTATTATCCTCTCAGATATGATACTGATTACTTCTCAGGAATTTAAAAAAAGGACTAGGTTTTGATTATGCAGGCGTTCTTTGGAAATAGATTATTATCATAGAATTTACAGTGCAGAAGGAGGCCATTCGGCCCATTGAGTGCACCGGCTCCTGGAAAGAGCACCCTCCCCAAGGTCAACACCTCCACCCTATCCCCATAACCCAGTAACCCCACCCAACACTGCGGGCAATTTATCATGGCCAATCCACCTAACCTGCACATCTTTGGACTGTGGGAGGAAACCGGAGCATCCGGAGGAAACCCACGCACACACAGGGAGGATGTGCAGACTCCGCACAGACAGTGACCCAAGCCGGAATCGAACCAGGGACCCTGGAGCTGTGAAGCAATTGTGCTATCCACAATGCTGCCATGCTGCCCTAGTGTAACTTCTGATCCTTCCATACATTTCACACTGACATAATGCGCTGTAGCTGAATGAGTTGCATTTTTGGCATTGTGTATTGAACTGGAGTCATTGTTTGATAAAGTACTACACCTAGCAAATATTAAATTCTGGTATAATCTTGGATATTGGTTAATTGAGCTGATTTTCCGTTACAGGTGTATAACCTGACTACGATGGAGTACATTCTTATCGAGTACGCCTGTGGATTGTCGTTTCTAGGAAACAATTTAATTCAGGTATCTAATGTTATTCCATGTTGAAAGTGAGAAGGATCTAGAGATTAAACCCATTATATAAAAAAGGTTTCTTGATGGCCTTGTGGATAATAGGGATCCCAGGGTAGTATTAATGTGCACAGCTTGGAAGGTCTCAAATTTGATTCCTGGTATGTTCTGTCTTTGCATCATTCATGTGTATTGAAGTTAGGTGAGGAAAAAAAATCAGGTTTACTGCACAACCCTCTGCAGTTTAACAGGCACTTGGATGTGGTACCACAGTCTTCGAGAGATAGGAAGAAAATTGTGAACCTGATATGATGCTGTGTCTGCAGAGAAGGCAGACAACTTGGCCAGAGACAATTATCTCAAGTTGAAGAGGAAGGAAGTACCGAAACACAAACCTGAACTTTAGAAAGACATTGACTGGAAGCCATCCCAGAGTACAATGGATCTTTATGCTTTTTAAAAATGTAATGTTTCCTTCCCTTTCCACCACCCTTTCCTCTCCGTCCTCCCCGTGTGTGCGTGGGTTTCCTCCGGGTGCTCTGGTTTCCTCCCACAGTCCAAAGATGTGCGGGTTAGGTGGATTGGCCATGCTAAATTGCCCTTAGTGTCCTAAAAAGTAAGGTGGGGGGGGTTGGGGTTGTTGGGTTACGGGTATAGGGTGGATACGTGGGTTTGAGTAGGGTGATAATTGCTCGGCACAACATCGAGGGCCGAAGGGCCTGTTCTGTGCTGTACTGTTCTATTCTATTCTATTCTCTCTGTGTTGTTTGTCTGTGTGTTTGTGTGGAGAGTGAGGCGATTTAGGAAGGGGAGGTTGGGTAAGGTATTTGATAGCCAGTTAGTTACATTTTCTGTCCATTTAATACTGTACAGAATAAAAGGGTACTTGTGTTTAAAGTTACAAATGTGGTGACTAGTTTATTGAAATTAACTAAGGACTTTGAATATTTTATAAAATCTAATTTCAACTGTGTTGCGACTGTGGGTCAGGTGGGTCTGGAATTGACTGCGCACTAGCTCAGGGTGTCGTGACAGCATATTGAGACTGGGTATAGTTGGGTTCAGTTATGATGTTACATGATGAAATAATCTGACACTCCCTATATAGACCCGATGTGGAAACTTCGTAGACGTGGGTGTGAGGCTGTAGATTGCACACAGTGAGGAAAAGAAAACCAAGAGTATAAGTTTGAATCTTACGCCTTGCATCTATTTTTGAACAATAAATGTTGATGATCTCCTGCAGTGGAGGGAAAAACAGTGTTCCATCTGTGCTGTGACTTATTATTTCAGTAAACTGATCTTATTTCAGTGCTCATTTTAACTTGATGTTGAATAGCCCTTTGATTAACTGACAAAAACTAAGTAAAAGTACCCAAAAGTAAATGCATGTGTTTCTGCAATGTAAAGCTTGGGACAATAAATGTGAGCATAGATATGTATCTATCTTCTGACTTCTTGAACAATATGTTGAAATATCATCCCTGTGACCTTCAATAGGTTAAGTCCAGATTGCTGTAGTAGCTTAAAGAAGTATTCATGATGGATTTACAACAGAAAATGGCCTTAAATTCTGTTCTATAATATAAAACAAAATATGCAGATACCATTATTTTATTCTGCCATCGTTTTTGAGGATACCATATGTTATCTCCTGGAGCTGAATAATCTGTACATTTGTGGTCCCCTGCCAGAGAGTGACTGGCACTGATTGTGTCACAACAACATGTCAAGGTCTGCATAGGGCAATAGGAACAGAGAAAGTTGGTGAGAAAAAAAATCTGTTGAGAACAGTGCAGGCCCAAGTTTCATTTCTGGCCCTTTGGGAGAAGGTAGGGAGCTGATTAAAAAGGAACAAAATAAAATTCCATCTGAACTATTTAAAATTCAGTCTGTACTTAATGCAGCTTCATGGCAGCTGGTGTGAAGCTGAATCAATGTAACATTGCTTTCTGAAAATGATAATGAGCCAGTTGCCTAAATGCATTTCGGCTTACTTCAACCTAGGATTGTGTTATATGATTTAAATTGATGTAAAGATAAAATCTCTTCACTTTAAGACTATAATTGGTTTCTAAATGTTACAATCTGTCCCTAATCGTTATTATATTGTGCAATAATTTACATCTTACTGCTCCCTGTGACCTATCCATCGCTTGCATCACTTTTGTGATTACATTGATTACAGCATTGTAGCGCACGAAGTAAAAATGAGATTTCTCATGTAAAGAATTATCCAGAATGGCAAGTGACTCACATGATCTTAAGATATTTGAATGTGGCTTGTTCTACTGGCAACAAATCTGTTTGCCTTCAGCTAACTTCGTAGGTGGCTTTCTGATGGCCATGAACAGTGCTGATTTGACATGCTGTCACAGACTTGCAGTGTTGATTTTGTCAGGCAATTTTAGCAAATCAAGTGATTTGAATTTCAGAAAAAGGTGAAAATAGTTTTCTGATGAAGTTCCACCGTCTTACTGGATCTGACCAAGGGGTGGCATCCATACTCTAATGTCTCATCCAAAAGATGATGCCTTCAATAATGCAGCACTCCCTCAATACTCCACTGAAGTGTCAGTTTGGATTGTGTGCTCAAGTTTGGTGCCAGACTTAAACCCACAACGTCTGACTCGGCAAGAGTGACACTACAGAATTGTTTATATTTGCATTTTTCACGTGAAGTTACTTGATAGCGTTACAGGCTAGAGATTGTCCCATAAGAAAGTGAATTTCTATATTTGGTAAATAATTCTTGCGGGAGATATTGCATTGCCTCAATTTTTCAGAATATTTTGCACTTTTTACATTTATGAAGCTGTTAACAATAAAGGAATTCTTTACACAGTTATAAAATTGGAAAATCATACAACGATAATATAATAACCAGAGGAGTAGTGCAGCTGAATTTTTGGTCAACCGAATCAACTGTAGTTCAGATGTTTTTGAATAGATGGCTCCGATTGTCGTATGTCACATTTTCATTATTAATTCCTGGAAGAAACGATAGTCATGCCAGTCATGGAAAGGTCCACAGTCTGAGCAGTTGCATGCTCAGGCAGATGCAGCTCATTAATTTAAAATGTTGGCCCAAAATAATTTTTCAAAGGCATTACAGTTGATATATGGCTATCCAGCATTAAAGCATGTGATATGAAGTTGAAGGGTAGACTTGTGAAATTTATTCCCTTCATTTCATTGTTGTCTTAGGATATTTTGGAAGCTGAGCAGCACTTCACAAAAATTCTTGAGTTCAAGGAAGAAGATTCTAGTCCCTTCAACTGCCTCTCGTATTATGGTCTCAGCCAAGTCTATCTCAAATGGAATCGGTAATCAAGTTCTAATTGTTTTCACTGAAAGTAATCATTTCAGTCAGTCCTTTAACTTATTCCATTGTGAACTTAAAGCTGCCAATGTTAAGCGGTAAACATAATTTACTTGCGTTTTTCCATGTACATGTGGGGTGAAATTCTCCGCCTTACGTCGCCAGTAGCAGAGTTCTAGGAGAGGCGGAGAATCCAACAGTAGTGAAGAAAATAGGATCGGAGCCCATTGCTGGCGGCAAAATTGAGGTTCGCATCCCTTGCCAGTGGGAGCTTGCAAATGGGTCTTTAAGACCACTTTGTGGACCGGGCACCAGATCTTCCGGGCCCATGAGATTCTCTGATCCTTTGGACTAGGAACCACATGGGCGAGCATCACTCCCGGTCTTGGCAAGCGTGGCCTTGTCGTGGTGAACCTCGTAGTGGGGAACTCTAAGGGAATTGCCCCAAAGTCCATCCGAAGGCCACCCTTTCTTCCCCCCCAGAGACCCTCTAAATATAGGGATGCCCCCAGAGACCCCTAAATAAAGAGACCCTCTAAATAAAGAGACCCTCTAAATAAAGAGACCCCGTACATAAAGAGATCTCCCCCAGAAAACTAACACCTGTCAGGAAGCCCCTCAGAAAAGTGACCAGTCAGGGGACCCCCACCCCCCACAAAAGAGACCCATTCAGGAAGTCCCTAGAGGTGAGACCCCTGTCTGGCAGCTCGAGAACTGTCCAGGCAGGCAGTGAAAAAAAATAAGGCTTTGACATTTACCTGGGCAATACATTTGCTGTTTCAGGCACAGAAAATACCACGTGTCAATTTCTGGAACGAGAAAACCAGTCAGTTTAAACCCCCTCAGATCTTTGAGCTGTAAGCCAATCATTAATTCATCAATACTAGGCTGTGATTGGCGGCTTTCACACAGTCAGCATTGCTCCATTATCTCCCTTCACAGTTGAGTAACTCTGAACTCTAGCCTCAATGTTCCTAAATGTCAAGTTTTGATTGACAGCTCCTGGACCATTTCAAACATAAGTGCTGTCAATTTTCAGCTGACCACTTCAAAATCACTCGAGTGTGACAGTTAATTAGCTGCACTAATTAATTAATGATCCAAAGTCAGCAAGAGACCCGTAACCATCTAATGGCCTTCATAACTCATACAAATATGTGTCTGTGTTGAAGATGATAAAAACCACAAGATTGCCAAAGTTTTTGCAAAGTTTGTCCTTTCACTGAATTAAGGATTATCCAAAAACACAAGGAGGAAAAACATTTAATTTGCATTTTCTTTTCTTTCTAGATATAAAGAAGCAAGGACAACTTTAGAGAAGTCTCTTACACTGGTTGAGAGTAATTTAGTCCCAGGACACCGGACTTGGCCAGGCACGGATACAGTAATTGAAGAAACTAGGGAAGGTGTATTGGAAGTAAGGAAGTAAAATTGTACATTTTCCTTTAATAATTTAAAGATGATCATTAGATACAAACCCACCATTAGCCCATTCTGTTATGAGTCCATCCTGAATTGTATCACTTCAAACGCCATTGCATGGGAGTGAAATGTTTTGGATATTTTGTTTGAGTGTACCATTAGTGTACTTTGGAGTATAAAGGCCATATAGGAGAAGTTACAATTTGAGCTTTTGAATGAGTCTATTTAATAGAGGGAAATTTCACCTGTTAAATAACCTTGCATTCGTAAAATGAAAGGCTGATCAAAGCTAGAATTTCCCCCCCCCCCTCAATTTTGGCTTCGTTTTTGGCAGTGACAAGAGGCACTAAATTCAAAGTGGATTTACATAATAGCAGGTGATAGGATAAACATTGTGCTTGTGAAAGATGAGTTGAAAATTATTACTGATAAATATTTAAGGCTTTTTGGCTCAAAGTAGGCTGATGTTTGATTTACCTCAGATTGGATAGTACTTTATTTTTAGTTAATGGTTCAGAAAGGAGCTAGGAATTTAAAATGTTCTCTGCCAATTTGGCATTCAGGAGTAAGCGCAAGTAGAACATAGAACAGTACAGCACAGAACAGGCCCTTCGGCCCTCAATGTTGTGCCGAGCCATGATCACCCTACTCAAACCCACGTATCCACCCTATACCCGTAACCCAACAACCCCCCCCTTAAACTTACTTTTATTAGGACACTACGGGCAATTTAGCATGGCCAATCCACCTAACCCGCACATCTTTGGACTGTGGGAGGAAACCGGAGCACCCGGAGGAAACCCACGCACACAGGGGGAGGACGTGCAGACTCCACACAGACAGTGACCCAGCCGGGAATCGAACCTGGGACCCTGGAGCTGTGAAGCATTTATGCTAACCACCATGCTACCCTGCTGCCAAGTAACATGTAGGACATTGGTGATTCGTTCAGATTAGACCTCATCAACAAAAGCTTGTACTGATCGTACCTTTGACAGAAAACTACCAGGGGATTTCATAAAATGGACAAGAAATCAAAAGAAGTGGTGACCAAAAGCTTGGCTGAAGGAGGTTTTAAGGAGGTTCTTAAACGTTAAAAGGTGGAGGGATAAAGGAAAGGATTTCTAGTGCAAGGGCCTAGACGGCTGAAGATGTGCTGCCAATGGTGAGGAGAAAGGTTGAAGGGACTCCTGAGGCCATAAAAGATGAATAGAGAGTTCAGGAAGCGGTGTGAAATAGGAGAGGAAATCACAGAGCTCACAACCCCGGAGAACAGTAAAGGTGGGGTCATTGAATATGGTCAAAGCGGAGTTAGATGGGTTTTAATCTTCAAAGGTTACGGGAGCAGGCAGGAAAGTGGTGTTCGGCCACAATCAGATCAGCCATGATCAATTGAATGGCAGAGAAGGGGTGAGGGGCCAAGAATATTACTCCTCCTGTTCTTTATGTTCGATAAAAAGGGGCAAGATTATCTTTAAAAACGAGGATGAGAGTTTTATATTTAAGGACTTGGGTGACGCCAATGTGGATTAGGAGGAGTGGGTGATTGTGGATTAAAGATCAAGAAACTAGAAGGTAACAAGTTCTGAATTTATTTTAAGATGGATGAACCAGTGAAGTAAAGTAGTTTGCGTGCAAAGGTAGAGGAGACAATTGCATGCCAATACAAAGAATGCAGTAGAATATGAAAAGCGATCATCTACATGTTCTTGCATTTCTATGGACATGTGGAGCACCTTGCCAATCACATTGTTAGGGAGGGTAATCAGAGGGTATTGGGTTGCGAGTAGGACCCTAGAGAATCTGAAACCAATCAGAGCATCACTGCCAGAAATATTTCTATTTTTAATCTTTTGTCATAATATTTTCAAAAGAATTTTGCCAAAATATTATGGAAAGAGATGAAAACCAATTCATATGGAGACACAGGAAGCATGAAATCATTTGTCCCAACTGGAAAAGTTCAAACTAAAATACTTCTGCTTATACGTAATACTTCTTATAGATAAAGTGTTAAAATATTTCACTCCCAGTAAGCTGCTGGATACATAATTGGCATTCTTGAGCAGAACACATGGTATTTCTAGTACTGATGAGTTACTGATTCCTAATTTTTGTATGAGAAATTCCTTGTTCAAGAATATTGAGTTTATTCTCAGTGTTCATTTATTCACTAATGTTTCCACAAGTTGCATTTGAAAGACTGTTCCTCGTCAAATGCCAAGATATAGGACTATCCAGGTGCAGAATTTTTTTATTCATAGGACTCCCCAATTTAAATAGAAAAACAATATAGTCATTTTTCTTTCCACTTTTGTTGTGGGGGGGGGGGGGGGGGGGGGGGGGGGGGAATTGCCCTCTGGATGTTTCTTTATAACATCAGAATCCTGCCAGATCAAGGGGTAGAAATTAATACGTGTTGCTCCTGATTTTCGGCAGGTCGCAATGACAGATTTAGCATAGAGATACTGTACCCTACCTGAATTTTGTGTTCAGCCACTGCTAAAGTTATTGGATCATTTTTTAAAATAACTGTTGCAACCAGCCACCTAAAACAAGCATTCAGCACCTTGCGCATCTTAATGAGAGGGTTGTTACCGTTTGAGGACTTCGATGGGAATTTCATGTATGCGGAGAAGTGCCTTTCTTGGCCTGCCCTTTCATCAGTTTAACCCTCCACGGTCTGAACCTTAAGACTGTCAAGGAGCCAAGACTGTCAAGGAGCCAAATGACTCGACATTCATCTTAATGAAGTACCTATGTCAAAGGTATACTAGAAATGCAAACTTTTGTTGATGCTATGTAATCTGGATGAATCCACTGCTCAGCATCCCAAATGTTGCTTGCTGGTGATCGAAATATTTTTGCTTCTGAATCTGAAATGTTTAACTCCCAGCTTTTTTGAACCACCAACTAAAAATAAAGTACTGCACAATTTGACATCAGCAATTCATGCAGTTAATCTTGATGCTGCTAGATCTGCTGCATATTTCCAGCATTTTTTGTTTATATTTCACATTTCCAAAATCCAGTGTTTTGCTTCTTTTAATGGGGCTGTCTTTCAAATGCAGCTTAAGAAATGGTAGTAAATAGATGTACATATCAAACGCATCACATTTTATTGCAAATTTTTAAACCAGATAAATTTTGTTGATACTGTCTAATCTGGGTGAGTCCATATCTCATTGCCTCATGGGTTTCTAGATCTTGGAAATATCTTTGATTCTGAATTGTCAGAGGAAACATATAACTTAGTCCTTTTTGAACCAGGAATTGAAAATAAAGTATCACCCAAACTGGCTTGAACAACTCAGGCAATTAATCTTTATAGGGCCTGTCGACTAATTGTTGACAGGGCCATATCTGGGTCACTCACATTAGGGAAAGAAACCTGCCATCCTTACCTGGTTTGGTCTACCTGTGACTTCAGACCCACAACAATGTGGTTGACTCGTAACTGCCCTCTGACGTGGCCCAGCAAACCACTCGGTTCAGGGGCAATTAGAGATGGGCAACAAATGCAGGTCTTGCCATTGCCCACATCCCATTAAATAATAAACAAAATAAAGTATTAAATTATTAGGTCTGTCCCTAATGGTGGGTAGACCTTCAAGTGAATTAGTATATTAAACAATGTTGTAATGGGTTTATTCCATTGTATTAGTTTGTAACATTGAAATACAAAAGCAGAAAGTCACCTCCATTACTTTGTTAAAAGAGAGCAATGCTCACAAGGCAACTGTGATTCAGTACTATTGAAGTATTTGACTCGTGACTATTCTGAGTAAGCTGCTGAATACTGAATTGACACATTTAAGCACAGGTGCTTGCAGTGCTAATGAGTTATCTACTCCGACTCTTTGTGTGGGAAGTTCCTTATTCAAGACGTTATTGACTTTTTGGTGTACAGTTAGAGTTCACAATAAGTTAGTTGGTTTTAATTTTCTGTTCTGAATTATTGCACTATATTTTAACCTAGGAGCTGTTAAAATCCCTTCTTAAAGAATGCTTGTACCCCCCACCGCCCGATGCTGTCTGCCATTATCAGTTCTGTTATACCCATAACAACAAATGTGACATTTATAAATCCGATCCTGACTTTAAGGTAAGATTTTATTTCTGTACAGTTTGCACCTGTATGCATCATTTGAACTATCAAAAGTTTGAACAGAAGCATTAGAAACAAAAAACAGAAAATGCTGGAAACCTGCAGCTGGTCTGGCAGCAATGCACAGAGAAACAGTTAACATTTTGTCAGAATACAATTAAAAATTCTTGTTCTCTAATCTGTGTTGTGTCTGGGATGATTTTTTGAGCTGTGTAACTCTGAGGTGAAATACCTGTGTTAGGTCTATCCCTAATGGAGGGTAGACTTTCAGGTGAATTAGTATATTAAAAATGTTGCAATGGGTTTATTATATTATAGGCTATTAGTTTGTAACATTGAAATAATAAAGAATAAATTCACATTCTCTATTACTTTGTTAAAAAAGAGCAATGCTCACAAGGCAACAGGGCCTAAACTATTAATTTAGATTGGTAATCTTTTTCATTCTAATTGAAGTTTTTATATCTAAAAGCAAATGCTCGCTATTGTTTAAAACTTCAAGAGGATAGTTTGCAATTCCAGATGAAGCTTTGACATTTACTTCATTCTTCATCTCTGTAGTAGAGCAATGCCATTACATGTGCTTCTTGTAGTGAAGAAAATCCGAAGCTAACTTCAGAAACAGATCTGATAATCTTCAATGTAAAAAAAAAAAGATTTTCATCATTTCTCCCGCTCGCCTGAAAAATTGGAACAGAATATAATAAATTTGGCAAAATGGCAAATGGCATTTTGTAGTAGCACCTACAGCTTTACTTTTCCTTGGATGTTTCTTGTCCTCTAGTACCCTGTGCTAATGACCATTCTTCACATGTAAGCAGCTCGGGCAAAGAGTAACACAGTTAAATATAAATCTTCACCTGATGTCTGCATGAGCATACTAAACAGGGTGGGTCATTTGCAATCAGGTAAAAGCAATAGTAGGTGCTTCATACATGGTACATTCAGGCCCGTCTTTGATGCTTCCACCTGACTGAGCACTTTTCAGGGACAGTGTGGTTCATTGGTATACTATGCAATGTTTTATCTTTTGGGCCCATTTGTAGTTTTTTGAACTTGTCAAGATTAGGTGTGTCAGTATGATGGAATGGGACAGTATTTTTGTACTTTTGGCATCCAGCATTCCCGTCATATAACATGGGACTAAATTAGATGTTATCTTGAATCTCTACTGCACCAGTTCAACAATGAGTCTTAGAACATTACAGCGCAGTGCAGGCCCTTTGGCCCTCGATGTTGCGCCGTGCTGTGAAACCACTCTAAAGTCCCTCTACACTATTCCCTTATCGTCCATATGCCTATCCAATGACCATTTGAATGCGTTTAGTGTTGGTGAGTCCACTACTGTTGTAGGCACGGTATTCCATGCCCTTACTACTCTCTGAGTAAAGAATCTACCTCTGACATCTGTCCTATATCTATATCCCCTCAATTTAAAGCTATGTTCCCTTGTGCTAGCCATCACCATCCGAGGAAACAGGCTCTCAATGTCCACCCTATCTAATCCTCTGATCATCTTGTATGCCTCAATTAAGTCACCTCTTGACTTTCTTCTCTCTAACAAAAACAGCCTCAAGTCCTTCAGCCTTTCCTCATAAGATCTTCCCTCCATACCAGGCAACATCCTTGTAAATCTCCTCTGTACCCTTTCCAATGCTTCCACATCCTTCCTATAATGTGGCGACCAGAACTGCACGCAATACTACAAATGCGGCCGCACCAGAGTTTTGTACAACTGCAACATGACATCACCGCTCCGAAACTCAATTCCTCTACCAATAAAAGCTAACACACCGTACGCCTTCTTAACAACCCTCTCAACCTGGGTGGCAACTTTCAGGGATCTATGGACATGGACACCGAGATCTCTCTGCTCGTCCACACTACCAAGAATTTTACCATTAGCCCAGTACTCTGTCTTCCTGTTATTCCTTCCAAAATGAATCACCTCACACTTTTCTGCATTAAACTCCATTTGCCACCTCTCAGCCCAGCTCTGCAGCTTATCTATGTCCCTCTGTAACTTGTAACATCCTTCTGCACTGCCCACAACTCCACCGATTTTAGTGTCAACTGCAAATTTACTCACCCATCCTTCTACGCCCTCCTCCAGGTCATTTATAAAAATGACAAACAGCAGCGGCCCCAAAACAGATCCTTGTGGTACACCAGTAGTAACTGGACACCAGTCAGAACATTTTCCATCAACCACCACCCTTTGTCTTCTATTAGCTAGGCAATTTCTGATCCAAACTGCTAAATCACCCTGAATCCCATGCCTCTGTATTTTCTGCATTAGCCTACCATGGGGAACCTTATCAAATGCTTTATTGAAATCCATATACACCACACCAACTGCTATACCCTCATCCACCTGTTTGGTCACCTTCTCGAAGAACTCAATGAGGTTTGTGAGGCACGACCTACCCGTCACAAAACCATGTTGACTATTTCTAATCAAATGATTCCTTTCCAGATGATTATACATCCTATCACTTATAAACCTTTCCAAGACTTTTCCCACAACAGAAGTAAGGCTCACTGGTCTATAGTTACCGGGGTTATCTCTACTTCCCTTCTTGAACAAGGGGACAACATTTGCTACCCTCCAGTCTTCTGGCACTATTCCTGTAGACAAAGATGACTTAAAGATCAAAGCCAAAGGCTCAGCAATCTCCTCCCTGGCTTCCCAGAGAATCCTAGGATAAATCCCATCCGGCCCAGGGGACTTATCTATTTTCACACTTTCCAGATTCGCGAACACCTCCTCCTTATAAACCTCAAGCCCTTCTAGTCTAGTAGCCTGTATCTCAGTATTTTCCTTGACAACTTTAGCCCTGACCACTTAGTATCTCCTGTGTCTGCTTGATATCCCACGCTGCCTCCTGAGAATTGTAGATAATTTCTGATGGAACCAAGGGGGGATAAGGTTTGAACAGTTGAACTTGGAGAAAAAGCACTCTTTCAATTTATTGAACCAGGAATCAACAGTTTTTCTGGGTCATTATATTTTAACTTGCATACTCTGTTTCAACATTCTCCATTGGATTGTTTCTATAATTAATAAATAGTCCAGTTTGTTACCTGAATTATCTTTTTATATTGCCAGATGCAGTTCAGTTATTTTTCTATAGGTTGCAGAACTTAAAGATTCACCTTTCTGTATCTACAGGGGTTTGTTCGAGTGCACTGCAGTCACAATTGCCGTATTGAATACCATTTGTACTGCTGGAAACGCTGCAAAATTAAAGAACTCCAAGATAAAGTAGAAAAAGTGTGTATTGTAATGTTTATTGTATTATTTTTTGAGTATTTGGAAGTACCGTGTTCTGACAAACATACCTGCAACATATCATATATTTCAAACAGTGAGATTGGACTTTTTAAACAAATATATTCAGCTAAGCGAAGATTAGAATATCTTCTGAGGATCTAACCTGCCAACTAGATTTGCCATAGTAGTAAGACTGACTATGCAGGTCCCTTTAGCTTAATATATTGAAGATATTCTTATTTCTTGATGTGATGTAATTGAATCAGATTTTTCCACTTCTAAGATTTGTTTTGAATTGTTGCAGGACATTATGGGTTTAGACTGCCTCACCCCAGACTGTATAGGATGCATCTGGAAGGCGGACATATTTCAGGACTCGCGGCAAAAGACAGTAAGTTGTATTTGTTTATAACTGTATCAAGCTGCCATTTAACATTTGCACCTGTGGAGCAGTTGTTACTGTGATAAATGAAGTATGGTTTGAATGTTGACAACTAAAAATAAAAGATTTTCATCAAACCGGCTGAAAAGAACACAATAGATGGATAAATCCTTTTGTACGGAATATTTTATGAGAGCCTTATGATGGACTCATTCATTTGATCATTATTTGCTCACTCTGTGACAGGTGGTGCAACACATAAAGTGTACTTTTTCTCTCACTCGCCTTGTAACGTGCTGCCTGCAGCTCCCCAACATCAAGCCTTTTGAATGGAAATGGAAAACATATTGGCTTTCGCATCTGCGATGGTGACTGGATATGTCTGGATAAAAAATTTGGAAGTGCTAACTTTGCAGGAAGAATAAACTAATAGCAGTTTGCATAGCTTCACCTGTTCTTTCCACATCTCTTGCAGATTGAATGTTCAAAATCAAAAGAAAATAAAGTTAACCAAAATCCAGAAACTAAGCCATCTGCCAGCAGGTAAGTTCAGCAATTTCCTGGTTTCAGTTTTACTTATTATTACTGGCATGAAGGTTTTCCTGTGTCTGTCTATCTAAGTTCTCTGGACAGAGGAAAGTATGAATGAAAGAAAAATAGCTGGCCAATCAAAATCAAACGTACTGCACAATCAAACGTAATGCAGTGTACGGTCTACTATATTTACATTATCTGAAGAAAGGATTCCATGATTTCAGTCTTACCTGAAAAAGTAATTGAGCAAGTTTGCAGATTATGCATTCATGTCACTTCTCCATTATCTTTCCTTGACAGAATCCATTTTTGTCTTGGCAGGAGATGAACTATAAAATTATCCCTTTCCTGTCATATTCTGTACAAAAACAATTTCTGGTCCAAACTCTAAATTATATATTAAAATTGCTGTCCTGTGTTGCAGCATTCTGTTTCACACTATATTGAAAATTCCGACGTCAGACTCTGTGGGGAAAGTTCATTACATGTGACCTACCTAAGGGCAGGTCCTCTAATCATTTCTCCATGCTTTGCGCTTTCCTCTTCATTGCTCTTAGGAGCCTCTCAATTTTAATTTCAACCTGTCTTAATATCGTCATGCTTTTTGTCCCTCTTGGTTTACATCCCCCCCAATCTACCATTAATCACCGTATTCAGGTTCTCAGGCCGTAGAATACAGCCAATCCAACCTTGTCGTTTTCCCTTGATGATATTCACAAACAATCTTTCCTCTTTCACCATCCTCAGAACTTCATTACGCTCTCCAGCTGGCCAGCTCCAGCCTTTCCAGAACCACGTTTCATAACTTTCTAGTCTAGCTATAATGTAAAGAAGCATTAAATGAACTACACAAAGGCGTCAAAGTAGTCAGTCAATTGGTGATGGTAGTAAAATGTGCAGGCAAACCAGCCCAGTGGCTAGCTCAGCAGAAGATCTACAGGTACAAATGATCAAATGGTGAAGTGGTGATATCACACAAAATTAAAATTAACATAAAGATATCTCTCAAAATAAAATTGAACAAAAAAGTTATGAAGACAAAGAAAGAATGACAGAACAATGATTAACAGCTGGACCAGGTGTCGCAGTTTAAGTACTTGGGAAGCGGGCAGCACGGTGGCGCAGTGGGTTAGCACTGCTGCCTCACGGCACCGAGGTCCCAGGTTCGATCCAGGCTCTGGGTCACTGTCCGTGTGGAGTTTGCACATTCTCTCCGTGTCTGCGTGGGTTTCACCCCCACAACCCAAAGATGTGCAGGGTAGGTGGATTGGCCACGCTAAATTGCCCCTTAATTGGAAAAAATGAATTGGGTACTCTAAATTTATTTTTAAAAAGTACTTGGGAAGCACCTTGGCAGAAGATGGTTCTTGCTGTGAAGAATTAAAAGAAATGAGAAGGAATGCATTCTCCAAACATGCAGAATTGCTCAGCAGAGAAATGAGTAGTTATCTTCAGAAAATAATTATCAAGACTATGATTTGGAATGCCGTCTTCTACTGGGCTGAAACATCAACCGTGAGCAATGTGGACATCCAAAGATGAGAAATGTATCGGTGTTTTGCTGGAATATCTGTTTTGCTTGATGGTGGCATGGTGATCAGATTATTGTTTAATGTCTGATAAAGATAGCTGCTCCGATAATAACCGTTTAATAGCATGTTGACAGTTAATGATAAATGGTTATGTTATTAGATGAGCAACCAGAGTTTGAGCGCTCAAATCACACCAGTGCAGATTTGGAGCTCGAATTCAATTACACTAATAATTTGTGGGCTGGCACCAAAGTGCGATGTTTTTCAAAAAGCCCAATTGATTCACTGAGGTTTTCAGGTAGCAAACCTGCTAATTTTACCTTGTCTGGCCGAAATTCCACTCAAGCACAATACTATATGGTTGTCTCTCAATGTTTTCAAATAAACTAGGGACAAACAGCAGCTGTCTTGCCTGTGTCACTGATATTTTAAAACTGAAAAATGTAGATTGAGGCTCTGGCTGCATAATGTGAGACAGTGTTACGTTAGTCAGGAACCACGCTGGTATATGTCAAGAAGTACAAGGGTAATGTGGGACCTTTGAAAAGAAATGGCATTCCCGCTGCAAATGGAACTAAGGGAATGATAGGCTTGTCAAAAATAAATCACAAAAGCAAATTACTGTGGCAGCATACTGAAAATCTGAATTAAGAACAGAAAATACTTTAAATTCAGGCAGTAACTGAAGAGAGAAGAGATGAAGTTTCAAATTGATGATTTAATAATTGCTTTGTGCCGGTCTTCACAAGTGTGGAGGATAACATACCTGACAGTCCAGGGAAACGAATAATGAACCACTAGGTTTTAGAGCTCACTAAAGAAACTCAGTTTCTGCAAGAAAATAACATTTGGGAAAAATAATGGCTATAGATTAACAAATCCTCAGTATTTGATGGTTCCCACCAAGATTTTAAAGGAATTAGGAGATGTTGAAAATCCTTTTAGTCACTTGGTAGTTAAAAAAAACTTGAGTATGGCTGAAAGCGATAGCCATTGACTGGTGCATTCTTCATGGCAAGGTTTCCACCAATCAGAGTTCAAATGCCAACCAATCAGCACCATCTTCTCATATAGTATAAATTTTTGTTCCCTTTGCATTTGCTTTCATATTGTATCAAGTTACTGTTTCCTCTTACATGATGTTTTAAGATTTAGTAATTATGCTAGTGCAAGGTTACTAATATAATTAGATGGATATACATAGAAATTACAGTGCAAAAGAGGCCATTCAGCTCATCGAGTCTGCACCGGCTCTTGGAAAGAGCACCCTACTTCAACCCACGCCTCCACCCTATCCCAGTAACTCCACCTTACCTTTTTTGGACACTAAGGGCAATTTATCATGGCCAATCCACCTAACCTGCACATCTTTGGACTGTGGGAGGAAACCGGAGCACCCAGAGGAGACCCACGCAGACACGGGGAGAATGTGCAGACTCCACACAGACAGTGACCCAAGCCGGGAATTGAACCTGGGACCCTGGAGCTGTGAAGCAACAATGCTAATAACTGCTACCGTGCTGCTCTTATTCAAGAGCTTTGGTTATTTTAATGGTAACAAAGGACATTGTGTCCATATTGGGTTTGAAGAAAGATTTAGGAAGGAAGAAAACTCTAACTAAAACGTAACAATTTTCTCAACAGGAAAGTTAAGAAGTCACTTGTGGGAGGGGTTCATGTGCCGCCGAACACTAGCTACGATGTAAGGCAGAGTATACAGGGAGAAATCGGTGGGGCATGTAAGAAGGATACAGCAATAACCATGGGTGACTTTAATCAATATGTAGATTGGGTGAATCAGATTGTTAAAGGTGACCTGGAAAATGAGTTCAGAGTGTACTTGGGATGGTTTATTTGAGCAATACATTCTAAAGCCATTAAGGGAGCAGGTTATTCTGGATCTACTATTGTGCAATGATGCAGGATTGATCAATAACCTCATGATATAGGAGCCTATATTTAAAGTATTCAATTCATTTTTTTTAAATTAAGGGGTAATTTAGCGTGGCCAATCCACCTACCTGCACATCTTTGGATTGGGGGGTGCGACCCATTTAGACACTGAGAGAATGTGCATTAAATAGGAAGTTAAGGATAGTATTAAATTGTAAGAAATTATCCACAAATCTGCAATGTGATAGGTCAGCAGAAGTAACAAATAGTAACTAAAATTATTAGAGAGGAAGTAGCATATGTGTCTGGGGAATTGATAATGGAAAACAAGGAAATGGCAGAGGTGCTGAGCAGGTATTTTGTGTCTGGCTTCATTGTGGAAAATTTAGAAAGTTTCCAAAAGGTGAAAGGCAGGTATGAATTCAAAACAATATCCATCATCTGGGAAAAGATGTGGGGTCAACTATCAGACCTAAAGTTTGACAAATCACCAGGACCAGATCAGGTCTTAAAAGAAGAGTCTACAGAGGCATTGGTTATCATCTTGAAAATTCCTTAGATTCTGAAAGGATCCCAGTGGGTTGGAAAATAGCAAATGCAACACCTTTATTCAACAAAAGGAAACAGAAAGCAGGAAACTAGCTGGTTAGCCTAATATGTGTCATAGGGAAATGCTAATAGCCATTATTAAGGGGATTATAGCAATATGTTTAGAGAATCATAATGTGATCAGGCAGAATCACCATGGTTTTGTGAAAGGGAAATTGTGTTGAACTAATTCATTAGTTATTTGAGGAAGTCACAAACAAGGTCGATGAAGAGGAGCCTGGAGATGTGACACACATGGATTTCCAAGTGGCATTTTTAAGGTGCCACATCAAAGGTCACTATGCAAGCTAAATGCACATGGAGTAGGAAATAAAATCTGAGCATGGTTAGCTGACAAGAAGCAGCGGGTAGGGATAAGTGGATCTTTTTCAGGTTGGCAATCTGCAGCTAGTGGAGTGCCACAAGGATCAGTCCTGGGACCTCAATTATTTGCAATTTCTATCAATTACTTGGCTGAAGATATCATGGCAGCTAGATTTGCTGATGACACCAAGATAGGTGTCATAGGAAATTAAGTTGTCAAGAGGAGTTGGAGCATTTGCAAAGAAATGTAGATTGATTAAATGAGTGGGCAAAGATTTGACAGATAGCGTATACAATGGGGAAAATGTGAACTTGTCCACTTGGGCAGGAAGAATAGAAAAGCAGTATGCTATATAAATGGAAAAAGATTGCAGAACTCGGTTATGCAGAGGAACCTGGATGGCTTGGTACATGCATCACAATAATTTGTTTTCAGAGACAGCAAGTGATTAGGAAGGCAAATGAAATGTTGATATTTATTGCAGGGAATGGAATCCGAAAGTAGGGAAATTGTACTCCAGCTGTACAGGGCATTGGTGAGACCACATTTGGAATAGTTTATGCAGTTTTGGTGCCCTTATTTGCAAGATTATACTGTGTTAGAAGCATTTCAGAAAAGGTTCACTCGATTCATTCCTGGGATGAAGAGCTTATTTTATCAAGAGAGATTGAACAGGTTGGGCCTATGCCCACTGGGGTTTAGAAGAATATAAAGTGATTTTCTTTCCCCTGAGGATCCTTAGCCTGTGGAATTCTGTTCCCCAGGAAACTGTAGAGTCTGGGTCACTGAATTTATTCAAAGCTGAGTTAGATAGGTTCTTGTTGACAAAAGTTATTGGGAACAGACACAAAAGCGAAGATGAGACCACATCAGATGAGCCATGACCTCGTTGAATGGCGGATCTGGCTTGAGGAACCGAATGGTCCTCTGTAAATCATAAGATCTCATTGTATAAAGAAAATGCTAAATTTTCACTGCAAATGCCATCAGTTAAACTTCAGTGTTGATGACTGATAAATTTTATGGGCTTGTCTTTCGTAGCGTTTATAGCTTTTTATACTTGTTATATAATATATAAACTTAGACTTAATGTGCTTTTAAACAATCCTTCCCAACATTTGATTTTGACAACAATTCTGGAGCTGTGTGTGCATAGTTGAGGAATTTTAAGAATTTGGAAGATAACTTATGTAGATTTTATTTCTTTCTTTAGTTTTAACTTGAAGAAAGTTACCAGAAAAAAAGAAAGGAAACACCCAAATCAAGGACGACTACTGTTGAATATCCACCAGGAACAAACTGGTGAGTTGATTAACTGTTATAAACAACCCCTGTTAGAACTTTGATCGTCATGACTCTGCATTAACTTTTTCCAACTAGAGCACTCCATTGATTCATAAGAAAACTGCATTTGTAGAAATGTCTCTTAAATGGAAAGACCTCAGTTGTTTAAGACAACTTAGCATACATCTGCTATATTTCTGTCTGTTTGGAAAACATGCAGGATAGGCTCACTTGGATGGTGCCACAGATAATGAGTAATAATTAGCATTTAATTGGGCCTTTTTTCACTTGGACTGAGAAAGTTGGGTATTAGCATGGCATCCTGAAGATAGTTTATAATGAGATTAGATTGTTCATACTGGATGCAAATTTACGATGATCAAAAAAGGGAAGTTTAGAAACAACTGGGTTGATCTTTGGGTTTTCCTGCTGCTGGCATCCTGAGAACTGAATCACTTGCGCATCACGCCTGATTTGACTCTCAGTAGTGAGCTGTGTGTGCCAAGTGGGTGACGCTGCAGCTTGCCAAATATGGGAGGACAGGAAATCAGCTTGCTCCCATGTTAAGCCAGTAAGTAGGCCAGGCTAAGAAGCATGTATGGGACGTGGGGCTCAAATGGCCATCAAAGGTTGTTTGTGTGTGCCCAAGTGGAGCACTGTTATTTCTCGTGGCCTCGCAAATAAAATGTAAAATCTTCCTGGACTGCTTATTGAATGGCCTCTAGCAACCCTGTT
This sequence comes from Scyliorhinus canicula, assembly GCF_902713615.1. NCBI lineage: Eukaryota > Metazoa > Chordata > Chondrichthyes > Carcharhiniformes > Scyliorhinidae > Scyliorhinus > Scyliorhinus canicula. The sequence goes on along the minus strand of NC_052164.1, from coordinate 88,643,624 downwards.
AAACCACTCAAAGGATTGATAAAAATTGGCAGACTTGTACTGAACATGTGTATCGTTTTCCAAGATTATGAGCTTGAGATTCCGAATAAATGGAGCCGTTCAGGTGCCTCAGTTCATATTTCACTGCCTTGTATTTTAATATTTATCAGAAGAATTAAACAGCATCTTTTTAAAAATTGACTTTGCTTGACAAAAATGTTCATTTGGAAAATGGTAAATACAAAAGAAAAAGGGATCATTTTGAAACCATAAGTAAATTTCTGCAGAATTTATATTTAATAGCTCTGCTGTACCAACAAGCAAGGGTAATGTTAACACGACAAACTTATAATAATATGAAGTCTTTTATTTCTTAAACAGATATTTCAAACAAACAACCTGAACAGAACGACCTGAAGGTACAGTGACTATATTGTTATATTGAATTGCAAGAGACTTTAAAGTTTCTCTATCCTCAGCAAGAAAGTTTAATCAGCTGAAGAAATGTTACAGATAATGCTTTGACACCGTGCGGCATATTGGTCAGACACACGACATGGAATTTCTTTGCCAGCAAGTACTCTAAGTCCACTCAGTTGCCATGCATAATATCACGACACCCGAGGCTAGTGCGCAGTCAATTCCAGCCCCACTTGATCCTGAGTCGCAACATTGGTGAAATTTATTTAAAATGTCCAGGGTCCTTGTTTGAGCCCAATAAAGTGCAGTCACCAGGTTTGTGACTTTAACACAAGTAATCTTTTATCCTGTACAGTATTATAATTAAATGGACAGAATATATATATATATATATATATATTTGTTTTTAAAATTTAGATTACCCAATTATTTTTTCCAATTAGGGGGCAATTTAGCATGGCCAATCCACCTACTCTGCACATTTTTGGGTTGTGGGGGCGAAACCCACGCAGACACGGGGAGAATGTGCAAACTCCACACAGACAGTGACCCAGAGCCGGGATCGAACCTGGGACCTCAGCGCCGTGAGGCGGTTGTGCTAACCACTAGGCCACCGTGCTGCCCTTTGGACAGAATATATAACTGATTATCTGATACCTCTCCTCAAACCCCCCTCCCTAACTACCCTAACTCTGTACACAGCCAAACAACACAGACGGAAAAAAACTGATGGAAAGGGAAAAAACATATTAATAAAATATAAGGATCTTTGATGCACTGGGCTGACTTCCAGTTCATGTCTTTCTGAAGTTCGGCTCGTTTTGACATTTCTTCCTTCTAGGCTTGAGATGGTTTTCTCTGGCAAGGTTGTCTATCTTTTCCATTGACTTCACTTCATTTCAGGTTCACAGCAGGATGTGCTGGGCACCCACCACTTTCAGAACAATAAAGCAGTTCTTTCACTTCAGCAAGCAGGGGGGAGAGAGAGCATTCCTTTCACTTCCAAAGTCTGAATGCTTCTGCCAAGTTCTCTCAGAAAGCACCATGCAGAAACTAATCACTGACCATTGTCAGGCAGAGCTCTGTCCCTGGCTGACCCGCCAGTTGCAAGTTAACCAATCAATCCAATTCCCTCCAAATCTGGTTCCTAAGATCCACTTGGTGCCGAGGAGTCTAGCCTCTCGTCTCAAATAAAAAAACCTGGGAACACAGTGTCCTGATGAGCAGGCTGCTTCAACTTTGAGCCTTCTGCTTAAAGGCACATCCCGATTATGGGTCCACAGACCAAAATAATAAAGTATCAAAAGCAATGGGAACAAAGGAAATAAACAGAAGGACTCATCCAATATTATCTCTTAGAGTCAGCGTAGGTTGTTTGAAAGCACTTTTGCTTTCCAGTCAGGCAGTTTTAGTTTATGTCTCATGGAAGTGCACGATTAAGTTGACATGTTGGTGTACTGTATTATGCATGTCAGTACACTCTTGGTTGGCGTGATCTTGAGATTATCCACTGCCCACGTCCAAACCTGCATCAATCCCATCACCCATCAGCAAGGCCGGGATGTGTCTTTAAGCAGACATAGTTGCCCAGATTTAAAATTCACCCTTCCTTACAAATCCCGTTGCCTTATCTTTGTAATCACGTTCAGCCCCACTGTCCTCGGAGATATTCTGACCTCTTGAGCATCTTCATTTTAATCACTATGCCATTGATGGCCATGACTTCAGCTGACAAGATTGTGAGCTCTTGAATTCACTCCTTAATCACCTCGACCTCTCTTTCCTCCTTTTAAGATAGTTGGGTGGGTCTTCAACAGTTACATCAAGCAGCACTTGCTAAGCAGTAACCTGCTCACTGATGCTCAGTTTGGGTTCGCCAGGTCACTCAGTTCCTGATCTCATTACAACTTTGGTTCAAACAAACATGGACAAAAGAGTTCAACACCAGAGGTGAGGTGAAAGTGACTGCCCTTGACATCAAGGCAGCATTTGACCCAGTTTTGCATTAAGGAGCCCACGGGCAACTGGAGTCAATGAGAATCCGGGGGGGAAGCTCCCCTGGTTGGAGTCAGACCTAGCAAAAAGCAAGATGGTTCTGGTTCTTGGAGGTCAGTCATATTAGAACATTGAACATTACAGCGCATTACAGGCCCTTCGGCCCTCGATGTTGCGCAGACCTGTGCTGTTTTCATCTTTCTGAAAACGAAAATCCAACTTCCCACGTGAGGATGCCGTGAAGGGCAATAGCAACAAAATGCGTGTTTTACTCCACACTGGATGCGCCTGGAGATGCTCCGCCAGAATGCCGACAGCCTCATGGCCTTTTGGCGTGGTTTTAATTTGGTATCACAGGTCAGCTACAGCAGCATATTATTTCAGTTGGGATTTGGCTCTAAATTAATAACTGATTCTGGAGTATCGATCTCAAAAGGAATTTTTCACCCACCACTTCTCTTTCAAAATCTGAAACTTCTCTCATTTGCCAGTACTTCCCTTCATATATCACACATGGGCTTTGCATCCTTATTTGCGGTAGCACAATTGACACACCATACCTCAAGAAATCGTCTTGTACTGCTTTGTTCACAAGTTCAATTTCTTCTTTATAGACTGTTAACCAGAGGCCCTGGAGTTCTGTACAGAGCTAACACTAGCTCTGTCCTGCTCTGCATTCACCTGAGCAGCTCACTTCAGATTCTGTTGTGAGATCCTGTTCAGTAGGTACGTTGTTATTTCTGTCTCTGGTGATCTCTTATTTTTAAGAAAGAGATCCATCTTCACAGACCTCTTGCCAAAAACAAGAAAATGGAAGCAACTCTGCACCATGATTTTAAAAGCAGAGACATGGTGGGCCCTTGACGTCATGTACACACTGGGCATGTAACCTCACTGCAGCCACCTCTGGGTGGAAGACTGCACACGGTCTCATTTATTTTCATTTAAAAGGCGACAGTGGCTGCCATTCTCAACTTAAAAAGCCAGTAGTAGCTGTTTCCCACTTCTCCCACGATCGGGACCTTCACAAGAAGGGTGCGACTAGTCGCTCCTCGATCCGCCCAACGCCTGTCCGCGATGGTTGCGACCCGCACTTTTTAAAACCCTGCTCTGGTGTTAGATTGTTCACTTAAAGCATTAAATGTAAATCAGTTTATTCACTGCTCCTCAATCCCTGCTGTTATATTACCCAATCGCATGAGTTATAAAATATACTTCTTAGAACAAGTATTAATCTTGGGAAAAACAAGATGCCTCAGTGTTAATTCAATGCCTTACACAGATGGATTTTTCTCCTTGCAATTGTTCACACACTTTTGGTGTATAGCATTTGGGCATTTGTTGATGCAGTTTCAGCTGACTGCACGTTTGAACTCCAATAATGTCTAAAATGTCCTGATTTGAGCACATTCATCTTTTTTATCTGGTCGTCTTTTCCCTTTTGAGTTTGCTAAATTGTATTTTTAAATCTGTGAACAGGATGAAACAGTTGGAGCCAGAAAGAAGGAAGGGAAAACTAAGGTATTTAAAATATTCCCTTGCAAGATAGACAAAACAAGTTAGATACATTTAATGTAAAAGTCAGTTCAATTGGAAAGTACGTTAGTCAGATCATTACTTCCTCAGTAAAATTGTTACTAAAATATATATTTTTTTGTAAATATTTTTTATTGGGTTTTTGAACAAAGTATATTTACCGTTATGTACACAAAATAGAATATATATATATATTATATATATATATATATATAGAGGGAACACGCACAAAAAAACAAAGCAAACAAAAAATAAAGTTAGAATAGAATAACTGGTAGGGTATTATGTGCTGGCTCAACAACAGCAGCTCTGTACAATTGACAGTATTGTTTTTAGCACAGAAATCGGCATCTGTTTTTGGGGGTGGGGGGTGGAATCTGGGGAGGTACAGAGACATTTGAGTGCCGGAGAAACAATTACAGAGGGCAATACGCGAGTGGATCTGGTATTGGTGTTGTCGCTTGCTTCTCCCGGACGGTTTTCGCGATCACCTCCGCTTCAGCCGTTCGTCCCGTCTTTCGCCCGGATTTTCCTTGTTCTCTGCTCCTATAAGTGCCAAGTTTGTTATCGTTTCCCGTGTCCTCCTTCCGGCTGTCATTCCCCTCCCCCCAACCTCTCTGGTTCCTCTCTATTGTTCCGTGTCCCCTTCCTCTTTCTCTCCTCCCCCCCCCCCCCTTCTGCCCCCTTGTTGGGCTTGTTTAAAGGGAAGATCTCGCTTTTGTTCATGTTGAGTTTGTAGCCTGAGAAGGCAACAAACTCTTTCAGGAGCGTGATGATTCCATCCATGCTGCTTTGTGAGTCAGAAATATAGCCCCTTTGGATCTCCCTCCAGCTTTTTGCTGCTTTGAGAGCAATTGCTAATGGCTCGATCACTAGAACGAACAGCAGCGGTGACAGTGGGCATCCTTGTTGGTGCCCCTGCGCAGCTCGAAGTATCGGGAGTTGGTGTTGTTGGTCCTTAAGCTCGCCATGGGAGTGTTGTATCGCAGTTTTACCCAGGAGTTGAACCCTGTTCCAAACCTCCAGTACCTCCTATGAGGTATTTCCATTCGACCCTGTTGAAGGCCTTTTCTGCATCGAGGGAGACGATCACCTCTGGTGTTCTCTCCTCGGATGGGGTCATTATTACGCTTAGCAGGCACCTCATTTTCGAGGTTAGCTGCCCACCTTTAACAAAACCTGCCTGGTCCTCTGCGATCAGTATTTTGGCATCTGCATTCAGCAGTGAGATGGATCTGTATGACCCACATTCCGTTGGGTCTTTATCTTTCTTCGTTATCAGCGAGATTGAGGCCTTTGCTAGCGTAGGTGGCAGTGTGCCCTTGGCCAGCGAGTCTCTGAACATCTCCCGCAGGTGCGGGGTCAGCGCTGTCGCAAATTTTTTGTAGAAGTCTGACGGGAACCTGTCTGGTCCCGGTGCCTTCCCCACCTGCATGGTGCTAATGCTGCCCACGATCTTTCCCAGTGCTAGTGGTGCTCCCAGGTCCCGTTTTCTGCCCTCACCCACGACTGGTATGTCCAGTCCATCAAGGAACCGTTTTCATTCCAGACACCCCAATTGGGGCTCTGAGGTGTACAGGCCTTGGTAGAAGGCCTTGAAGGTTTTGTTGATCTTTTCTGGTTCTTTTTCCAATGTGCCTCTGGTATCCCTGATTTGTGCAATTTCTCTGGTGGCTGCTTGCTTTCTCAGCTGGTGTGCCAACAGGCGGCTGGCTTTGTCTCCGTGTTCGTATAGGGTCCCACGTGTCTGGCGGAGTTTGTGCACTGCTTTGCTGGTGGAGAGCCGATCAAAGCTCCTCTGTAGCTCTTTCGTCTTCGCCAGGAGCTCTACGGTCGGGACCTCGGAGTATTTAAGGGCTACGTCCAGTATGGAGTCGACTAGCTGCCCTTTCCTCCCTATTTCTTTGAGCTTTGAAAGCGATAATGTCCCCTCTTAGTACGGCCCTGCCCGTCTCCAGCCTCACGTCCATGTAGTGTGGAGCGTGGTCGGATATCACAATTGCGGAGTATTCCACTTTGTCTATCCCCGGAAGCACTGTTTTCCCCACCACAAAGAAGTGATTTCTGGTGTGTATGTTGTGCACTGGGGAGAAGAAGGAGAATTCCTTCTCCCATGGGTGGGTGAACCACCAGGGGTCCACCGCTCCCACCTGTTCCATAAAGTGGCCTAGTTCCCTTGCTATGCTTGAGGTTCTCCCCGTTTTGGAGCTTGATCTGTCATTCGTTGGATCCTGTCCAAAGTTGAAGTCCCACAGCAGGAACGGCAGGTCTGCCCACCCAGCCCTTTCTCACCCGCAGTCGGTCCTGCTCTCTCAGGTGTGTCTCCTGGAGGAAGACTGTCGGCTTTCATATTTCTTAGGTGAGGACTCTGGATCTTTTCACTGGGCCGTTGAGTCCCCCTACATTCCTGGTGACAGCCAAGCATTCTGTCTCCCCCGTTCCTGTGGGATTAACCATACTTACCTGGTGGACACGTCCCTGCCCTCCGGGGTTTCCCTGTGTCAGGGGGCTGTCCAGGATGGCCGCTGTCACTGCTCTCTCCATGCGGTTGAGTCCCTGCGCTCCGGATTTTCCCTTTGTCCAGGGGGTACCTGACATTGCCGCCCACTGTGCATCTGCCACACGGGTAGTCTCCTGCACTCTGGAGTCTCCCTTTGCCCAGAGACCATACTGTGTCGATGCTTGCAGTGATTCCTTGTTCCGAGCCTTTGGTTGTGGCACTTTGTAGCCCTATTGTTATTCTCTTTCTAGCCTTGTTTGTCTCTCCTTCCCTGTGGTCCCCTTCCTCCCGGTCCCGTCTCCCCCCCCCTTCCCATCTCCCCTCTCCCGTATACCTCTCTTTTGTCCCTCTTTCCCCTGTTCCTATCCCCCCTTCTCTCTGGGTACAGCATACCAAAACGCATGTTGCTTTTGTGAAGAGCTGCTTTCGCCCTATTGAATTTGGCCTGTCTCCTGGCTAGGTCTGCCCCAATGTCCTTGTAGACTGTAATGAAGTGTCCTTCCCATTTGCAGGTTCTGTTTTGCCTGGCCCAGCACAGGATTGTTTCCATGTCCTGATACCGGTGCAGTTTAGCCCTCGGGTGGTCCCAAGCCTTGGGCTTCGGGTGCAGCGGCCGGTGTGCTCCCTCCATTTCTGGTGGGTTGGGGAAAGTTTTCCTCCCCACTAAGTTACCCAGCATCTTAGCCACGTATGCTGTGGGGTTTTTACCGTCGATCCCCGCTGGAAGGCCCACTATCCTTATATTTTGCCTTCTCGAGCGGTTTTCCTGATCGTCCATTCTGCCCTTCAAGCTCCCCTGCGTTGTGACCAGTTTTGCCGCCTCCTTCTCCAGGGCCGTGATCCAGTCGCTCGTGTCAGTCGGGGCTTTTTCTACTAAAATACATTCACAAGGAGCCAGCCAAGCATTCTGAGCACTGTTAGTAACATCTGCAGTCAACAGCAAATGTCCATGTCAGAACTCAACAAGTTTAAGGCATTGATTTTTTCCTGATTTGAATGCCTCCTGATTGATATCCAGGAGGCGACACTGATGTTACGGCAAATGATAGGTGAGCAACTACCATCTGAGAGGAATACATCATGGCGCAGCGTGAGAGATGATGCTGGAGACATTGTAGTGATGCATGAATGAGAGTGAGATGATCTAGGGGAGACCTTTTGCTGAGTCTCTTGCGTGGCTGACTCAAAATTTGTTGGATGCAGAAAGGCTGGAGAGACCAACCAGAAACAAAATTGCACGTCAAATGTTGTCCACTAATAAAACTAGCATCGTCACAAAACAAGGTGGTAGTATCTTCAATTTTTTTTTTAAAGCATCTATTATGCTTTAAACCTTTTGTATTTTGTTTTAAATGAAACATATTTTCTCACTAACGCAGTGGAAAAATATTTTTTGCAAAAATTATCAACCTGTTATTTTCTATAATGTTTCCAGCCACACTGATTGTTAATCAGAAAATGTGTATGTACTGTTCTCTCATTCACCATAAAGAGAAGCTTCAACTTCTCTTTAGCTTCCACACTGTCTTTCTCATTTCCCCCCATTAACTCTTTCCTATCTTGTAATACCGCTTTTTCCTTTCATCAATTTTTTTTTTTAAAGAGCAAAATATTTTAATTAAGGTACTTGAGTTAGCTTACCGACAAAAGTGCATTCTAATCCCTGTTCTTCCCCACTTCTATTCAGAATGTAGGAGATTCAAATGAGTGGATGAAGAGTGATAAAAGCAGGTAAGAATTTAACCGTTAAAAGCATAATAGTCTGCCATTGATTAACTATGAACTTAATTAAAAAAGATGAGCTAGGCTCTTTGTAGGGGGTTAGTGACAGTATAGCAGGGCAGTATAATGGTGGCATGTTGTCCTAACGTTCTCTTCAAAACTAAAGCACTGGTTGCATGGATCAAGAAGCTTGGAATTTTCTTTGAAGACAGCGACTTGCATTTATGTAGTGCCTTCAAATGTAGTCAAAAGCCCCATAATGTTGATCAAATCTTAATCAAAGCAGACTAGATGGCAAATCAAAGAAGGAAAAAGTAGAAGGGGTGTGACCTAAATTTAGTCAAAGTGGTGGATTTTAAGGAGGACCTTAAAAGAGGAAGTGGGAAGAGGTTAGGGAAGGCAACATAGAATCTCAACAGTTCAAGGCACAGCTGGTGGTGGTAAAGGGTTGCAAAAGACACGAGAATTAGATGAACGGGGAGTTTGGGAATGGAGGTGTGGGCAGAGAGGGGGGCAGTTGTGGGTGGCGGTAGTTGGTTATAGGGTTCGGAGATTACGAGTGGCAATGTGATTTGAACCTGAAAGCAAGATTTTTAAATTAGCGATGCTGAAGTCGAGAAACGATATAGGTTACTGATGTCGGAAAGCGAATGGGTAAATTGGACTTTGGATGAGATTAAGTTCATAGGAGGTCGGGAGACTGACCAAGGAAACATGACAGTAGTCCAGACTAGAGGAATTTATTTTACATGGGTATGGCAGAGACTTGACGAATAAAACAAAATACTGCGGAGACTGGAACTCTGATAAAAAGAAAATTGTTGGAAATGCTCAGTAGGTCAGACAGCATACTTGACTAGCACTGTTCAATCTATCTTATTTTAAATAGTGTCATAGTCAACATTGCAGTTGTCTATTTGGAGGAACTGTGTTGTTGCTTAATTCACTGTGTGGTAGATTATGTAATCTGCTATTTCTGGATGATCTAAGGCATGCATTTGATGTGGTGCAATTAATTTCTTGCCATTCAGGTTGGTGGAATGTGTGGGAAAACACTGAACTAATGCATTCTTGTCAATATTTGCCAAAGAATCAAAACATCAGATTCGACTAACTAATGAAACAGCGTGGTATTACATTGATCTACTGTACCAGTATTTAAATTGAATGTGATTAAGCCTCATTCAGAAAGGAACCATGGCCTGTGACCCAGCATTTTAGCATCTCTGTGCAATTCGCACAGCTTTCCAGGATTTAAGCCTCTTTTTAGCCAACTTGCACATTGCCTCCAAGAGCTTGGACCTCCTTTCCTGCCATTCAAAACGGACCTCCTCCAACAACTCCTTACCTGAGGCACTAATGGTCACATGTTGAAACTTGGCAAAAGCTTGTTGGAAATAGTGATATGAAGAGCGGTTTAAATTTGGCTGAGAAGTGCAAGAAAGAATTGAGCTAGGATAGTGGACAGAGGACATCTGTGTTTTCTGGTTTACACGGTTGTGGTTAGGCACTCTAACATCATTCTATAATCCAGAAATGACTTGATCTCAAACATTCTGGACTAGAGACATTAAGTGTGTGTTTTATTTCCAAGCCCATATCTCCTCCCCCTAAAAGGTAATTCCACTTGTCTTCAAATGCCACACATTAATTGGAAAGCTGTGTCGATATTTTTGTTGGCTGTAATAAAAGTAATTTCAGAAATATTACAGTGATACTGTATTGGAAACTCTGTAATTTCAAGCAGATTCTTTTCTTTGTGAAGTCTGCATACTTCCACGACAGTTTGTGGCCAAGAATAAATATTTAAAGGTGACGTTTGGTTTGGCAGGTACTGCCTGCAAACTACTTTTCAAAAGTAATTCATACCTATAATTTGTTGTGCTTATTGCAAATTGCCATATCTTTGAATTATCTGCACTTATTTTTTGAAATGGTATGTGCCTCAGGACACTATTCTAAAAAATGTTTGTAACTTGATTTTTCAGATTTTTGGAAGAGGTAGAACCTAAACTGGACGACAGCAGTTATGCGGATTCTGATATGACAGATTATTACCAAGAGCCACCAAAAGAAGAAAAAGTGCAAAACTCCAATACATATTTAGATAATGTTCTTCAAGATAAGATTTACTCAATAAATTTGGAGCCATGTTCCATTAAAAAGAATAAACGCAAGGCTAAAGTATGTGAAACATCTCAACATAAAGATGGAGAACATGTTACACCAGTTGCTGACAATGACCGATTTAAGTATAAATCTCACTCTCCTGTAAAATTTTCACATTCTGCCTTGTTAGCAGAGGAACAAGCAAGCTCAGATAATACTTATTCTAAGTTAAAGTTTTTAAAATTCAGCAGTGGACCAGATGAACGCAGTGCTGTCAGTAAGGTAGGCAATTGTTCTAATTCTAATAAGTCAATTCTTGTAATTGATGTTAACGTCTGTTCATCTGTTAAACAATCCATGATATATTTTAACAGTGACAAGTTGGTTCCACAGAAGAATCTTTTTTATTAGCTTTGTTCCCTCTGAGATCAGTTGACCAAGAATGGCAAAACCTTTTGTACAAGAGTGGTGCTGCATTACTGGAGGGGTGTGAATGTCATGTTACTATTCAACAATGCTCGGCACAACATCGAGGGCCAGAGGGCCTGTTCTGTGCTGTACTGTTCTATGTTGTAGTTGCGTTGATACTGGAAGTCATTATTAGGAACAAAATAACTTTCATGTGGAAAAGCCTGGGGAAAGGGGAAAGTGGCAAATTGGATACAATAAATTGATAGAATTGAAATAATTGTAGAAATTGATGGATGTTTCTTAGAGGTGATTTGGCCTTGTTCCCCATTACGGGCCCATTACTTTTTTCAGCTGTTACGATCCCTGTTAATGTTGTAACTGGACGGGAAGATTCCAGAATGGAACCCTGGCTCAAAAGACCACCACTTTTACTTTTTTATATAGAATGTGGAGGAAGAGAGTCACAGGACCGTTAATTAGTTTTAACAACAAGAAAAAAATTGATTAAACATGAAAAACGTAGATTTAAACCCTCCTTATCTTAACAATTACATACAGGTTTTAGGAAAACATGGATTACAATGGTTTTATTCACACAGAGGCCCTTTTAAGTACACAAGATGACTGGGCAAATACATACTCCACTCTGAACCCTAAGTGAATGTTTTTGAATGTCTCTTCAGATCCCTCCCAGATGATTGTCACGTGTGGGTTTCCAAATTTCACTCCCAAAAACACATTTTAAAATCTTCTCAAATTTTAGCAGTTTGCATTCTGAAATCCAGACCAGGTTTTCCAAATGCTTTAGCTTCCGCTCCACTTTTAACAGCAAATCTAGTCCAGGATTTCACACCAAGCCCTTTAGGATTTCTTTGTCTTGATGGCTGTGCAAGTGCTCCTTATAGCTCAAACTCTCGATTCCCAGGCTGTATTAAAATGGCATCAGACGTTTAATTTACCTCTGATGTCTGCTGTCCCACTTTAAATCTGGTTACTGCAATTGTCTCTTTAACTCAGAACACTTTGTTTACTCATGAATTCTTATGAATAATGCCTTTGTCTCTGTTCTCTTAACTTCAGATGTCTTACAGGTTCTTTATGTCCCAATTCCCTGGTTTTCTGGACTGTATCTTGTTCCTTAGGAAGCCAGCATCTTTGCAGTTCCCTTGACCTGTCCAGCTTCTCCTGGCAGAGTGGAGGGTGGTTCACTCCCCAGTGTCCTGTCTCCAACTGCTCGGTCTTCCAGTTAAAACAAAGAACAAAGGAAAGCCCTTCCCTCACTGGAAAGTGGCCTCCTGTTGCTAAGCAACAACTTGTATTATTTATTCTTCACGCTGTAATCCCCTATAAGCACAATAGAGACATAGTTGGAAGTGAACCAATCCCCACACATACAAACACTAGGTCAGGCTTAAATCTTGCTATAGGTTTTACCCTTCCAGGGTTACAAACATTAAATTAAACCCACTGAAAAAATACCTTATTTCTGATGTTCTGATTCCTTAAAACTACCTTTGTTTTCCGAACACAACTTTCATATTTGACCTAGATTCAGGTGTAAGGAGCACCATTATAAATTTCGCAGATTAGTTCAATAACCAGAGGTCATGGATTTAAAATCATTGGCAAGAGGGGCGACGAGGAGAAATGTTTCATTGAATGTTCGGCATCTGGAACACTCCACTTGAAAGAGTTGTGAAAGCCAATTTTATAAGTTATTTCAAAAGGGAGTTGACTAGGAACTTGAGGCTGAGACTTACAGGGTTACAGACAAAAGCCTGTAACGAAACCACTCTTTCAGAGGCATGATGGACTGAATGATCTCTTTCTGTGCTGTAAGTAGAAATATAACATTGATTTCCATTTTTCTCCGGATGGGAATTTTTCCTGTTAAGTTAATATTTTTTGATCTCCTGCACCTGTAAGTAAATTTTAACTGCCGCATTTTAAGTGAAGAAGCATTTTGGATGTAAGATTGTAATTACACATTATAGAATTCATTGAGTATTCATTGAGGAGTACAAGATGGTAAGCACTTTGATTTATGCAGCTTTCCAGCATCCTTCACATTAAATTTGGTGTAATTGCAGCTTTTTTGGTTTTGTGCTGAAACTAAGAGCGCGATTCAGCAGCCTTGATTTAAAGTATGCTGGATGGCAAGTTTAGCGGGGTGTTCCTGGCGCCTGCAGCACCAAGACACATCCCTCTTTTGGATGGCAATTTGCCGTTTTCTTTGGTCTCGGAGAGATTCTCTCCGCCGAGGCTACACTTGGGAAGGATTTCCTGCTGACTGGCTGGAAGGCTGCCCCTTTCAACAACACCCCCCCTCCCCCTGTTTTTGCCCCCCCACCACCACCCCAACCTTGGGGAGGCCCCGGGAACTCCCCCTCTACCTGGTAAGGCCACCGGGCCCGATCCCTGGCAATGCCAACCTGGTACCTAGTCATTTTGGCACTGGCACCCTTGTAGTGTCGCTTCCTGCCAGGCAGTGCCCCGGCTGGCAGTGCCAGGTGCCAGAGGGAGAGTCGGGGTACAATCCTGGCCTGTCCCAGACCACCCGAGGGTCTCCAATGGCCTAAGAGATTTCCCCCCTCCACCCCCACCCACGTGCCATTACGCCTGGTCCATGTTTGTGTGAACCAGTACTAATTGGCGCCCTGGTGAGGTCTCCCAGCTGTGGCGAATCCGACGAACGTGCATTTAAATGATCCATACAAACCTGTTTCTGGATTTCGCCCTCACAGATCGCGATGCCTTGCGAGGTTCTGTTGAATCTCAAGAGACATTTCGAGCAATGCGAATCTCACGAGTGGCCTCTTGTGAGATTCAGCGGCCTCGTCCCAACACCAAGTCGGGTCAGCGACAAGGCCTCTGAATCGCTCCCTGAGACATTTGTATGTTAACCATAATTTCTGAACAATTGCTGGTATGGGGACCGTGTCAAATCAATCGCTACAATTAGATTTTATTGTAGACCGAAAACATGATTTGTACTTTTTTATTGCATTGGATATAATTGTATGGTGGGTACTAATTCTCTGAAACTTTAATCAGTAAAATCACTTGGGTTCACAAACCAAATGGTGTAAAAGAAAAATGAGCAGACAGGCCTATACCGATGCCAACTCCTCACCCCGTCCTGTCTTTAGTCCGGGACTGTTGCCAAAAATGTAAAATGGGTTTATTAAACATAGGAAAAAAACATTTGAATTAGGCATAGATATAAGTCGGTGTTTGACAACATTTTAATGGAAAATCGTTAAAATAAATGTAATTTGAATCGCAAACCCTGAGCAGATAATATATCTGGAGAAAAGCATTGGATAGAATATGGAAATTCACTTGTCTTCCATTATTCTTAAGCATGCCTCTAGTTCCCAGAATCCATACTGTTCCTTCATAATTATATAAAATCAGTATACTATAGGTGCTGATTCTTTTCTTTTCCTTTTCACCCCAAAGAACATAAAGATAAAGACTATTGATGCCGCAGTACTCACTGATCCTATAAAACCCTTTGAAAGCAAAAAGGTAAGATCAGAAAAGAAATGTAAGTCTGAAAATGATTGTAAGCCAATCTTTAATTTAAAAAGATTCTAAATGTGAGTAACTAAGAAGCTTAAATTGTTCCTTACTAACCACAAAACATTTAAATTGTTTTTAATTGACAGGTTCAAATGATGACCTTGCATTGACAGTAAAACTTCTATATTAGATTGAACCATTGAATTCTTACAGTGCAGGAGGGGGCCATTCGGCACATTGAATCTGTACTGACCCTCTGAAAGACACCATACTTAGGCCCACTCCCCCGCCCTATCCCCATAATCCCTACTGAACCTGCACACTAAGGGGCAATTTTAGCATGTCCAATCCACCTAACCTGCACATCTTGGATTGTGGGAGGAAACTGGAGCACCCGGACAAAACCCACGCAGGCAGTCACCCAAGCTGGAATTGAACCCGGTCCCTGGCGCTGCGAGGCAGCAGTGCTAACCATTGTGCTACCTTGCCGCCCATTATAATTAAGAGCTGAAACAGCGTGATCCAGTCTTGAACATTTATTTATTTATTTTTTAAAATTTTTTTCCAATTAAGGGCCAATTTAGCCTCCCCAGTCAACCTACCCTGCACATCTTTTGAGTTGTGGGGTGAGACCCAAGCGGACATGGGGAGAATGTGCAAACTCCACTTGGATAGTGACCCGGGGCCACGATCGAACCCGGGTTCTCGGTGCCATGAGGTAGCAGTGCTAACCACTGCAGCACCATGCCGCCCAAGTCTTGAACACTTTTGTTTTAAATTTGGAGTGCCCAATTCATTTTTTTTCCAATTAAGGAGCAATTTAGCGTGGCCAATCCACCTACCCTGCACACCTTTGGGTCGTGGGGGCAAAACCCACACAAACACGGGGAGAATGTGCAAACTCCACACGGACAGCGACCCAGAGCCAGGACCGACCCTGGGACCTCGGCGCCGTGAGGCATCAGTGCTAACCACTGTGCCACCGTGCTGCCCCAAGTCATGAACATTTATGATATTCCTGTCTTACTCATTATTCTGAATAGCTTTTAGCCTTTTCTCTAACACACAGCAGAAAACAAAAGATATTGTAAATCATAATGGGACTAAATGAAACACTCTTTCAGAAAGCCAGCACAGAAATGATGGAGCAAATGGCCTTAAACAGAATAAAATCTCACAATTTTCTTGTAGATATTTCCTAATAATCTACTGTTGAACTAAATTTCTGTACTTTTAGTGGACATTGAACAAATAACATTTAAATAATTCTGGTGAGATAGTAAGTACTTCATACTTGTTTGTTGATGTTGTGATGAGACTGTTCTCTGTCCGAACAAAAGGTTTGCCTAATAGTTTGTTTTGCATGATTAGTCTTTGCTCTGAACAAGGTACCAGATGCATATTATGTGGTTTTATTTGTTTTTTGACTTGCAGAGAAACTTTTTGTATCTTTACCATGAGAACAATCACCTTTTGCAGAACTATGAGAAGTCACAAAAATTGTATGTTCAACTTTGTGCTGACACTCAAAATGAAATCAAAACCTTCAAAGAAAAGCATGAACGGCTTAGGTTCAATGAGAAGGTGGGCTTAACTTTGTTATAAAACTTGACGCTATTGTCAAACTTGACTTATTATTTTAAGCAGAAAACTGGGCTTGCCTTGCTATTAACTTGAAACACACGCTGTAATATTTCATGACATCACGCATAGATTCCGCAATACTAATTTTAAGTAATGGTAACTCTTATCTAGATTAACAGGAATAGGCCTAAATTTTCCAATGGGAGTTCTGTTCATACCCAGAATGATTGGAAGCAAGTTTTAGACTAACAGAAGGCAAGATCAGCTCATTGGTACTGTGCAAAGTACAATTTGCACCTGTCTCGTGACTCAAAGATTGCAGGAGTGGGTAATTAGCGTACAAGTCACATTAGAAGAAATGGGAATAATCAGAGGCGTGTGTTGCAATAGAATAGCAAGAATTCTTAGTGTTTATGTAAGCTTTAAAAAAAAAGTCTATTGCTATTTCAAAACTTTTTATTGGAACAAATATTACTGGTGAAATAGCAACGTTAGATCTTAAAATCACACAACATTGAAACCAAGTTGAAATCAGTCCCATATTAACCATAGTATATACTGTATTGCACCTGGTGTAATAGCAGTCAACATTTCTTAATATTTTGAGAATTGAATAGCTTTTTCATCCACCCTCATTCTCTCAAATTGTTAATTATGTGGGACTGGGAATTTTAAAACAAAAGGGAACAATGTGAGTCTTGGTGGGGGTAGATTGGAGAGAAGATATAAATTGTTTCTGCAGTCTTTAGCGGAACGGGTATACTAATAATTAGTGTGAAATCATTTTTTAAATTCTCATTGAGGCTTAAGGCTGGAGAGGTTCAGTAATGTACATGTCTTAAAAATCCGGTAAGCATGATGTAAGTGTAAGCGTGATGGTAAGTGTATTAGGTTATTCAGGTTTTAGAGGATGGTTAACTTATCAATGGGAAATAGTGGAAATGGAAACAGACACACAACATAACAAAATAAAGTAAGATTATTAATTTTCTAACTCTTTGTTACAGAAACTGAGGGAAGAATTCGCAGCAGCAAAGGTACAGTTGGAGACTGAAAAAGAGAAACTTCATGATCAACGAAACTATCAATCGCAAGAACTCGTTGCACGACAGGAAGAACTTAAATTTATGAAGAATAATTTAGAAAGGTACGATGAACCTGAATGTCTCAGATTTTCTGAAGCCTCTGAGTTACAAAGTTGTGCAGTAAATGCCACCCTTGCCTATTCTAAGGAAGAGCTTTTTTATAAGTTTGGCTGCAGTTTCAGAGCCAGCTTGTTTAAATGAACTCCAGTAGATAAGCATGGATTTAGGATTTGACACATTATTCACATTGACAATTTTATGTCTGTTACTCACGTGATGATTAACATTTAGTTGGGAAAGGATTGACAGGCTTCATCTCTTCACTCTTGAAAAAACAAGGCTGAGTGGTGGCCTAATCGAGATCTTTAAAATTGTAAAAGGTTTTGAAATTGTGGCGAGAGAGACAATGTTTTCTCTTGTGGGGAAGAATATAAGTAGAGGTCATTGATATAAGATAGTTACTCAAGTACAATAGGGAATGCAGAATAGATTCTCTTGCCCGAGACGTGGTAAGATCGTGAAAACCTGACACCACATGATTGAAGAGAATGGTAGAGCTGCACTTAAGGGGAAACAAAACAATCATGTGGGAGATGGGAATAAATGGTTATGAGAGTAGATTTAAGATGGCAAATTATGGGAGGAGGCTTGAGTGAAGCTTTTTTTAAATAAATGTTTTTTATTGGGTTTTTGAACCAGGTATATTTACCGTTATGTACACAGAATAAGATATAAGAGAAGGGCACACGCAAATATACCAAAAAAAAGAAATAAAAAAAAATACAATAAAAGAAAAGGTATTATGCACCAGCTCAACAGCAGCAACTCTGTAAAATTGGCAATATTATTTACAACACATAAGTAGGCATCTGTTTGGGGGCGGGGTAGATATACATTTGCGTGCCGGAGAAACAATTGCAGAGGGCAATACTCAAATGGGTCTGGTGTTGGTCTTGTCACTTGCTTCTCCCGGATGGATTTCGCTGCCGTTGTCGTCTCACGCTCACCTCCGCTTCAGCCGTTCGTCCTGCCTTTCGCCTGTATTCTCCTTCCTCTCTGTCTCTGTAGTTGCCAAGTTTGTTATCGTTTCCCGTACCTTCCTCCCGGCAATCATATCACTGCCTCCCCCCACCTCCCTGGTTCGCCTCTATTGTTCCCAGTCTCTTCCCTCTTCTCCTCTCTCTCTCTCTCTCTCTCTCACCCCTCCTCTCTCTTCCCCCCCCCCCCTGGATTTTGTTTAATGTAGGACCTTCTTTGGGATCCTGGCATTCTTCCCTCCCCATAGGAACACCATGATTAGTTTGTCTAGTGCTTTGTAAAAGGCCTTGGGGATGTAGATTGGAATGGATCACAGTAGGAAGAGGTACCTGGGTAGTACGTTTATTTTGATCGTCTGGAATCTCCCCGCGAGAGAGAGTGGGAGTGTGTTCCATCTTTGCAGGTCCTTTTTTACTTCCTCTGTCAGACTGGTGAGGTTCCATGTGTGGATCCCTTTCCAGTCATGGGCTATTTGGACCCTCAGATAGCGGAATTTGTGTCGGGCTTGTTTGAACGGCAGTCCCATTAGTGCTGCCCCCCTACTTGTGGGTGTACCGGGAAAATCTCGCTTTTGCTCATGTTGAGTTTGTAGCCCGAGAAGGCGGCAAACTCTTTCAGGAGCGTGATGATTCCATCCATGCTGCTTTGTGGGTCCGAAATGTAGAGGAGCAGATCATCTGCATAGAGTGAGACTCTGCTCTCTGCCGCCCCTTTAGATCCCCCTCCAGCTTTTTCCTGCTCTGAGCGTAATTGCTAATGGTTCGATCACTAGAGCAACAGCAGCGGGGACAGTGGGCATCCTTGTCTGGTGCCCCTGAGCAGCTGGAAGTATCGGGAGTTAGTGTTGTTGGTCCGTACGCTCGCCATGGGAGCGTTGTATAGGAGTTTTACCCAGGAGGTGAACCCTCTTCTAAGCCCGAACCGCTCCAGTACCTCTGAGGTATTTCCATTCGGCCGTGTCGAAGGCCTTTTCTGCGTTTAGGGAGACGATCACCTCTGTTACTCTCTCCCCGGACGGGGTCATTATCACGTTCAGCAGGCGCCTGATGTTCGAGGTAAACTGTCTACCTTTGACAAAACCCGCCTGGTCCTCTGCGACCATCTCTGGTACACAGTCTTCTAGCCTTTTGGCTAGGTTTTGGCCAGTATTTTAGCATCTGCGTTCAGCAGATTCCGTTGGGCCTTTATCTTTCTTGGGTGTCAGCACGATTGAGGCCTGTGCTAGTGTGGGTGGCAGTGTGCCGCTAGCTAGCGAGTCTGTGAACATCTGCAGGTGCGGGGTCAGCGCTGTCGCAAACTTTTTGTAGAAGTCTGCCGGGAACTCACCTGGTCCTGGCGCCTTCCCCACCTGCATGGAGCTAATGCTGTCCATGATCTCTCTCAGTGCTAGTGGTGCTTCCAGGCCCCATTTTCTGCCCTCCCCCACGACTGGTATGTTCAGTCCATCAAGGAACCGTTTCATCCCAGACTCCCCCATTGGCGGCTCTGAGGTGAACAGCCCTTGGTAAAAGGTTTTGTTGATCTTTTCTGGTTCTGTTTCTAATGTGCCTCTGGTATCCCTGATTTGTGCAATTTCTCTGGTGGATGCTTGCTTTCTCAGCTGGTATGCCAACAGGCAGCTGGCTTTGTCTCTGTGTTCGTGTAGGGTGTCACGTACCTGGCGGAGTTGGTGCACTGCTTTCCTGGTGGAGAGCAAATCAAAGTTCCTTTGTAGCTCTTTCCTCTCCACCAGGAGCACTACGGTCGGGGCCTCGGAGTATTTACGGTCTACCTCCAGTATGGAATCGACCAGTTGCTGCCTAGCCGCCCTTTCTTCCCTATCTCTTGACGCTTTGAAAGTGATGATTTCCCCTCTTAGTACGGCCTTTAGCGCTTCCCAGAATGTGGAGGATGAGACCTCCCCGTTCTGGTTGTTCTCCGTGTACTCTGCTATGGCCTGCGATATCTTTTTGTTGAACGTCTTGTCAGCTAGTTGGGCACTGGCCAACCTCCATGTGGGACATTGGGCCCTGCCCGTCTCCAGCCTCACATCCATGTAGTGTGGAGCGTGGTCGGATATCACAATTGCGGAGTATTCCACTTTTTCTATGCCCGGAAGCACCATTTTCCCCACCACAAAGAAGTCATTTCTGGTGTATACGTTGTGCACTGGGGAGACCAAGGAGAACTCCTTCTCCCTTGGGTTGGTGAACCTCCAGGGTCCACCACTTCCATCTGTTCCATGAAGTGACCGAGTTTCCTTGCCGTGCTTGAGGTTTTCCCCGTTTTGGGGCTTGATTTGTCAGTCGTTGGATCCTGTCGATGCGCCGCTATGTCAAGGATTTCTGCATGGTCATTTTGATGAAGCTCCTGTCGTCCCAGTTGCGCTCGTACACGTTAACTAGTACTACCGGTAACCCCCCCCCAGGGCCCCGCTGACCATGACGTACTGTCCGTAATTGGTTTTGTCGCCCTAAACATTGTCCTCTTGCTGATCAATATTGCCACCCCCCTGGCCCTCATCCCGTAGCAGGAATGGTAGGTTTGTCCACCCAACCCTTTCTTATTGAGTGGCATGGACTAGTTTGGGCTGAATGGACTGTTTCCCTGCCATATACCCTAAGTAATAGGGGCGATGGTGGCACAATATTAATGTCACTGGGCTAGTAATCCAGAGACCCAGGGTAATGCTCCGTGGATCAGAGTTCTAATCCCACCATGGCAGATGGTGAAATTTGAATTCAATAAAAATTTGAAATAATTTTTGATTGCTGTAAAAATCCATTTGGTTCAATAATGCCCTTTAAGAAAAGAAATCTGTGTCTCCAGAAATCTGTGACTCTCGCAGTGCGGTTGACTATCGAGGGCAGTTAGAGATGGCTCAGCCAGCGACACCCACATCCCATGAATGTTTTTTTTTTAAAGTAGTTTTGTTTGGAGTCAACTGAGCGGCTTCAGAAACCTAGACTTATCAGGTTTTTCAAGCCATTGATATTTTAGTAAAACCTCTTCAGACTTCTATTGGTCTTCTGTTCATTTGCGTTAATTATTGGGAGGTTTTTTGCCCGGCGTTGAATTGGTTAACCTACCACCTCTGATCTTAAATGGAAATTATATACTTTAGATTTGACCGTTGGATATGGGCTTTAAAAATAGAAACAATATATGAAGACCTTAGAGAGGTGATTCTTTTCGAAGAATTAAAAGATTCACTTCCTTCGCTTATTAGGATACATGTTGAGGAAGAAAAAGTTAAAACTGCTTGATGGGCAGTAGAGCTAGCTGATAATTTTCTTTTTTTTCTTTTTCAATTTAGAGTACCCAGTTAATTTTTTCCAATTAAGGGGCAATTTAGCATGGCCAATCCTGCACACATTTGGGATGTGGGGGCGAAACCCACGCAAACACGGGGCGATAGTGCAAACTCCACATAGACAGTGACCCAGAGCCGGGATCGAACCTGGAACCTCGGCGCCGTGAGGCAGCAGTGCTACCCACTGTGCCACCGTGCTGCTCTCCATCATCCTTTTAAACCAAAGGAGGATAGAAAGTGGGAAGGAGAAAAAACAATTCATAGAGAAAGAGATGGAACAGTTTGGAATTGTCAAGAAATTTCTCCAAAAAGGAAGGTGCTGAGGGTGGAAGCGACATTCAGAGGCCGAAGTGTTTCCATTGTAACAAAGTGGGACATATTTGGGAAGTTTTTTGGAAGACCATTTGCAGTAGTAGGAATGGAAGCATCTGAAATTAAATGGCTAACACTGGTGCCGATTGGCTATGATTAATGTACAGGATTATGGGAATAGGCCAGGGGAGTAGGCCTAGATACGGTGCTCCTTTGGAGGGTCGGTGCAGACTGGATGGACCAAATAGCCTCATTGTGCATTGTAGGGATTCTATGAAAGAGGAGTTTGCGAATGGGAAAAGAGAACTAATGAGAACAATTGAGAATCAGTCAGGAAAAGTGGAGCATTTGACTGAGGATTTGAACTGCCTGTAGGATAAACTTGAAAAACAAAGTATTTATGAAGTATTGTGGAAAATGCCTTGAACGAGAAAAAGAGGTTCTGGTAAACGAGAATAATTGGTTGAATGCAGAATGAAATAACAAAACTAACAAACTGTTCGAAGTTCTCATGAGAAGAACAATGAGATTTGTGACCTTCAAAGCAAAATGGAGGAAATGAAGAAGATGGATGGTATGAAGTGTTCCAATTCAAAAGTTGTTCCTGTGAATAAAAACGTATTTTTTTTTTTAATTTAATAAACATTTGATTGAGGTATTTTTGGTATGGTAACAACAACAAAATAAACAATGTACATGAAACTATAAACATAGTGCAAAGTACTTTCCTTACAGGTTCCACCTTTATTAACCCCCCTCCTCTTTCCCCCCCCCCCCCCCCCCCCCACCCACTTCTGACGCGAAGAAGTCATAGAATACATTTTCATAGAATTTAGAGTGCAGAAGGAGGCCAATCGGCCCATCGAGTCGAGTCTGCATGGCTCTTGGAACGAGCACCCTACCCAAGCCCACACATCCACCCTATCCCAATTACCCAGTAACCCCACGCAACACAAAGGTCAAATTTGGACACTAAGGACAATTTAGCATGGCCAATCTGCCTAACCCACACATCTTTGGACTGTGGGAGGAAACCGGAGCACCCAGAGGAAACCCACGCACATACGGGGAGAATGTGCAGACTCCGCACAGACAGTTACCCAAGCCGGAATCGAACCTGGGATCCTGGAGCTGTGAAGCAATTGTGCTAACCACAATGCTACCGTCGACAAACGGTTGCCATCTCCGGGCGAATCCTAACAGTGACCCCCTCAGGCGAACTTAATTTTCTCCAAACAGAGAAAACTAGCCATGTCCGATAGCCAGGTCTCTGTCTTCGGGGGCTTTGAGTCCCTCCAAGCTAATAGTATCTGTCTCCGGGCTACCAGGGAAGCAAAGGCTAGAACGTCTGCCTCTTTCTCCTGGATTCCCAGGTCTTCCGACACCCCAAATATCGCCACCTCTGGACTCAGTGCCACCCTGGTTTTTAACACAGTGGACATGACAACTACAAATCCCTGCCAAAATCCCCTAAGCTTCAGACATGCCTAGAACATGTGAACATGGTTCGCTGGTCCTCCCGCACATTTTGCATACCTGTCACCTATCCCAAATATCTGCTCATCTGGGCCACTGTCATGTGAGCCCGATGAACGACCTTGAATTGTATCATGCTGAGCCTGGCACATGTAGCGGACGCGTTGGCTCTACTCAATGCGTCCGCCCATAGACCATCCTCTATCTCTCCTCCCAGCTCCTCCTTGCGCTTCAGCTCCTCGGTCTGCGTCTCCTCTGACCCCATAAGTTCCTTGCAAATGTCAGAGAAGCTCCCTTCTCCTACCCACGCTCTGGAAACTACCCTGTTCTGAATGCCCCTTAGCGATAGGAGCGGGAAGGTTAACACCTGTTTATGTAGGAAGTCCCGCACCTGCAGATACCTGAATTTGTTTCCCCTCGCCAACCCAAACTTCTCCTCCAGCGCCCTCATACTCGGAAAGCTCCCCTCTATTAACATATCCCCAATCCTCTCAGTCCCTGCTATCCGCCACATCCGGACCCCCCCAATCCATACTTCCCTGGGCAAACCGGTGATTATTACAAATGTGGACCAGACCGATGCTCCCTCTGCTCCCACATGTCTCCTCCATTGCACTCTGACTCTCAGGGCTGCCACCACCACGGAGTACCATGCCGGCGGGAACGGCAGATGCGCAGTTACCAACGTCCCCAGACTGGTGCCCTTGCATGAAGCCGCCTCCATATGCTCCCATGCCGACCCCTTCCCCACCACCCACTTCCTGATCATGGCTATATTCACCGCCCAGTAATAGTTACTAAAATTTGGCAGCAGCAGCCCTCCCGCTCCCCGACTCCGCTCAAGCATTACCTTCCTGATCAGTAAGGTCACAGAGTTGAAAAGGAATTGGATCATAAGAGGCCAAAAAGATTTCTGTAGTAGTACTAAGGTTTGCGATCAATTACTTTGAAATCTTTTAGGTTAGGTGGGGTTGCGGGGTTGGAGTGGGGGGGGGGCCTAGTTAGTGTGCTCTTTCGGAGGGTCAGTGCAGACTCGATGGGCCGAATGGTCTTCTCCACTATAGGGATTCTATGAAATTACTGAAGTTTGGGAGACGTTATTTGAAATAATGGTGGAAAACGGTGGCTGAACCTTGGAGTTTGTATGAAACGTGAAAGCGAGAGGGAAGCAGCGGAGGGAAAACATAATTTAAAAGAAGATTTGAAAGTGTGACTTTTGAAAGCAGAATTTGAAATCCCTCGTGGAAGCCAGAGTTCAGTCAGACAAGGTGGCTCACGGTAAGAATCATCTGGGGGAATTTTGAGGAGAAATCCAAACGTTCACTTGAGTTCAGAGAGGTGTGTGTCTTACCACAGTCATTTGGTGTGCTTAAAAGGAACCATCATAGCTTAAGATGTACTTTGTAATCAGTGTTAATCTTAAAATCTGTGTGTAATTGTTAAACGAAGGGGGAGTAGAGGAGTATCATCCAATTTTTTCATGCTTAGTAAATGTTTTTTTTCTTATTAAAATTAATAACGGTCCTGTAACTCTTCCTCTGCGTTTTATGAGTAAAAGTTATGATCTTTTGAGCCAGGGATCCATTCTGGGATCTTACCATCCAGTTATAATAGCAACTTGGAGCGCACCACCTCGTATTTATCTAGGTTCTTTAATGTAACAATATCTTGCAGACACATTATGAAACAAAATCGGATACACAGCTACATAAGGCAACAGATATTGGGTGGGATTTTCCTCCCCCTCTGCAACATGATCTGCAGTGGCTGTGAGCGACGTGCCAGTGGCCGGTGGTGGGATCTTCTGGTCCCGCTCTTGTCAATGGGGTTTCCTATTGAACACAGCCCTTGCCTCATGGTGGAAAGTCCCGCCCATTAGGGAAGATTAACAACAGCTTGATCAAAGAAGTAGAATAAAATCTCACATGTGACTTTTCTTGTTAGGTCCAAAAAAGCTATTCATGAAAACGAAACTGAAGTTCGGAAAATAAAAGAAGAAAGGTATTCTACTGCTACTTGCTGCACTATACTTTAAGCTTTTTAATATTGGCTGTTGAAGTAAAATGCTTAAATATATGTCAATTCTTAGCGCTGTACTCTACATGTCACTGTTAATAATGCATGCAACAAGCAGCCAGTAATTTTGAGGTTATCTTCATCAGAATGATTATTGTTTTCAGGGAAAAATGGAACAGTGAGAGGAAGAAGTTGCAGAACAATTGTCGCAAGATGAAGGAAAATTGCCGAGAGTCAGCAAACAGACTGCTTTCTGTTGAGGTAGATATTGCTGGGAAAGATTATATAAATAATACTACATTGATATTTGTGGAAAACTGACAAAAATGAAATCAGTATTGAGCAAACCGATAATTTGGTTTATTTCCGATCATATAGAATTTATTTACTGCTACTAGTATTCAGCAGATTGAAAGAAAGGTTATGATGTTCGTACTGTTGGTTTGATAAACTGAACTATTTCATTTGGTCAATTAGTTTTTTTCTACGTAAAAAGCTCTGACCTCTCACGTCCAAGCATTGTCTACATCTGCACCCAAGCCTCTCCCACTGAGAAAACAGCACAAAAGTGCTTTCAAGAGTGGGTTGGTAGCAAAAATGGCTGACATACGTATTGAATCTTTGCGTAAGAACATGACTCGCAAATGCAATGGGGCAGATTATCAATCCTGCACTCCATAGCTCACTTCTTGAAATTAAATGAAAATCGCTTATTGTCACGAGTAGACTTCAATGAAGTTACTGTGAAAAGCCCCTAGTCGCCACATTCCGGCGCCTGTCCGGGGAGGCTGGTACGGGAAAGCATGCTGCACAATCAGATTCCAGTGCTATTAACATATGCCAAGTTGTATTATATTTATACGGACACGCAAAATTAAACAACTTACATCCCCTCACTTCTCTGCCCAATAGCAGCTTAGTTGATATCTTTCAGATTTAACACATTGGGAAATTCTTGAGATCTTCAGTACAGATGTAAATTTATGAAACTAGCATTATAAAGTCATATTATAAAAGTGACATTTTTCAACTCTGCTCTCAGTATGTAGTATTTGGTAGTTCAGCAACTTGTCCAGTACATTTAATGTAATTAATATTCCAAGGTACTTTGCTGAAGCATAATTTGACACCCAGCCACATAATGGAGAGATGAGGGCAGATGATAAGTTTGATAACGCCCTAAATTTGAAAGAACTTTTTAAAGGAAGAAAGTGAGGTAGAAAGGCAGAGGTTTAAGGAAATTTCAGAACTTAGGGCCCATGCAACTGGAGGCATGGCCGTGGCGCACTTAAAATGGCAGATGCTTAAAAGGTCAGATTTAGAGGAACACATATCTCTGAGAGCCAGCAGCAATCCTAGGGGGTGGTTCAGTAATGGTCTTACACAAGTTGTAATCTGGATATGTTCATAAGAGTATACACTAATGGCAGAAGAATAATAACATTTCTGTTTGTTGTTACATATCTGGTATATTCTTTAATTAAAGGTAGCAAAATTGCCTTTTCTGTACATATTTTCTATATATTAATTTCCTGCTCCAGACACAAATTCAAGAATGGAAGAACTACACAAGGTTATATTTTCTTAATACCTTACTTGAGGAGGCTGTTGAAAATGTGAACTTTTACACTACAAAGAAGAATCGGTAAGTTCAATACATTTTGTAGTGTATTGGATGTTAAAAAGGCATATGAATCTGTTTGTTGATTCCTGGAACATCGCTCATTTAGTACGATTAATGCTGACTTTGATAAAATGTTGAACCAAAATCTGATGCAACAGAAAGTAGAAGCGGGTTTCGGAAGGTTTTTTGAGATAGATATGAGGTAGAGATGGATAACTTTTTTAAAAGCATTTACAGTGACTGGAAGGATCTCACAACAACAAAAAAACCCAAGTTTTAAGACTTTTACTGTAACAACACTGAATAAGCACTTTATAGGTAACAAACTCTAGACCTCAGAAAGATTTCCCCATTTAACTTTGCAAGCAACTGAAAATCCCCTGCCATTACTTACTTTATATTGTTCCTTAAGGGGACACTTGATTCTCTTGGAACTACTCCAAAGCTGTTTTATGCTCTCGATGGCCTCTTTCCATTCCCAGCCCCACAACTTCTAATCCCAGACCTGACTTTCACAGTGAAGGTTATCCTGGGGATTCCTCCCTCTAGCCAGTGCTAGGCAAATCTTCCAGCCTCCTTTAAATCATTACTAATTAGTATTTTCAATTTGATTGTGAGCTGCCACCCGTCTTCCACTTGGTGACTGTTTTTGAGGTTCAGGGCTATCTTAAGAAAGCTGCAATCCAATAACACAACAGCTTTCCATTGACTTTTCCTTCCTGAAAGCCCATCCCATGGCTTCCAGATAGAAATGCTAATTAGCTGCCCTCCAGATCCCCAACTCCATTTTATCTTGGAATTGAATAGATAATTTGTAATACCACCATTCATAAAACCTGATATTCCTAAGATCTTCCTGTAAGACCTGGAGACCAACAGTCTACTCATAGTCATCAGAGATGCTCTTGCCAGAGATTACAATTATGAATATATTTCTCTTCGTACCATTAAGTCAACCCAGGCTCCCTTTAATCATCAGCAACCAAAACACTCATACTTGTTGTCAGGCAGGATCCAGCAGACCAGATGATGCCCTTAATTCCATCATTAACTTTAAATCAAAAATAACTTCCGGTGGCGGCCATGAAGGAGTAGGTTGCACATTTGGTGGCTCCCGCTCGGGTCGGACCTTTAGACCTTTTCCCCGATTTTTCTTCGGATTTTACTTGAAAAATTGATAGTGGACGCAACTGTAAGGAGGAGCCCAACACCAGTGCATGGATAGGCGGACCAGGAGCGCTCGCAAAGGAAGAAATAGGCAAACAGAGAAGGCCTGGGTTGAAGCTGCAGAGGGAAAAAACATGGCGTACGAGCAGAGTCCTGGCTCGATGACCGAGTTGTCGATGGAGCATTTGATAAAGTTTATCCAAGATGGCTTCGCCAAGCTGAAAAAGGAATGTTTGGACCTGATTAGGGAATCGATTGCTCGGCTGGAACAGAGATTGGATGCTCAAGATCGGGCGATTCAGAAAGTGGAGAAGGCACTGACCGAGCACGAGAAACACCAAACAGCAATGGAGGTAGAGATGGGGATGCTGAGAGACCAGCAGAAAAGGCTCCAGGAGAAGGTGGAGGATTTGGAGAATAGGTCCCGCCGGCAGAACTTGAGGATCGTTGGTCTCCCAGAGGGGTCTGAAGGAGCGGATGCAGGGGCATAAATAGCGGGTATGCTCGAGAAGCTAATGGGGGATGGGAAGTTCACCTGACCCTTGGAGGTGGGCAGGGCGCACAGAGCACAACGGAAGAAGCCGTGTGTAGATGGGAACCCCCCCCCCCAACCCGAGGGCGATGGTGGCGAGATTACACAAGTACCTGGATATGGAGCGTATTTTACGGTGGGCCAGGCAGACACTGAGCTGTAAGTGGGAGAACAGCATCCTGCGCATTTACGAAGACCTGAGCGTGGACATAGCCAGGAGAAGAGCAGGATTCAACCAAGTAAAGTCAACCCTTTTCAAGAAGAAGGTGAGGTCTGGACTGCTGTTTCCGGCACGCCTTAGGGTCACCTATTGGGTCACTTCTATTTTGAGTCACCCGAGGAAGCGATGGACTTTGCCAGAAGGAAAGTGCTGGCAGGCAGCTGAGGTGTTTGAACTTTGCTGCAGTGTTCACGTTAAAAATGTTTTGTTTTTGCACTATATTTGTAATGCTTTCTGTATCGATCCTGGAGCTGCCATGTATTTTTGTAACTTAAAGTTTGCATTTGTACTGGTGGGGGGTGGAGGTGTGAATTTCCGATGTGGGTCTTTTCTTTTCTTTTTTGTTTCTTTCGGTTAACTGGGCTGGGAATGTTTTCTCTCGAATATGTGTGTCCAAGCGGGGGAGCCATGGGCGGGAGCTACCAAGCTAGCTGGGTGGGCTGGCTCACGGAAGCGCAGTGGGAGGTGAGCAGATGCTATGCTTGTTGAAGGGGGCTGTTTTTACTGTGCTGTTATTGGGGGGGGGTGGTGGAATTGCTCTGCTGATGGGGGAGGGACTGTTGCTGGGGGCCAAAAGGGAGGTCGGGGACGGAGGCTGCCTGTGGCGCGACCTGGAGACTGGCCTAAGAAAGGTGATCGCTCTCAGCGGGTGAGGCGGTGGGGGGGGGGGGGGGGAGAGTCAAGTCGAGAAGCCTCCCACCAGGCTGATCCGTGGAATGTTAGAGGGCTAAATGGGCCGGTTAAGAGGGCACGCGTGTTCGCGCTTTTGAAGGGATTGAAAGCGGATGTGGCAATGTTACAGGAGACGCATCTTCGGGTAATCGATCAGACTCGACGAAGGAAGGGATGGGTCGGGCAGGTATTTCATTCGGGGCTGGACTCCAGAACAGGGCTTTACTGACGGGGGTAGTGAACACTGAGTACTCAGCGATCACAGTCTCGGATCATGCCCCACACTGGGTGGACCTACAGGTGAGCAAGGAGTGTGGCCAGCGCCCGTATTGGAGATTGGATGTCGGACTGTTAGCGGATGAGGGGGTGTGCAGGCAGTGAGGGAATGCATCCAGAACTATCTGGAAGTTAATGACATGGGGGAAGTCTCGGCAGCAATTGTTTGGGTGGCGCTGAAGGTGGTGGTCGGAGGGGAGCTGATTTCAATATGGGTCCACAGGGAGAAGGTAGATAGAACAGAGACGGAAATACTTCAGGTTGATAGGAGATATGCGGAGACCCCAGAGGCAGGGCTTTTAAGGGAACGATGGCAGCTACAGGCGGAGTTTGGCTTGCTAACTACAGGGAAGGCGGTGGAGCAGCTGAGGAAGGCGAAGAGGCGATATATGAGTGTCATGTGAGAGTACCTTTAAGAAATGGGTGTTTAAGAAATGTACCTTTTAAGAAATGGGTGTTTATCAGTGATGTCAGAGTGTGGGTGATGCTCGGCTGTCTGTCAGCTTTTTAGTTTCGCTTTAGGCTGTTTGCTGAGGGTGTGTTTTGGTTTCTTTTTCAGAGCTGGATAGCTGCAGTCACAGCCAGAAGGGGTATGTGCTTCCCATACCACAATCTATTAAAAGTTGTGGGTCAGGTGAACTCCTTGATACACTTTGGGGTTCTCTAAACCCTGGCCCATAACATGTATATGGACAGAAGGCCAGCAGAACGCTTGCGCAGCAGCTCAGAAAGAGGGAGGCAGCCAGGGAGATTGGGAAAGTGAAGGACAGAGGCGGAAACTTGGTCGGAGATTCAGCAGGGGTAAACAGGGCCTTCGAGTTTTATAGCAGGCTGCATGAGTCGGAACCCACAGCTGGGCTGGAAGGGATGAGGCAATTCTTAGGGGGGCTGAGGTTCCTGAAGGTGAAAGAAGGGCTGGGGGCCCCGATTGGGATTGAAGAAATAGCAGAAGGGCTAAAGGCCATGCAGTTAGGTAAAGCCCCGGGGCTGGATGGGTACCCAGTGAAGTTTTATAAAAAAAAGTTCTTGGGGGTGCTGGGGTTGCTGCTTATGAGGACGTTTAATGAGGCAAGGGAGCGAGGGATGCTTCCCCTGACGATGTCACAGGCCACGATCTTACTTGATTTTGAAGCGGGGGAAGGACCCGGAGCTATGCGGGGTCTACAGACCGATCTCCTTATTAAATGTTGACTCCAAACTGTTGGCCAAAATCTTGTCCTCAAGGATCGAAGACTGCATTCCGGATGTGATTGGGGAGGACCAGACGGGATTTGTTAAGGGCAGGCAGTTGGCAGCCAACGTTAGAAGACTGTTAAATGTGATTATGATGCTCGCAGAGGGTAGGGACGTTGAGGTAGTAGTCGCAATGGACGCAGAGAAGGCCTTTGATCGGGTTGAATGGACCTATCTGTGGGAGGTGCTGGGGCGGTTTGGGTTTGGACGAGGCTTCATCGACTGGGTTACACTGCTGTATCAGGCGCCTGTGGCAAGTGTACAGACAAACAGGTTGACATCGGGCTATTTTAGGTTACACCGGGGGACGAGGCAGGGGTGCCCCCTCTCCCCATTGCTGTTTGCGCTGGCCATAGAGCCGCTGACAATTGCACTGAGAGTCTCAAGGGGCTGGTTCAGGGAGGGGTGAAACACAGAGTCTTGCTATACACAGATGACCTGCTCCTATATGTTTCTGACCCACTAGAGGGGATGGGAGAAATTATATGGATTCTGGGGGAATTTGGCCGGTTTTCGGGTTATAAATTGAACATGAGCAAAAGTGAGATGTTAGCAATCCAGGCAAGAGGGCAGGAGAGGCGACTGGGGGAGTTGCCCTTTCAGAGTGGTTGGGGGATGCTTCGGTATCTAGCCATCCAGGTGGCACAGGAACGTGAACGGCTACATAAGCTAAATTTGACCCGACTGGTGGACCAAATGAAGGAAGATTTCCGAAGTTGGGACATGCCCCCACTGTCACTGGCTGGGAGGGTAAAAACAGTGAAAATTACGGTCCCCCCGAGATTCCTGTTGTTTTTCAGTGTCTCCCCATCTTTATTTCACAGGTAAACAAGGTGGTCTCTGGCTTTGTATGGGCGGACTCCACCAGCCCTGTGGCGGTGGCCCTGAGAGTCTGGGGGCAATGGAGGAAACGTGGGAGCAGAGGGAGCATTGGGAGATCTGTTCACAGAGGGGAGCTTTCCCAGCCTGAGGGAGTTGGAAGAGAAATTTGAATTGACGGGAGGGAATGAGTTTAGGTACCTGCAGGCGCGGGACTTCCCGCTCCTACCACCAAGAGGGATACAGGACTGGGTTGTTTCCAGAGTATGGGTGGGAGAGGGGAGGGTTTCGGACATCTATGAAGAACTCATTGGGTCAGAGGAAACGCAGACCAAGGAGCTGAAACACAAATGGAAGAGGGGTTAGGAGGAGAGATAGAGAAGACAGGTATGCAGGAGGAGCAGCAAACCATATCCAAATGTTCTGGGCATGCCCGAAGCTTGGGGGATTCTGGCAGGGGTTTGCGGATGTCATGTCCAAGGTGTTAAAACAAGGATGGCACCGAGTCCAGAGGTGCGATTTTCAGAGTGTCAGTGGATCCGGGTATCCAGGAGGAGAAAGAGGCAGATGTTCTGGCCTTTGCCAACCTGGTAGCCCGGAGACGGATATTATTAGCTTGGAGGGACTCACAGCCCCCGAAGTCAGAGACCTGGCTCACTGACTTGGCTAGCTTTCTTGAGAAAATCAGGTTCACCCTGAGAGGGTCAATGTCAGGGTTCGGCCGGAGGTGGCAGCCGTTCGTCGACTTCTTTAGAGAAAATTAACCGTCAGCGTCAGCAGAGAAGAATTCTTTAATTCTTTTGCAGATATAAAATTGCTTAAATGTGAAAATTGAGAAAAGTGCATTTAAGTGCCATTCAAGTCTGTTCTTGCCACAAGTCATATACAGTTTGTCCATACGTGGGTTCCACCCAACTTACTTCATTGTTTAAAGGAAATTTTTCTCTTTTATGCTTGTTCATTTCCTGTGGTCAGCAATTAAGAATGAGGTTGAGACGAATGTCTCTTAAAAATAGAACACAGGAAAAACCCTTCACCAAAATAAGAGTGCAGTGACGTGCGTTTCTGAAAAGGGCAGCGTATCCCACCCCCACTGAGTTGACAACAATTTTTTTTAAAATTAGAGTATCCAATTTTTTTTTCCAATTAAGTGGCAATTCAGTGTCGCCAATCCACCTCCCCTGCACATCCCCGAATAGGCGCCGGAATGTGGCGACTAGGGTCTTTCCACAGTAACTTAATTTGAAGCCGACTTGTGACAATAAGCGATTTTCATTTTCATCTTTGGGTTGTGGGGGTGAGACCCATGCAAACACGGGGAGAATGTGCAAACTCCACACGGACAGTGACCCAGGGCCGTGATCGAACCTGGTCCCTGGTGCTCTGAGACTGCAGTGCTAACCACTGCACCATCGTGCCACCCCTGACAACAATTCTTAACTGCATGTAACTTAAACATCTAAAGTAGGAATTAAATAAAGATATTTCCACTGTGCTGTCTTTTTGTGATTTGTTACTGAACTTTTATAAAATAAAATAAAACAAAATGTGGCTTCAGCAAATTTTTGAAATGGCTGTGTATGCAGGGCAACTAATCGACAGATTTCTGCCTTCTCAGCTTATATTTGTATTTCAATGTACTTGTCGGGAATAGTTACCTGACTGATATTGTTATTATTGTTAATTTGAGCATTTTCTGCTTTTGTGTTTTCAGTTTAAAAGTGATATTTTCTATTGCTCCAATCAGGCAATCTTTGGATCATAAAATACATTTCATTGCTGCAGCAGCAATATTGAAAACTCAAGTTCAAATACTGCAATTTATACATAGGGCACATTAAATTTTCTGCAGCCGTGGTAATTGAAAATAATGCTTTTAAAGAAAAATGTATTTTAAAATTACTATTTAAAGCACTGTAAATTAGTGATTCTTAAGACAATTAAAGTCGCTGCCAAATTGCACATTAACCATCCCATTGTAAGAACACTTGAGGTTTAAAAGAAAGCAGTACGGCCAAATTGCCTTCTCCTGTGCTGTAACCATTCTGTGATTCTATGGTACATGGCATTGCCATCATGGT
Source organism: Scyliorhinus canicula (assembly GCF_902713615.1). Lineage (NCBI taxonomy): Eukaryota > Metazoa > Chordata > Chondrichthyes > Carcharhiniformes > Scyliorhinidae > Scyliorhinus > Scyliorhinus canicula. The sequence goes on along the minus strand of NC_052164.1, from coordinate 88,610,000 downwards.
CCTCAAGGATTTGACTGTTCTAAACTTGTTGCAAACTATTTGCATAGCGATTTGTAATCCAAGTTATCTCACTAAGAGTTGCCCTGTGCTTACTGGTTGCAAAAATAATATTACTTCCCACATTTAAAATGAGAAATTGAGACCACTGTAACAGTTCAAAAGTAAATTGCTATCCTTTCATATGTTTCTGATTATTTGAAGGAACGTTGGTTCTCCGGATATCATTGCTACTTGTGACATGTGGGAAAAAAGAGTGAAAGGAATTCAAGAACAAATGACTCTGGTCAATGTAAGTTTTTTAAAATTATTTAATTAACTTCAACTTTCTTAGCATTGCCACAACAATGGAAAATTGTGTGCTTTCTTCATTTTGTATTCAAAGTTAATTTCCAGGTGAGAACAGCATTACAGATCATAGAATCCCTACAGTGCAGAAGGAGGCCATTCAGCCCATCGAGTCTGCAGCGAACCTTCGAAAGAGAATTCTACCTAGGCCCACTCCCCCTGCCCTATCCCCATGACCCCTTAACCCCACCTAACCATTGGACACTAAAGGGCAATTTTTGTATGGCCAATCCACTAAACTGCACATTTGTATGTGTGTGTGTTTTGGCTGGTACTTCAGATAACTTTCTCTCTAAGCCTTTCCATCTTTTCCACCTCTCTCCTCACCTTCCTGTCAACTACATTTCTCCCTCATTCAGTATTTTGTACCACCCCGCCCCCAACCAAATCCCTATCCCAGCCATGATTACACTTCTGCCTTTCTATTTACCTGCTGCAATCCCCCTTAAATGGGACCACAGCTACCATATGTTCTACTCTTCGTATTCTCCAAAAAAGGTCTCCATTGAGGTTTACACCATTTCTTCTTCCTTGGAAGCACCAGCCTCCACTGACCTCAACCGTTGGTAAGCTTCATGCTGAGCACCCCTGCTAACTGGAAGATAACTTTGTCATCCATCTATTCCCCCCACGCACCACCAGGACTTTCCTCAACCAGTCAATCACCACTCCTTGTCCATCTTTAGCTAACAGTGAATCATGTACCCCTCCATATATGTGTGGAATAAAAACATACCAAAATATAAATGTAGCATGCTGTATGTTATGGGAGTTTACTAAAAATTGATTTTTGTTATAGGCTGTCTCGAGGCCCCAGGGTACGGGAATTTATAATAACGGTAAACTTTCGACGAGTTCTTGTAATTTGAAGCCGTCCCAGTACAAATTTGAACATCAAAAGTATTCTGCAAATCAACAAAGACTTTCACCATCGTCTGCAACAATTGAAACGGGTCAGAATGTTGCATTTGCTGGAAGCGCTGATTCTACGAAAGCTGCCTGGTTTTCACCAGGAACCAGGAATATAGGACTTGATGCAAAATCAGCGATGAGAACAGAGAACGGCGTCTACATGTCAGCTGCTTGGCCACCCAGTTACTCAACACAACCAACTATGCAGCCTAATTCAGCAATTGATCAGTTTGATCGCAACCAATCTGATCTTGAGTTAGAGTTTAGATTGTTGCCTGGTAAAAAAAGGTCATGTCCTCTTCAACTTTGCGGTGAGGGTTTGGAAATCCCAGATGTCTCCTCTGAAGAAAAATCATTAATAATCCCAGATGTTTCTCTCGCTGCGTTACGAACTTCACATGTTTCGAAGAATTGTCAAAATCACTTATTTGTGCCTTCAGGTTCAGCGACCAAATCCTTTAACAGCCCCTTCAATCATTTACAGTCTGCACGTACAATTGCCAAGATCAATAAGGACTTCCAGGCTTTACAGACCCAAAGGCTACTTGGTGGGACATCCACTGCTAACAGTTCACGAATTGATGGTGGGTTATCTGTACTTGCAGAGCCAAGATCATCCTATCATGCAGTAATGGAACAACTTTTCTTCAAATTTCCTACAACAAGCACGTAAGCCCTTATTTATTTTAGCGTTTGGAGGAAAAATATTTACCTCCTATTGAATGATGATCGTCGCCATCTGATACAGATCCCAAACTTTACTGCTGTTTGAATCCTGCATCTTTTGAAACCATTGGGAATGCCACCAGAAAATCTTTGGTGTAACCTGTTGAAGTGCTGATGAGCAACAAGATAAATGTAATAAAACACAGGCTCACACCCAAATTATACACAGGAGTTCATATCTTCAAACTAAGCTTGACGTCTTCCTAGTAGCTAGCTTGTGAAGGCGTCAAATTTCATTTAAGGTGCCTGTCATATACAGAATGGCATGATCTGGAAATGCAGACAATAGTAAAAACTTATTCCTAATGCAAGGATACCATTTAAGGTGGCTCGTATATCTTGTTTGAATACCAGCAACTTCACTAGTTGGAGTCTTGTATTTCAAATTTAAAAAAAATAAGTTAGTGCTTGAAGAGAAAAAGTGATTTTTAAAAAAAATCACTGTTTAGTCTCCTTTCCTCTCAAGCATGTGAATGCTACAGTTAGCTTTGACCAAAAAGTGGGGGTCATAATGGAAACTGTAGAAATTCAGTGAGTACACAATTGGTTTACAGCTTTTTATTCAATAATTTGAGTGACATAAAGGGCGCGATTTAACAAAAAGGAGTCCCATTTTGGCAGCATATAGTCGGGTTTTTCTCAGCACCTGCCGCGTCGAGAATAACCCCGCTATAAAACGAGACTCTTTATTTTTTTTCAGGCCTCACTCCAGAATGCACGACAGTGCGGGAAGAGAAAGAGATTGGGGCGCCATCTGTAAATGCCGCCCCGATCTCTCAACCCCCCCCCAACAGACACCAGACCGTGGCCACAGGACCTCTACCCACGCCCACTATTACAACTTACCCCTTCCGGGATCTTCAAGCCCCCCCCTCCCTACCCCGGGCTTGATCCCTGGCATAGGCAGCCTGGCACCCAGGCACCTTGGCAGTGCAGGTGTGGCACTGTCAAGGTGCCAGGCCTGCAGTACCAAGTGGCAGGGTGGCAGTACGAGTGCCAGGGTACCACACTGACCAGGCCCGACCACCTGGGGGCCCTCGATGGCCTGGGAGAGAATCCCCCCCCCCAAATTAACAATAAATATGTTAATCTCACCCAGCAAGGGCGAGATCCAGATCATGACTTCTTGCTAGATTTCGTTAGATCTCGTGAGGTCTGCCAAGCATCGCATTTCTCACCAAGTCGGGCGTGTAGAGACTGTTTGATCACACCCTTAATCTTGCAAGACCAGTAACTGATTAGTTTTGTCACTTGGTTTTATTTTACAGAGATGTATTTCATTTACTTATTAATAAAGTGAAAGAGGAAAATGGTGGTACTCTGTCAGGCTTATCTGTCATTGACCTGGTCAGACATGTCTCTCGCCATGTTGTCCAGGGCACCAATCTAGAAATGGTAAGTACAATTTACCTCTGCCTTGATTGTCGTGTTCCTAATCACATCCCAACATTACCTTTGTATTACAGTGTCACCACCACATTGCATAATAGCACAAGCTGTACCAGATACTACCAATAAAATAATAACCACCAGTCATGAAGAAAAACTCCACAATATTGTATTTATAGTTTTCTTTTCCATTGCTGTTATTGAATTGCTGCTCCTTCCCTTTTAATGATTGCTGTACTATTCTTGCTCTTTGTTTCATTTTTCAAACTTTTATTGATGTACTTCACAATCAATGACTATTTTTCCTTACCTTTTTTCCATTACTACAAAACAGATAGCATTTTTCACATAGAACAGAAACAATATCAAAATCAATATTTATGTTAATAAGGTGCCTGGTCGATGAATGGATTTGATCAATTGTGAATGTATTTTGAAGTTGGGTCCACTCATTGTTTACATGACATTTAGCATTTGGGTTAATGTGTGTCATAAAGTTTTCACATTTTCTGAGATTCAATGTTAAAATATTATTGACCCAATAATTTTGAAGGTATTAAAATGCATGGAATCTAAAGATGAAAGAAACTCACATCAGATTCTTGTGTAAAAATATGTCAAAGAATAAATAAATAACTGGTAGATTCCCTTTTATAGAGATTAGTCTGCCATTCCATATATTACATGACCTAACTTGAATTTTTATCACTGTAGCTTAAAACCTCCAGATGTTTTTGTCAACTCAAACATTGCAGCTGTACAGCTTCCTGTCAGGTTATTTTTTAAAAATACATGATTATTATACATCAGGGTTGAAGCAGAACTCATTAATAGGCAGAGTGTAGTAATCTAAAATTTTCATCGCTTTACAGAAATAATGAATTTATTACAGCAACAGTCAAATTTTGTCTCCTGTTATGTTCTAGACTTGCATATTATGTAGCTAAACATTCATGTAACACTTGATTCAAAGTTATCTTCAATTTGACCTGGAACAAATCAAAAATGGTAGCTAACATGAATATTACAAGTAAGCCGTATAAAATGTTTTCTTAATTGTAAATCACAAGAACACTTATAAAGTTGTTAGCAAATTTAATTAATTTGTGCATTTTGTCTATCTTTCAGACCTATCCAACTCCTTCAGAACTTTTTCCATTTAGCTCCACAAACTATGAAAACTCTTTCTTGTCCGGCCATGCCACAATGCAGCCTGACCTGCCACCCGCAACACCTGATAGATTCAGTGGCCGTATGTCTGCAAGTGCAGATCCTTTATGTTTTGAATCATTACCGCTTGGAGACTTACTGGAGCTGGAAGGCAGTTTTGATGGCTTGTAGAGTTTGAAGACACGTTACTGTTAAATTGGGGCATAAGAATTTATTGTAGAATTATGTGTTTGCTGCTGGCTAACAAAATTACTATTATTTTGATATTGCCATGCAATTTTAAAAAAAACCCTGCAATGTTTCGACCATATGTGTTCTCCACTATAGATACAGACAATGGCAAAATGATAGATTCAAACTTGTGTCGATCCATTGTAAAACGGTATTGTTTCCTTATGAACTTTAATCACAATGCAAGTGTAACTTCCTTTTTAATAAAATAGTATCTTTATTATATAAAAGGGGCATAATTTTCAAGGAAACTCTTTATTTTGGTGTGATATCCCTTTCTAGTGCACATGCTTTTTCTTTTGCCATTGTAGTCCGTGTTTAGTTGCCTACAAGTATTGGATATTGCACACACTTCCTCTCCGCTTTAGCATTTCTCCTTGAGTCATGACTTTTAAGCCATTCATGTTATGTCAGTATTTAGAATGGCAAAATGCTACATCAGTATTTACCCGTCAAAGCGTATTTGAAGGCCACCAGCCATTAAGTGGCGTAGTACAAAATAAATGATGCTACGTACGAACAGGGGGAAGGTGAGGTTGAGAGGTGAAGTGTCGAGAGAGAATTCTAGAACATGAGGCATAGGCAACTGATGGCAGGCAAACAATTGCCTGCAATTCAGGTACAAGTAAGCCAAGTCCACTCAACATTTTCTTCCCACATGATTTTTAATATTTCCTACAAGCTGTTTTATTTGCTTTTCTGCCTCTCAAAAGTTTTTAAAGCACCACTTTTCCATTCTTGGGCAGAATAAAGTACTAATAATAATCTTTATTACTGTCATAATTAGGCTTACATTAACACTGCAATGAAGTTACTGTGAAATTTCCCTAGTCACCACACTCCGGCACCTGTTCGGGTACACTGAGGGAGAATTCAGAATGTCCAATTTTGCGGGACTTTTGTGGGAGGAAACCGGAGCACCCGGAGGAAACTCGTGCAGACACGGGGAGAATGTGCAAATTCTGCACAAGCAGTGCCCAAGCCGGGAATCAAACCTGGGACCCTGTCGCTGTGAAGCAACAGTGCCAACCACTGTGCTGCAGTGCCACCCAGAGACTGAACAAAGATGCTATTTGTAAAACGCTTGTTAAGTTTGCATTGTTGATTTGGTATTATGAAAGTAGGTGGTATTCCACAGTTGAAAAATGAATTGAAAAGGAACTCTTATCAAAGCTTAGTGCAGTAGTAGTTTGCAATTGGAAGTTCAAGCTCTGCAAGAATCAACAAACTAACTGCTGTCAGAAGCAGCGTTGAATTTGAACTTTTACATGTAATTTTTTTTAATGATTATTTTGAAAGTATTGTCATATTTGGCGTGTAGAAAGCTGCTTGAACCTAACAGCCATAATAGACAGTTATTTCATTTGAATAATTCCATGGTTTTATGTCATGCACTTTGTGAACATGTTATGGAAGCACATAAGGACACTGGCCTGGATTTATGGTCAGTGCTAACCTCAAGCAACTGCCCACAAAAATTTAATGGACCTAGTGCATAGATATCCTTGATTTTAACATTGTTTTAGTTTTTCTGCCATTTATAGACGATCTGTTGATGCTCCACAATAGGGATGGTAGATACCAGACTGATCAGCTAGTCGGGTTGAAGGATTCTCAGAGCAAAGCATGGAATAAAAATACAGAATATAATTCACATTTCAAACATTTTACAGAAAGAAAATTAAAGATTGAGCCAAAACAGAGTTGGGAGAGAGAAGCTGATTATCAATTTTTTATTAAAATTCTAACAATTTTGCAATGAGAGGGAATGAGAATTTACTGTTGCAGAATTAGTTTTTCAGGGCCAGACAGAGATTATAACTTTAGTATGTTATGACTCCTGATTGAACAAGGCGTAACATGTTTTTTGATTTTTAACTGTGAAAATAGGATATAAAAGATGAAGTTCATGTCAAACCCGATTTTAATTGCATTGATGAAGACTGCAACAGCACACCCTGTGAAGGAATGGGATTTCGCTGATTGCAATTCCTGTCTTTAACTGCACATGTGCACTGGGCTGGTTTAGCACAGTGGGCTAAACAGATGGCTTGTAAAGCGGAACCAGACCATCATTGCGGGTTCAATTCCCGTACCAGCCTCCCCAAACAGGCACCGGAATGTGGCGACTCAGGGCTTTTCACAGTAACTTCATTTGAAGCCTATTTGTGACTATAAGCAATTTTCATTTCAGTGACCGATGTTACCATAGCGACAGCAAGTGCTGACTTTAGCATAAATGAGTGCAAATTGAAGGCCAATGTTTGCTTGGCTTCAAGCTTTTAAATTCCTTTCCTATACCCCTTTGCCTCTCTATCTCACTTTCCTCCTTAAAATCTACCTGTTTGACCAAGCTTTTGGACGTACATCCTTATATCACCTTCTGTGACTTGGTGTCCTATGAAATGTTGAGAGGCTTGTTTTCTTTATTCTTTCATGGGATGCGGCATCACTACAAGGTCAGCATTTGTTACCCACCCCTAATTCCCTTTGAAATGAGTTGCTTGCTAGGCCATTTCAGAAGGTAGTTAAGGGTGAACCACATTGCTGTCACATGTAGACCAAACCAGGTAAGATGAAGGATTTCTGCAAGGACATTAGCGAACCAGATGGATTTTTAATTACAATCGACAATGGTGCTGCAGTCATCATTAGACTTCCGGTTCCAGAATTATATTGAATTCAAATTCTACTCTTTGGCGTGGTAGGATTCCAATGCAACGAAAAGATTTATGTGGACACTGAAAAACATTAGCAGATTTGTAGGAAGGCACCTTGGTGCACTACATTAACTAATCATTATGTAGACGTGGGTAACTCCAACCTGATAAAGTAACATCCATCTCGACAGTTGGAGGTGGGAATCCAGTGCATGTTGGATATTCTTCGGAAGCAAGCGAAAATGGTGTGGTCCACAGAACACCAAGCAGCATTTGGGAGAATGAGGGCCATCCTGATGGGTGAGCCAGTATTGGCCGCCCTGGATGTTTGCAGATCTTTCAGTATTAAGATTGTACACCTCCCCAGAAGGGATAATGTGATAGCAGATGCTTTGTCACAGGTTTACAGGCTGATTAGTTAACTATACGAACTGGGAGAGAACCTGCATAGCAAGGAAGGAGGGAGACGTAAAAAATAGAACAGGAGGAGGTCATTTGGCCCTTTGAGCCTGTTCCACCATTCATGGTGATCATGGCTGATCATCAAATTCAATACTCTGATCCTGCCATCCCCCCATATATCCCTTTTAGCCCCAAGAGCTATATCTCATTCCTTCTTGAAATTGCAACATTTTGGCCGCAACTACTTTGTGTGGTAGTGAATTCCACAGATTCACCACTCTCTGGGTGAAGACATTTCTCATAGTCCTTAAAAGGTTTACCCTTATCTTTAAACTATGGCCCCTAGTGCTGGATTCCCACACCATCAGGAACATTATTTCTGAATCTGTCCTGTCCATTCCTGTTAGAATTTTATACATTTCTATCAGTTCCCGTCTCACTCTTCTAAGCTCCAATGAATATAACCCTAACCGACTTAGTCTTTCCTTATATGACTGTCCAGCCATCCCAGGGATCAGCCTGGTAAACCTTTGCTGCACTCCCTCCAAATTCCTTCCTAAGATAAGGACACCAAAACTGCACACAATATACCAGGTGTGGCTTCACCAATACTATACAATTGCAGTAAAACATCTCTATTCGTATACTCAAATCTCACTGTAAAGGCCAACGTACCATTTGTCTTCTGTGCTCCCTGCTGTACCTGCGTGCTTACTTTTAGCGACTGATATACGAGGACACCATGGTCCAGCTGAGTATTCACCTCTTAATTTACACCCATTCAGATAATACTCTGCCTGCCTATTTATCCACCACCTCACATTTATTCACATTATTACTGCACCTGGCAAACAGTTCCCTGTTTTCTCTCTATCTCCCTTTTTGAATAGCGGGATTATATAAGCTACCCTCCAATCTTTGATTTGATTTATTATTGTCACATGTATTGGTATACAGTGAAAAGTATTGTTTCTTGCATGTTGTACAAACAATGCATACAATACATAGGGAAGGAAGGGGAGACTGCAGAATATAATGTTACAGTTATAGCAAAGTGTAGAGAAAATATAAACTTAATACGAGGTAGATCCATTCAAAAGTCTTATGGCAGTAGGGAAGAAGCTGTTTTTGAGTCGGTTGGTACGTGACCTCAAACTTTGGTATCTTTTACTTGACGGAAGAAGGTGGAAGAGAGTATGTTTGGGGTGAGTGGGGTCCTTAATTATGCTACCTACCTTTCCGAGGCAGCGGGAATTGTAGACAGTCGATGGATGGGAGGCTGGTTTGAGTGATGGATTGCGCTACATTCACGACGTTTTGTAATTTTCTGCGGTCTTGGGCAGAGCAGGATCCATACCAGGCTGTGATACAAACAGAAAGAATGTTTTCTATGGTGCATCTGTAGGAGTTGGTGAGTGTCGTAGGTGACATGCCAAATTTCATTAGTCTTCTGAGAAAGTAGAGTCGTTGGTGGGCTTTCTTAACTATAGTGTCAGCATGGGGGGACCAGGACAGGTTGTTGGTGATCTGGACACCTCAAAACTTGAAGCTCTTGACCCTTTCTACTTCGTTCCCATTGATGTAGACAGGGGCATGTTATCCACTACGCTTCCTGAAGTCGGTGACCATCTCCTTCGTTTTGTTGACATTGAGGGAGAGATTATTGTCGTCGCACCAGTTCACCAGATTCTCTATCTCATTCCTGTACTCTGTCTCGTCATTATTTGAAATCCGACCCACGACTGAGGTGTCATCAGCAAATTTGAAAATCGAGTTCGAGGGGAATTTGGCCACACAGTCATAGGTGTGCAAAGAATATAGTAGGGGGCTGAGGACACAGCCTTGGTGGGCACCGGTGTTGAGGATGATCGTGGAGGAGGTATTGTTGCCTATCCTTACTGATTGTGGCCTGTGGGTTCGAAAGTTCAGGATCCAGTCACAGAGGGAGGAGCCGAGGCCATCTGGGCCAGTGGCTTTCCGTGGGTTGACCTAACGTCTACAATGGTGAGCTCAGATACAAGTTCATCCGAGGCTTCTGGGGTGGAGGGCTTGCTCTTGCTGACCTCTTGCTCAAAGCGTGCATCGAATGCGTGGAGCTCATCAGGGAGGGGTGCATTGGAGCCGGTGATTTTACATGCCTTCATCTTGTAGCCCGTTATGTTTTGCAGACCTTACCATAGTCAGTGGGGGTCCGTGTGGCTAGCCTGGGACTCGAGCTTGGTCCGGTATTGTCTTTTGGCATCTTTGATGGATCTCCTTAGATCATATCTGGCTTTCTTGTATAGGTCAGGGTCGCCTGACTTGAATGTCTCAGACCTAGACTTCAGCAAGCAGTGGATATCCCTGCTCATCCAGGGTTTCCGGTTGGGAAACACACGGATTTGTTTCTTTGGCACACAGTCTTCTACACAGTTACTAATGAAGTCAGTTACTGTAGTGGCGTACTCGTTCAGGCTGGTCGCAGAGTTTTTAAATACTGACCAGTCCACTGACTCCAAGCAATCCCGTAGGAGATCATCCGATTACTCAGACCAACAATGTACAGCTTTCTTTGTCGGATTCTCCCACTTCAGCTTTTGCTGATAGGCTGGGAGCAGGAGCACAGCCTTGTGGTCTGATTTGCCAAAATGTGGATGGGTGATAGAACGGTACGGATGTTTGAGATTTGTGTAGCAGTGGTCCAGGATGTTTGGGCCTCTGGTGGAACAGGTGATGCGTTGGTGGTAATTTTGTAGTACGCTCTTGAGCTTGGCCTGATTGAAGTCCCCAGCTAAAATTATCAAGGCCTCGGGATGTTTTGTTTCAAGGCTATTTGTGGTGGTGAATATTTCCCATATCTGTAGGAACCATTCCAGAGTCCAAATAATTTTGGAATATGACCATCAATTTCACTTCCTTAAGTACTCTGAGATGAAGATTTTCACGCCCTGGAGATTGACCCACCTTCAATCCCATTAATTCCCTCTTTCTACTAATACTGATTTTCTTCACCCTCTGACTAAAACTTGGGTTTCTCAGAACTTCTGGCACATTATTCATGTCTTCCTATGTGAAGACAAGCAAATTACGAATTTAGTTCCTCAGCTATTTCTTTGTTCCCCCGTGATGACTTCCGCTGTTTCTGACTAAGTGGCCTACATTTGTTTTTGTCAATCTTTTTCTCTTTACAAACATTAAGAAACCTTTACAGTCAGTTTTTATGTTGTATTTTCTTATTGTATTTTCCCCCATCTTAATCCCTTGGTGGTCCACCTTTGCTGAATTTTAAACTGTTCCCAATCCTTAGGTCCATTGCTTTTTCATGCTAATTTGTATGCTTCTTCAACTCTAATTTCCCTTGTAAGCCATGGTTTGGCCACAGTTCCCTTTCTACTCTTGCACTAAATAGGAATAAACAACTTTTTGAGCCCGCTTATTCGTTCCTTGAATGCTTGCCATTGCCTGTCCATTGTCCTTCATTTCAATAATGTTTCCCAGTCCGTCATAACCAGCTCATGCCTCATACCATCATAATTACCTTTATTGAGATGCAGGACCTTGGTCTCAGAATCAACTACCTCACTATCCACCTTGACAAAGAATTCTATCATGTTATGGTCACTTGTCTCCAGCGGTTCTCTCAACTAGATCATCAATTAATCCTTTCTCATTGCACAATACCCAGTCCAAGATGGCCTGTTCCCTTGTTGGTTCCTCAAACTATTGGTCCAGAATACCATCCCAGAAATTCCTCTGTACTATTTTGACTCACCTAATCTATATGCAGATTGAAGTTACCCATAATCACAGATGTTTCTTTATCACATGCATCTCATTTCCTGGATAATGCTATTCCCAACATTACCACTGCAGTTTGGTGGTCTGTATGCCACCTCAACGAATATCTTTTGCCCTTGACATTACTTAACTCAACCCATATAGATTCCACATCACCTGTGCTAATATCTTTCCTCAATGTTGTATTAATATCTTCTTGAATCAACAATACAACTCCCCCACCTTTTCCTTTCTGCCTGTCCTTCCTAAAAACTGAATACCCCTCCGTGTTTATCCCCATTTACTGGTCACCTGAAAGCTAGTCCGTTTAAAGTTCCTTGTCCTGTCCCTACTATTTTTTACAAATATACCCGTATCTGATTCTGGCCCTTGATTTCTCTGCCTATCACTTTTCCTATTCTTGGTGTTTTTTTCTCTTGTTCTTAATTTCCCCCGCTCTGAATCCTTGCATCGGTAACCCATCCCTCCCGCCATATTAGTTTCAACCCTCTCCAACTGCTCTAGCAAATACCCCCAGCACTTCAGTCCCAGTCCTGCCCAGGTGTAACCCGTCCAGTTTGTGGCGGGTCGTACCTCCCGCAGAACCGGTGCCAATGCCCATGGAATCTGAAACTTTCCCCCTCACACCATCTTTTCAGCCATGTATTCATCCTTTATATCCTGTTGTTTCTACTCTGACTAGCACGTGGCACTAGTAGTAATCCTGAGGTCACTGCCTTTGAGATTCTACCTTTCAACTTGCTTCCTCGCATCCTATATTCTGCTTTTAGGATCTCATCCCTTTTTTTTAAACCTATGTTGTTTGTATTACTGTCCTGCAAACCCTCTGAGGCACCCTTAACCCCAGCACCATGGAGGCAACATACCATCCTGGAGCCTCTTTTGTGGCCACAGAAACACCTATATATTCCTTTGACAATTGAATCCTCTATGACTATTGCATTGCTACGCCTTTTGCTCCTTCCCCGTGTAGCAGAGTCAACCTTGGTGCTATGAATTTGGCTGCCGTTGTTATCTAAGGGGCCACTCCCCTCAATGCGATATCTGTTTTGCAGGGGAATAGCCACAAGGGATTCCTGCACTGCCTGCCTGGTCCTCGTCCTCTGCCTGCTGGTCACCCATTTCCTTCCTGCCTATGGAGTCTGAGTCTGTGGTGTGACCACCTCTCTATACATGCTATCCACGATACTCTCTGCCTAGTGGACGCTCTAGTGTCCTCAGATGCCGCTTCAGCTCCGAAACCAAGCCGGAGACTCTGCGCACATGCTGATCCTGGGAACCAGAAGTGTTCCTGGTCTCCCACATGGAGCAAGAAGAGCAGACAATGGCCTGGAACTCTCCTGCCATGTCTTGCTCCTTAATCCTTTAAATATCAAACGGTATCAACTAGGCTCCTTCTTCTCCACTCATGTTATTATAGATTATATTTCTTACAAACAATGAATCTGAACAATGATAACCAATAGTAGTAGTAAGTATCTACCCAACTATACTTACCAAAATAGCTGTTCAAATATCTCCTGTCGCTGTTTTAAACTGTGAAACTCCCGCTCTCCTCTTGCTGTTTTAAACTGTGAAACTCCCGCTCTCCTCTTGCTGTTTTAAACTGTGAAACTCCTGGCTCTCCTCTCACTGTTTTAAAGTGAATGGATATAGGTTTGTGAATTATGTCTTGCGTACCTCATAATGAAATGTCCATGCCCTATCGCTTCATTCCTTTTAGGGGTGGAGGTATGTAAGGGCCCTTCCTGGTGATTTCCTTATTTCCTGTTTCTTTTGTTTATTTTTTGTTTTTGGTGCATGGATCTTTAATGGAGACATTTCTTCAAGCCAAAAGAGGAAATGAGGAACTAAAAAGTTTCAAAATTGTACGCTGTGCCATAGAGTTTTTGTTTTTGAACTGAAGAACTCCGACTTGATGGCGCCCGAGAGATCAGAGGGATTTGGTTCGATTGGTTGGCTGGTTGTCAATGGATTGGCCAAAGGCAGTATTCTACCTGGCAACTGACAGCAATTGGTTCCTACCAGATGGATTTTTTTTCCAGAGGACCCAGCATCTCCGAAAAGGGAGGCTTGTTTTTCTCTCTCTCTCGCTTTCTCTCAAATATTACTTGCTTGCTGTTGCTGTGAGTTTTCCGAGAAGTCTCTCGATCCTGATGAGTTACAAACTGAAGATAAAAGTATCATCCAACTGTAGGCCTCGACTGAAGGAGGAATCTAACTGGCAGATGTCCATCCAGTGTTATTTCTTTACACCCCTCTTTCCCCTCTGCGTTTGTTTTTCTCGTGTGTGTGTGTGTGTATAGAGAGTGGGGCAAATTAATGGGGGTAGAAATTAGTAGTTAAACTAGTTGTCTTTGTTGCCTATTTAATTATAGTTACTGTTAATAAAAAGTTAATTGTGTTTAAATTTACAAACCTGGTTGACTAGTTATTGGACAGCAAAGACTTCAGGTATTTTAAAAATTAATTTTGACTATGTTATATCACAGGGGTAAGTGGGGCTGGAATTGACTGCGCACTAGTCCAGGGCGTCTATGTGCTCTCCCATAATTCAATAGCTGTACACTTGTGTTGAGATTGGATATTATGTAGGATAATTGCAAGCAGTGTCTGATCTGCTACAGATTTGGCATGGGGTAAAGTAGGGGTGGATTACGATTCACAGCAATCCTGGCTTTACAAATATTTTAGCCAGCTGCTTGGAAAACTCTGAATTCCTAGCGTTTCATAATTTTTGTAATTGACTGCTGTAAACGCGTGACCATCAATTCTGAAACAGAGTAGATGGCTTTGTGACACCCCAAGATTGAAAATCTCATCTCAAATGACAGTGGGAAATGTTGAGCAGCCAATTTGGTTGCTATGCACAATCAGAACGAGAGGTCAATTATGTCATAATTGATTCCGTAAAACACTATACCGGCTTTTGTGCTGTGAGCGTCTGCTCAGGATGTTGTGCGTTCCAATGCTTTATAGCATTTACAACATATTTGTATTAGATGAGCTGAGTTCATAAAAATAGAAAAAGTAGGCAATGCACAGCTGATGTACCACCTCTAAAAGGACACGAATACAAAACTCCCTTCGCTTTTCCAAAGTATATTTATTCCACCACACAATAGTCAGTGTCTAGAGTGTCGTGTTAGATATACTGGTCTAACATTGGCTGCAACTGGATGCAGCTTAGATCAGAAAGATACTCCAGACCTTGAAGTTAGTTCAATCAGGTTTATTGAACTAATAGCACAGTTAGCACAGTTCTCTGTGAGTTTGACTCTCTGCTTGCATATCATGACATAGAGTGGCTAAGTATTTCTGTTTAACCCTCGCACACTGAAAATCACCTGAATATTAGGCAACTCCATAGGGAGTTTGCAAATAGAAGTGGTCGGATATGCAACCCGAGATACATATTTGAATTGATAAAATGTAATTACCTGTTCCCTTAAGATAATTTGAACAATGGAGAGGGAAAGATAAATATAAGAAAAAGAGCAAGAAATGAGAAATGGATGAGAGTAAAGAGAGAATATTTTGATCTCGCAAGCCCTGTGTAACACACTTTTAACTGCCTGATGCAAAGTGTTGCCCCAGCTATGCAGCTTATAATTGAAAATCTTTTGAGTGTTTGATCAATATTAACAGCTCTTAAAGAAAGCAAACATGAAGTGGATTCTGTCAATTCAGGCCAGGCTTGTGAGCAAGAGAGCTGATGGGAATTAGAGTTAATAATAAAGGCTAGAAGAAAATTGCATGCCTTAATCCATTTGTGCCAATAAGTGATTATTATTATTATTATTTGTTTCAATTTAGAGTAAGAAGTCTTACAACACCAGGTTAAAGTCCAACAAGTTTATTTGGAACCTGATAAAGGAGCTGCACTTCCAAATAAACCTGTTGTGTTTTAACCTGGTGTTGTAAGACTTCTTACTGTGCCCACCCCAGTCCAACGCCGGCATTTCCACATCATGGCTTCCAATTTAGAGTTCATGGTGAACATATCCTGAACAAAATTATTTTAATATTTTAAGCTTTTTTTCTAAATATTACAATTCAACTTTTTGAAAAGTATTTTTAAATAGTACTATGGAACTGTTAAGAGGACTTAATTGAAGGGAAAAAAACACGGTCAAAATTTCCTGTTTAAATGGATTTTTGCATCAGCCACCGCTTTGTATAGGAATTCAATGCTAAACTTGTGAGAGGCTAGACATGAGATGTGGGGTGATTTTGTAATCCACAATTGGCTGCGAGCTAAATAGCATAACATTTAAATCATGTTTGCCTTGTGGAATATTTCTGTCATTTCCTATGTGGCTGGCTGAAGTGACTCCAAATACGCCCCAAATGCTTTCAAATGAATTTATAAATGTTAGGCTGTTCCTCCATAGAAATCAATCATCCATCAGATGTGGCTAGAAATTCAAAACTTAAAACAAAGTAGTACAAAGTGCAAAGTAGTTCTTAGGTGGAGCACATCAGCTCCAAGTTGGAGATTCTTTTGAGATTATTATGTTTAAAATCAATTTTAAAGTCAATTTCTTTTTAAAGACTACTTCCAACAGCTGAAGGGTCACTTACTGAAGAACTCAGATTTAAGGAGATTTGCAAAAGAACCAGATAAGGCATGAGGAAAACTTTTTAAAAATGCAATACATGTTGAAGATTTGGACTATTAGAGTGGTGGATACTGATTCTGGAGAAGGGAATTTGGATAAATACTTGAAGGGGAAATAAATTGCAGCGATTTGGGGAAAGAGCGGGGGAGTAGAAATTGGTTTACTCTGAAAGAACCATGCAGACGTGATAGGCTGAATGGCCTTCTGTGCTATTCAGTGATCCTCTCATGGCGATTAAGGATGGGCATCAATTGTTAGCCTCGCCAGCAGCACCCACATCCCATTCCAAAGAGTTAAAAAAAGATCAAAAGGTAGTTATAATCAAAAGGGCAATGTTTTGCTCCAACTTGTGCCCATTTCTTATGTTAAATATTGATACCGGGCAAATTATTCTCATGAAATAACTGTAAAAGATTAAAAATATCGGATTCATACTCAAAAATGTCTATTGAATAAAAAAAGGGAAGGTTATACAATCTATGTTGGTTCACCTATCCGGAACAAAAACTTTCAATTCTCCCATCAGATTAGCTCTTGAATAACTTTAAATTCTCAATTATTCTAGCCAGAAGTCCGGTGAAAGTACTGAATACTTCACGTGCGAATAAGTGTCTTGACTATTACAATGGTATGCTGGCTGGCCCATCTTCCACCTTCCATTCTCTGCCTCCTGTATCCATCCTAATCGATCATCCTTGTGCTCCCTGACCTACACTGGTTCCTCGGCCAGTAGCACCTCAATTCTAAATATATTATACACTCGCTAGCAGTGAAAATGCTGCTAACAATGATATTTGCTGAAAATAATCACCAGAGCAAGATGGTAAATCTGTCAACTTTTCAGTAAGTTGGGTTCACACTGACAATCAAGCCAAATATATCGCTGCTAAAAAAGTCCGTTCTGTCCTGTTCCCCACTGCTCCCCCATCTCCGTTTGCTTCTGTTTCCAGTGGCCGAAGTGGTCTGCGATGGAAAGAAATGCTCTGTGCTAAACCATGACAAGTTGGAGCTGCACTCCTACTCTGCGACAGTGTGTGCAAGCTCATTGCTGCTCCGTGCATCCAGCAATTTCCCAGTGTATGTTCCGAGAGCTTCTTCAGTAGTCTTCAAATTCAATGTCTGAATCCTCTGTAATGAACGCTAGTATGGAATCTCATTTTCCAGCGAGTGGACACCAATAGCAACCTAATATCCCAGCCCTTGCTCCTGCACGCTTGACCTGGTGACTTGTCATTTGCAGACTTATCCTCTGAAGTAAATAGTATCTGCGATGCTGCTTGTTCCAGTCAGATTTAAGAGATGGTGCATCTTCAGGGAGGCAGTGCTGCCCAATGTCTATCCCACGCTGGAGCGCGGCTAATGAAGAGGATGGTTGTTGCAGACATGAATTATTTTACTGAAGCCTCAGTGTAAATGTGACACACTGTACTGGAAGATATAAAGAGCCAAGTATAGTACAGAAAATAAGTATATATTGAACACAGCATTGCTTGAAGTCACGGCCATAGTTATTCCTAACTTTGAAGTTGTGGCATCTTCCACAGTTGTTATTCGGTTGTTACAGGCACTGACCATCCTACTGTAACTTCAGATCGTCATCACTGTTTTCTTCCTGTCTGAAAAAGTTCACAGAGCTGAAACTCCTCTGTGCCATGGAAACATGCTCCATCAGCCCACTTTATAATACCATTATTTTATGATTTTCTTTGTGAGTGCACTCAGAATATTCGTCAGCACAGTGGGTGAAACTATTTACAATATATATTAATGTCTTGAATACAGGAATGGAAGGTAATACAACCAAATTTGCAGATGACACTAAATTAGCTGGGATAGTAAGTTGCAATTGAGGAAATAAATTTACAAATGGATATAGATAGGTTAGGTGAGTGGACCAAAATGTAGCAGATGGAATTTAACGTGGAAGTGTGAGGTTATTCATTTTGGTTGGAAAAATGGAATGGCAACTTATCATCTCAATGGCGAGAAACGTCAGAGTGCTTTGGTACAGAGTGATCTGATTGTCCTCAAGCATGAATCACAGAAAACTAGCAAGCAGGTACAGAAGGTAATATGGAAGACAAATGGAATTTTGGCCTCTATTACTAAGAGTATCAAATCGTTTTGCTGCATCTGTACAAGGCATTGGTGAGACTGCACCTGGAGTACTGTGTACAGTTCTGGTCCTCCTAATTAAGGATGGGCGTAGTTGCATTAGAGGCAGTTCGGAGGAGATTCACTAGATTGATTCCAGAGAGAGGGGTTTGTCTTATGAAGCGAGATTGAGTTGTTTAGGCCTACACTCTCTCGAGTTTAGAAGAATGAGAGGAGATCAAATTGAGGAATGTAAGATGATAAAAGGTATTGACAAAGTAAACGTAGAGCGGATGCTTCCTCTTGCGAAACAATGGGAGGTCATAATTTTAGGATAAGGGCTAACAGATTTAAAACTGGATGAGAAGAAATTACTGCTCTCAAAGTGTCGTGAATCTGTGGAATTCACTACCCCAGGGTGCAGTGGATGCCGGGACAATGAGTAAACCTAAGGGGAAGATAGACAGATTTTTAATTAGTAATGGATTGAAGGATAATGGAGTATGGGGGCAGGAGAGTGGAGTTGAGGCTGAGCGGATATCAGCCATGATCATATGCGGGCGGCATGGTGCCACAGTGGTTAGCACTGCTGCGTCACGGCGCCGAGGGCCCGGGTTCGATCCCGGCCCTGGATTACTCTCCGTGTGGGGTTTGCACATTCTCTCCGTGTCTGTGTGGGTCTCACCCCCATAACCCATACATGTGCAGGGTAGGTGAATTGGCCATGCTAAACTGCCCCTCCATTGGAAATTGTGTTTAAAAAAGCCATGATTGTACTGAATGACGGAGCAGGCTCGAGGGGCTGACTTGCCTTTTCCTGCCCCTAGTTTTATGTTCTTATAAAATGATGCGCTTCGGAGACTTCATTCGTGAACAACAAAGGATTTATTTACCATGATCTACAAGAGCAGCGTCATGCCTTCTGATGTCTTCTGCTAGTTCTGGAATGCTTCTTGCCTAATAGAACTCCTCCCCCGGGATGGTTCCCCACCCTGAGGCCCGTTTTGTTACCCAGACCAGATGAGGCTTATTCTGCTGTGTATCTCTTAAAGGGACAATCACCACAGGGGAACACACACAATGTGTTCTATCTACCTTCTGATATCAGCTCTTGAGGCTTGTATCAAGCATCCACATGCCTCTAAAACAAAGTTTACAGGGGTGATGCATAACCAGCAAATTTGCACATCATGCTTAGCCAATTTGGTAAGTGGTTGCCTCTAGTGTTAACCATCTTTAAAATGTGGAGCAGAGCGATTGGCCTCGGCTGGGAGAAGGTGAGTGGGTGGGGAATGGGAGAGGTCTGATCATTGGAGCTTGAGCTGCAGTGACCCAGCCTGGTTTCATGGGGTTGGAGAAGCACACCAGTTCCTCCTGGCTCTGTGGTGTATTTACAAACTTACCTGAATAACTCATCTTCACCTGGAGTGCATTGTGTTACTAGGCCCACTGCATAAACACAACCAAGTCCTGCCGTCAAATGGCAGAAAGGGTCCGATGTGGTTTTCTTTTTAATATTAATTCATGGGACTTGAACGTTGTTTGTAGCGCCAGCATTTAATGCCCATCCCTAAAATGCCCCTGAGAAGATGATGGTGAGCCATCTTCCTAAACCACACCAGTCTATGTGCTTTAGGTGCACCCACAACTGTTAGGAAAGGAGTTCCAGAACTTTGACCCAGCGGCAGTGATGGAGCGGTGATGCTGTTCCAAGTGGGGGGGTCTGCACGTTGTGGTGAATGTGATTCACACCGGATCATAACCTGGATATACATGTGTCTATATTGTAAGTATATTGTAAGTGCAGTTGCACTATCTGACCTCCAGGGGGAGTAGCTCTGGGAATGCTTGAGAGTTGTGCGGGGCTCCTCCCTTGGCTCTGCCCAGGACTCCTCCCCCGGGAGCTACCGTATAAAGATCAGTGCCACAGGGTCAGGCGGCCAGTTCACCGAAAGTTCAACGGCTAACAGGCTGGCTCTGTTGTAAGTATATTAAAACCGCTATTCTAATCCTACAAGCACGTGTCCGTAGAATTGTTGGTTCCAACAATTTAATATACTTAGGAAACAGTTGAAGAAATCATGGAAGCAGCCCTCAAGCCCGAACGCCTAGAACTCGACCCGCAGGATGCAGAGGCTAAGGAAATTTGTTCCCACTGGCTGAGATGTTTTAAAGCCTACCTGGCAGAAACCAGCACCGCTGGAACAACGGAGGAACAAAAACTCAGTCTACTGCACGCGAGGGTAAGCCACAGAATCTCCACACAGCTGAATCCGGCCGGTTCTTACACCGCAGCGCTGGCAATACTGGACAAAATGTACGTTAGGCCCATTAACGAGGTTTATGCACGCCATGTGTTTACAACTCGCCGTCAGCGGCCTACAGAAACGCTTGCCGAATTTGTAAGGGAATTGAACAACCTTTCCAATGACTGTAATTATCAAGCCGTTACCGCGGCTGAGCATAGGGAGCTTGCTGTGTGGGACATCTTCGTAGCGGGCCTTAGGTCTAACTATGTGCGCCAAAGACTGCTAGAAAAGGGGGCCCAGGATTTAGACACTACTGTGGAGGCTGCTACCACTATGTAAGTTTCCTTCCACAGCCTCACGTCGTTTCCCACAGACCCTGCGACCCCATCGTGGACCCCCGACCAACAGTCCCCCCAGGCCTGTGCCGCACGGCCCCCAGCTATCGCGCTGCCAAAGCCAGTTACTCTGCTGCCCCAGCCAGCTACTCAGCTGCTCCAGCCAGCTACTCAGCTGCCCCAGCCTGCCATTTCTGTGGCCAAAGCCAGCACCCGCGGCAGCACTGCCCAGCCCGATCCGTGACCTGCAGCAGCTGCGGGAAGAAAGGCCACTATGCCAGAGTGTGCCTCACGAAAAGGGCCCCAGTTTTTAACTCCCCTGCAGAGAGAACAAATCGCTCCCAACACCAGCGGGCCCGCGGGGCCCGAAACGCTGCGGCCTACGCCCCGACTCCGACCCCTCCTGCCACGTGCGATCCATGGGGGCCGCCATCTTGGCAAACCCCCACCATGCGGCCGGCCACGTGCGACTCATGGGGGCCACCATCTTCCTCGCCGCTCACCATGTGCGATCCACGGGCCCCATCTGCATCGGCATGCTCAGAAAGCTCACTTGAAAAAAACGACTTCCTCGGGCACTCACCACGCGGCCCGCAACTCAACGCGGTCACCCTGGATCAATCCCGCCCCAAGCACCTACGAAGTTCGATGGCGGAGGTCCAGATCAACGGGTACAGCACGCCATGCCTCTTTGACTCCGGGAGCACCGAGAGCTTTATACACCCAGAACTGGTAAGACGCTGTTCGCTTTCTATTTTTCCGGTGAGCCAAACTATCACCCTCGCTTCGGGCTCCCACTCAGTCCAAATCCAAGGACGCACCGTCGCTACGCTCACTTTCGAGGCGCTAGTTATTCTAAATTTAAACTTTATGTCCTGCCCGACCTCTGCGCGCCACTCTTATTAGGCCTGGATTTCCAGTGCAACCTCAAGAGCCTCACCCTCAGCTTCGGCGGGCCCCTGCCCCCACTCACTATCTGCAGCCTAGCCATGCTGTGCATCGTCCCCCCCCCCCCCCCCTCCTCTCTTCGCCAATCTCACTCCAAATTGCAAGCCAGTAGCTACTCGCAGCAGGCGATACAGCCTACAAGATAGGGTCTTTATCCGATCGGAGGTCCGACGGATGCTCCGTGAGGGGATCATAGAGGCCAGTAATAGTCCCTGGAGAGCTCAGGTGGTGGACGTCAAGACCGGGGAAAAATTTTGCATGGTTGTCGGCTATAGCCAGACCATAAATCGCTTTACGCTGCTAGACGTGTATCCCCTCCCCAGAATTGCAGACATGGTTAATCAGATCGCCCAATATCGGCTATTTTCCACGGTTAATCTGAAGTCTGCATACCACCAGCTCCCAATCCGCCCGGAGGACCGCCACTACACGGCGTTCAAGGCCGATGGCCGCCTCTTCCACTTCCTCCGGGTTCCCTTCGGCGTCACCAACGGGGTTTCGGTGTTCCAACGAGCAATGGACCGAATGGTAGACCAGTACGGGCTGCGGGCCACGTTTCCATATCTGGCCAATGTTACCATCTGCGGTTATGACCAGCAGGACCACGACGCCAACCGCCACCGTTTTCTCCAAACGGCACAGAAATTAAATCTCACTTATAACAAAGAGAAATGCGTTTTCCGCACACACAGACTGGCCATCCTCGGCTACGTCGTGGAGAACGGAGTCCTGGGCCCAGACCCGGACCTCTTAGTACTCCCCCTCCCTCATTGCCCCAAGGCCCTCAAACGGTGCTTGGGGTTCTTTTCATACTACGCCCAGTGGGTCCCTCAATATGTGGACAAAGCCCGCCCACTCTTTAAGGCCACACAATTTCCCCTGTCTGCTGACGCGCGCCAGGCCTTCAGCTGCATCAAGGAGGACATCGCCAAAGCAGCCATGCGGGCGGTGGATGAATCCACTCCCTTTCAGGTTGAGAGCGACGCCTCAGAGGTAGCTCTAGCAGCCACCTTAAATCAGGCAGGCCCGTTGCATTTTTTTCCCGTACCCTATCCGCTTCAGAACTCCGACACTCCTCAGTCGAGAAGGAAGCGCCAGCCATCGTGGAGGCTGTTCGTCACTGGAGGCACTACCTCACAGGTAGGAGGTTCACCCTCATCACCGATCAACGATCGGTTGCCTTTATGTTTGACAACTCGCAAAGGGGCAAAATCCTTCGGTGGAGGATCGAACTCTCCACCTATAGTTACGATATTAAATATCGACCGGGGAAGCTCAACGAGCCCTCGGATGCCCTATCCCGCGGGACATGCGCCAGCGCGCAGATCAGCCTTCTGAAAGCCATCCACGTTGACCTCTGCCATCCAGGGGTCACCCGGCTCGCTCACTACATCAGAGCCCGAAACCTGCCTTTCTCCAACGAGGAGTTAAAAGCGGTCACCAGGGACTGCCCGATCTGTGCGGAGTGCAAACCGCACTTCTATAGACCAGACAGAGCCCACCTGGTCAAGGCTTCTAGGCCCTTTGAACGCCTTGCAATCGATTTCAAAGGGCCACTCCCCTCCACTAACAAGAACATCTATTTCCTCAACATCATTGACGAGTTCTCCCGATTCCCTTTTGCCATTCCATGCCCTGATATGACCTCCCACACAGTCATTAGGGCCCTGCATAGTGTCTTCACCCTGTTCGGTTTCCCCAGCTATGTGCACAGCGACCGGGGTTCGTCCTTTATGTGCGACGAGCTGCGTCAGTACCTGCTCGACAAGGGCATCGCCTCGAGCAGGACTACCAGCTACAACCCCAGGGGGAACAGGCAGGTGGAGAGGGAAAACGCGACGGTCTGGAAGACCGTCCTACTGACCCTCCGGTCTAGACAACTCCAAGTCTCCCAATGGCAAGAAGTCCTCCCAGACACGCTCCACGCAATCAGATCCCTCCTCTGTACAGCTACAAATCAAACCCCTCACGAGCGACTCTTCATTTTTCCTAGGGGCACTACCACGGGAGTCTCACTTCCGGCGTGGCTGAGGACACCAGGCCCGGTCCTCCTGAGGAAGCACGTCAGGGGGCACAAAACCGACCCCCTTGTTGAAAAGGTGCGCCTCCTCCATTCCAACCCCCAGTATGCATTCGCGGAGTTCCCGGACTATCGCCAGGACACAGTATCCCTTCGGGACCTGGCACCCGCTGGATCCAGCCCCCCCCTACCCCACTGAGGAACCCATAACCCCGTTCCCTATGCTGCCGCCCCCTCGCGCCCCCGATCCCGCAAGCTCACCCCACCGGTTCCACGCGCCAGAACCAGCCCGCCCCCAGTCTCCGGTCGAGCCAGAGGTGTATAAAGTTCGGACGAGACCCGCCCCGGAGTCTGCCATCGTACCCCAGCTCTCAACACCCACCCAGCCACCGCAAGAGGCTGCAACCCCGGTGCTCCGCAGATCGAAAAGAACAATTCGTCCACCGGACAGACTAACTCTGTGAGCCACCACCCCAGCTGGACTCGATTTTTTTCACAGGGGGTGAATGTGGTGAATGTGATTCACACTGGATCATAACCTGTATATACATGTGTCTATATTGTAAGTATATTGTAAGTGCAGTTGCACTATCTGACCTCCAGGGGGAGTAGCTCTAGGAATGCTTGTGAGTTGTACGGGGCTCCTCTCTTGGCTCCGCCCAGGACTCCTCCCCCGGGAGCTGCTGTATAAAGATCAGTGCCACAGGGTCAGCCGGCCAATTCACCGAAAGTTCAACGGCTAACAGGCTGGCTCTGTTGTAAGTATATTAAAACCGCTATTCTAATCCTACAAGCACGTGTCCGTAGAATTGTTGGTTCCAACACACGTTCTCCCCGTGTCTGCGTGGGTTTCCTCCGGGTTCTCCGGTTTCCTCACACAGGTCCCAAAAGATGTGCTGTTAGGTAACTTTGTTCTGAATTCTGAATTCTCCCTCCGTGTAACCGAACAGGCGACGGAATGTGGCGACTAGGGGCTTTTCACAGTAACTTCATTGCAAGTGTTAATGTAACCCTACTTGTGACAATAAAGATTATTATTATAAATGGAGGACAACAGTATATTTAGAACTTGATCAAAAATTCCTATGCTTGTGTGGCTTTTTCATTCACTACATCAATGTGCCTGATATGCAACAAGTCAGAAAATAAATATCTTCTAATTTATGTTAGATTTGAGAATGTGCTCCTCTGAATTGAATTCTAAAACTTTGTGAAGGAAAATGTTCTAATTAAATGGGTATGTCGCGGCGATGGAATGGGAGCGCGAGTGGATCAAAGCAGAGTGCCAGCTTTAATACCCGCAGTCAGGGCCTGGACTGTGAGATTGTAGGAGTTGTGGTGTGCTGGCTCTATGCTTATAAATAATTACATGTAAATAGTTTTTCTACTTGTAAACAAATAGATGCTGCCTTTATCCACTGGTGGTCGCCCAGAGCTTTTATTCCGACAGGATATAAATTTAATATTGCAAAAATGACACTGGTGATGCTGTGTTAGCTGCAGGTCAGACGCTGTCTGTATTCTTTAATCCAAAATCAACTTCACATGGTTTGTCTACAATTACAGGGAAATCAGAAGCATTTGGCTAATTTCACTGTCTATTAAAAAAAAAGGGAAAAAAACAAAAGACAGTAAACTGGCTGCTTGTGTCTCTGTGGTTTTCTTGTCTGAGTATTTATTTTGTTAAATACCAAAGGCTGCAGTTAATTTTTCAATTCACACTTATATTTACAAGTTTAATTTTACAGCTGATGACGAGCAGGTATTTTCAATATACTGCTTTCTAGAACCAGAGAACTACCATTACGATAATATAAAGCTTGTAAATGCTTGTCTATCATGGACTTATTGATGAATAAGGGAGGTTATTTCCTAAAATTATAGAATGATGACTACACAGAAGGAGACCATTTGGCCCACCTCATCTTTTCCCCAAGATCCCTGCAAATATTTTCTCTTCAGATAATTATCCTTTTGAAAGCCAAGACTGAATCTGCCTCCACCACACTCTCAGGATGTGCATTCCAGATCATAGCCACTCACTGCATAAAAAGGTTTCCCCTCCTATCACCATTGATTTTGCCAAACACCTTAAAATCGATGTCCTCTTGTTCTCGATCGTTCTGTCAATGAGGCGGGTATATCCGGAGCTACACTATCTGGACCCATCATGATAATGAACACAATTTTCTCTTCTCCGAAGAGAACGGTCCCACCTTCTCCAATGTACCCTAAAGTCTCTTATCCCTGGAACCACTCTCGTAAATTCTCCCTGATACCACTGAGATTTGAACCCTTGTGCCCAGAACATTAGCCTGGGTTTTTAGATTCCCAGTTCAATGGTATTTCCACAAAGTCGCCATCTCCCACTATAGTGACAGACTTTAAGGGGCTGTAGATAGGCTGTTGGAATGGCAGATTAAATTTAATACATGGAAGTATATGATATATTTGGTAGGGGGAACACATGAGGGATACAACTAAAAGGGGTGCAGAAGCAATGGGTTATGCGAGTTGTTACCTGCACCTTCGACTGTATATATAGCCTGGAGTTCATAAATGTCATCTAAATGCCACCACAGTCACAAAGGACCAGAGGCTGCCCTCCTCTTTGAGAGCTGACTGATGGTGATTTAACCTTAGGATCACCACCCCTCAGATGAGGGGAAAGGTTCAGAAGACAGGGCCTTCACGAATAACCTCAGCCAACACACAAATTGACTCCATGTTGTTGGTGTCACTTCGCATCACGAACCAGCCATCCAGCCAAGTGAGCCACCTGACCCCCGAAATGAAAGTCACCCTAGTCCCCAAGGACCATAGGCTGCTCTCCTCTTTTTGAGAGAAAGCTGACTGGTGGTGATCATAGAACAGTACAGCACAGAACAGGCCCTTTGGCCCTCGATGTTGTGCCGAGCATTGTCTGAAACCAAGATCAAGCTATCTTGTTCCTCTTGACAAGACATTCAAGCTCTTTTGTGAACCATGGTTCCCTCGCACAGCCATCTCCTCCCTGCATGACAGGGACATACCTATCAAGGACACGCAGTATTTGTTCCTTGAACAAGCTCCACTTTTCATTTGTGCCTTTCCCTGACAGTTTCTGTTCCCATCTTATGCTCCCTGATTCTTGCCTAATCGCATCATAATTACCCCGCTCCCCAATTATAAACCTTGCCCTGCCGGATGGCCTTATCCCTCTCCATAGCAATAGTGAAAGACACAAAATTGTGGTCGCTAAGGTTATCCAGGAATAAAACTTCACCTTAAACAACTTTCAAATCGCGCCCCTCACCCACCAACTTCACAAGTGGAGGATGGATTTAAAAACAGTGGCTCTCTCTCCCTTCTCCCTCCACCCTCTCTTTGTCTCTCTCTCTCTCTCTCTCTCTCTCCCTCCCTCCACCCTCTGTCTCTCTCTCTCCCCACCCTCTCTTTGTCTCTCTCTCTCTCTCTCTCTCTCTCTCCCTCCATCCTCTCTTTGTCTCTCTCTCCAGTGCACAGATTTAGGAACTTTTAATTCAAATATTCGACAGTACATTACTGACCTTGAACCATTCCTTTGGCCACTGTTGCAATTACAGTGTGTTGCATGCACAGCAAGATCCCAGGAGGCTCTCTCTCCCCGTTTCCCTCATTCTCCCTCTTTTCCTACAGATCTCCCTATTTCTCCCTACAACAGCCCAGCACCCCCAGCCTTCCAGTTACACAATCTCTGAGCAACATCCACACACACACAAATATCTCTGTTATAAACCAGACTAGAACAGATTGAGAGACTGACCCCTTCCCTTGAGTTTCTCTCTGTCTCTCTATCCCTCATTCTGTCTCTCTGTCCCTACCTCAATCACATCTCCAAACCCATCCCTCCATCACTCATGCTCTCTTTGTCCGTCAGATATTAAAATCAAACCTTGATCGGGCTCATAACCAGACAAAATGTGCCCTGGGTGAAGCCACTTTCCTTCCCCTGTCTGCTGTCATCTTCCTTCCCTCACCCACGTACTGACACTCTCTCTCCGAGCCCCCACCCCCCACCCCAACCTGAATACCATCTGGATTCCGAGTCAGGAGACCCATCCCCTCTGTCCCCAAGAAGAGTTAAACTCCCTTCTTTACACGGGCAAAACAGCTGCCCAGTCTGTTGGGATTAACCTGAGGGTCACCACACCTCAAGCGAGGGGCAACGTTGAGAAGGCAGGGCCTTCATGAATAACCTCAGCCGGTACGGAAATTGAACCTGTGCTCTTGTCAACACTCCGCATCACGAACCAGCTGTCCAGTCAACTGAGCTAACAGACCCCCAAGTATTTACGAGTTGTTCATAAAGACTTGCTGTTAATATACTAAGGACTACAAAGCCTACTTCCTGGTGGCAGAGTCCGGATCAAAATCCCTTATCATTAGACCATAAGATGGAGGAGCAGAAGTTGGCCATTCGGTCCATCGAGTCCACTTCGCCATCCACTGAGTTCATGGCTGATCTGATATCAAAATCCTCAACTCCATTTTACTGCCTTATCCCCATAACCCTTGATTTCCAGACCGATTAAAAATCTGTCTATCTCAGCCTTGAAAACACTTAATGACCCAATCCCTACAGTTCTCGGAGGTAAAGAATTCCACAGATTCACTCTCTGAGAGAAGAAATTCTTCTTCATCTCAGTCTTAAATGAGCAACCCATTATTCTGAGGTTATGCCCTCTGGTCCCAGACTCTCCCACAAGAGGAAACAGCCTCTCAGCATCTACCCTGTCAAGCCCTGAGAATGTCTCAATATGTCTCAATAAGGTTGCCTCTCTTCAAAACTCCCATGAGTATAGGGCCAACCTACTCAACCTCATATGAAAATCCTTCCATACCTGGGATCAACCTAGTGAATATTCCAGGTGCGGTCTAACTAGTGACTTGTATAATTTTAGCCGCTTTTGGTGATTGATGCACAAGGTCCCCCAAATCCCTCTATACTGCAACAAATTCAGAACTGGAACAAACTCCGAACCGAAGCTACAGATGCAGAGACAATTCATCAGGAAGAAAATATTCTAGAGAGAGAAGAGCCTGCAAGCAAAAAAAAGGTTTTACTCCAGCAGAAGACTCCATTGAATTTCCCTTGTAAATCCACCGTCAGGGAACAGAGCTCAGAGCCTGCAAGGCCGAGACAATTTTAGAATAATTCCAGGTCAGCGCATCCTGCGAAAGCCCTCTGCCATGATATGTATATTGACTGGGATGTAAAGAGTTAAAAAGTTAATGATAATGCTTCTTACCATGAGAAGGAACCAAAGAACAGTCATATATATATCATGTGACATCTGGGGTTCTGGGAGATGGTGAGGCATGAGAGGGATCTGGGGAGGAATTCTCCAACCCCCCGCAGCGTCGGAGAATCGCCCAGGACTGGCGTAAATCCCGCCCCCGCCGTGGCCGGAATTCTCCGCCACCCGGGAATTGGCAGGGGCGGGAATCACGCAGCGCTGATCGGCAGTGTGAATTGCGCTTTCACGTATCTAATCGTCAGTCCAGAAGTAAAACACTCGAACACGTCAGTAACGAATATTCGTTTATTTACGGCCGGGACAAATCTCTAAGCAGTCGGGTAACCACCTTCGAGAAGTGCCAAAGTCCAAAATATGGACTGTCTCTTTATACAATCACAGCTGAGAGGTGGTCCCTTTAAATTCCTAGATACACCTATGATTTGGCAAGGATCCAGAACATGTACATATATGGAATTATTCTTCGAGGTCGGGAGGTTATTTTTGACATAATCATTAGCACAAGTCACTATCAATATTAATACAAAGGTTTTTGTATCCCATGGCCATCTGGCTTATCTCATTCCAAGGCCCTTCCAATAAACATTTCAATGTTTATTTGTTCCAACTGGTCAAACGAGCTCAATTATGTTATCTCTGCAATAAAGTAACGGTTACCATTCATTCCATTCTTTGCCTTTTTGACCTCTCTGCTTTTACAGATACGGTCAGAACATTAATTAGTACCAATGCCACACTCCCTATATTCCATCCCATAACCTTCTGACATCTTTGCTTTTACAGATACGGTCAGAACACACTCCCTTTATTTCCTCCCTTGACCTGTTGACATCTCTTTCACAGAGCTTTTCAGAACTGTTATATTAACCCTATCAGCGAAGTTCCAAATGAAATCCACTTCTACATTCCCCCCTTTGATCATTCCTTGATCACATAACACTCAGGATACTTTAGATGGAAATGAGAGCGAGGCGGAGGTACTCCTCCTCTACTAGGCTCCGGCAGGATGCCACTTCCTCATATAGGTCAGGGGTAGGTGGACCCAGTTTTTCTTTTTCGTCTAGGCGGATCTCTGAAGCATCTGTGGTAATGTAGTGGCACCCAAACGGTTGCATAGGCATTTCACACCAGTAGCTATGATACAGAGCAACAAACAGATGGTAACGAAGATAATGAGCCCATGGAACAGGTAAGTGGCCCAAGAATTGGACCACATCCAGCTCCACCAGTCAGCCTGACCGGCGAGTCGCAAGCGCTGTACTCCATCTCTGATATGGGTTACCAGACGCGTGATATTCTCTGAACTGTCTGGAATGTAAGTGCAACATTCGGTCCCTATGATAGCACAGGTCCCCCCTTCTTTGGCTAGTAATGTTATTGATGATGGCGTGGCCTTTCCAGTCAGTAAGACCAAAAGTGTACTTACATGAACTGGTTCCTAACACATATGTTCCAGGAGTTCGTACTTCCCGGAGTAAGCAGACCGTTCCGGTCTGGGGGTTCTGGATATTGAAGAACGGGGGTGTGCGATCTGCTGAGTAAGATGGCTGTCGCCAACCAAAGAAATCCCGCAAAGGGTAGCCGGCACTCAGCCATTCTTGGGCTGCTTCCCTGTGGTTTACAGAGGAGGACCTGGAGGCCCTGGTTGGTAAGGCAGAGTGACTAGTTACTGTCCTGTTCTGGAATATAACCCATTCAGCCGTCTGTTCGATCGAGAAAGGAACAGATATCAAGGGAACGCCTCCATGGGCATGGGTCGGGACCTGTGTACATACCCAGCAAGAGGAGACACCCACTTTCTTAGCATAGACATAGGACATAAACAGAAAAGAATTTGCCGTTACATGGTGCGTTGCCCGCTTCCTTCTGGAAGGCGAGTAGGGGTGAGTAGTCCTTGATGGTAAAATTTGTACCCTGTCCTTATCAATGCACCGGTGGTTCCACCGGCATGTGCGGCGATCGTAGATCAGAACCATGTACGTAGTCCGGAATCGGGGCTTCTGGTCGTCGGGATGAACGGTGGTTGGGCAGGTTTTGATAGCCGTGGTGATCCATCGGAGATCTGTCGTTGTTCCACATCGTGGGGTCCCTTCTCGGCACAGGGGTGGACGTCGGCTTCCATACGGGCATCTCCTTCTTCCGGATGCAGCGAGAGAGAGCAGGGTGGCGAGTATTGTGACGGTGAAGAGGGACTTCATCCTGGTACTCGTGTTCCTAGGACTTAAAGGAAAAGTTTAGAACATCATGGATACTTAATTAACTTACAATGGTGCATATGTACCCATGCGTTCCGGCCCTCCACTTTTACTGCAGTGGGGGTAGTGAGTAGAACCTGTAGGGGACCCTCCCATCGAGGTTCCAAACCTTTACGTGTCCAATTTCGAATTAGGACATAATCCCCAGGGTTGATGGAGACGTCATGAGTAATGGATGGGACTTCTTCCTGGGTGGCACAAACTCGGGAGTGTAATCCTTTCAAAATTCTAGTTAGTGTTAATATATAATTAGCCATCTCGGTAGTCATGTAATGGAATTGAACATTCCGTGGAACACTGCTGTCCCAAGGCGTTCGAAAGGGTCTGCCATATAGTATTTCCGCTGGGCTTAGGCGAGTTTTTCCTGCGGGGGTGGCACGTAGCTGGAAGAGTGCTAAAGGCAGGAGTTTGAGCCAAGTGGCCCCAGTGTCTGCTTGTAGTTTAGCGAGTTTAGTCTTTAGAGTCTGATTAGCCCTTTCCACCACTCCAGCGGCTTGTGGTCTGTAGGCACAATGAAACTGTTGCTTTATTCCTAGCAGAGCACAGAATTCCTTATTGATTTGACCTATGAAGTGGGGACCATTGTCAGAGCTCAGCCGGGCTGGAATTCCGAATCGCGGAACAATTTCTCGCATTAACACCTTAACTACTGTCGAGGCCTTGTTATCCGTAGTCGGGTAGGCCTCGATCCATTTGCTAAAAGTGTCCACAATGACTAACACATATTTATAGCATTGACATCTTTCCAACTCAATGTAATCCATTTGCAGGGTCTCAAATGGACCCTCAGGTAAGGGGGTTGTGCCAGGATCACAGGGGACGGCCTTACCGGGGTTGTGCTGTTGACAGATTAGGCACCGACTGCTAATTTGTTGGGCCATTTCTTGCAGTCGTGGGTGCCACCAGCTTTTTAACAATATGTCCCCTGTGGCACGAGCTCCACAGTGAGTTGCAAAGTGTACACATTCGGTCACCCAGGCTGCTAATGCATCGGTCATACATGTTTGTCCTACCGGGGTGACCCACAGCTTATTTTCGATATCATATATACATCCTAAGTCTTTCCACATATTTACAGCAGCTGCAGGAGCGTCCTCCTGCATTTGGGTTATGTCAGCAATGGTTGGCATAGGTTTTTCAGAGGGGGACTTTCCCGAGGGGGTTTTAGTCTGCCTCATCATTCTAGGCACCATTAGTTTGCCAGATTTAGAAATTTCTTTTGCCTTCTCGTCCGCTCTCCTGTTGCCCGTTTCCACCAGTCCTGTGCCTTTTGTATGCGCTGCGCATTTTATCACCGCTATCTTGTCTGGGAGCATAAGGGCCTGCAATAACTGGGTTACTAACTGCTGGTGTGAGATGGGTGTACCAGCGGAGGTTAGAAATCCTCTGTTTTTCCATCACCGTCTTGATCGATGATTGCATAGCCAGATTGTCTATCCCCCCTTTCGCCGACGGAAGAACTTCCATCGGTGAAAAAGGAACAATCTGCACTCGGGATGGGTATATCGGAGAGGTCGTCTCGAACCGAGGAGACTTCCTGCAACAGTTGCAGACAGTCATGAGTTGGGTCGAGCATGTCTGTGGGAGGATGCGTCAAAAAGTCAGCAGGGTTGATAGTGGTGCAGTGGGCAAACTGGACTTTCGGGTTATTAAGGAGAGCAATCTCATATTTGTTCTGACGAGCCATCGTGAGATGCTGAGTCTGTAGCTGTCCCAAAAGGGCCGTAACAGAATGGGAACTATAGACAGTGACATCTTGTTGGAGGGTAATATTAGCAGCCGATTGCAGGCTGTTGTAGATAGCTGCAAGAATTTGGGTACAGATAGGATAGCCAAGGGCCACCGGATCGAGTTTAGAGGAGTAGTATGCAACCGGGCGACAGCGGTCGCCGTGGCGTTGGGTCAGGACAGCTGTGGCGCAGTCGGCAAGGACTGTGCAATAGAGCTGAAAAGGGCGATCATATAAGGGTCGACCAAGGGCAGGGGCCTGGAGGAGTGCCTCCTTGAGGCGGTTCTGCTAGTGACTGTTTGTGATCTGCGGGCACTAGGACCCTGCGGAGCCATGCAGTGTCAATTTCAACGCAGCAGTTTCGAAACTGCCCAGCACAAATCCTTTATCTGTTTATTCTGAGACCAATGTAGTTCTGAACATACTGAGTTACTCATAATACTGATCACATTCCAGGGGCGGTGGCGGAGGTGGCTGTGGGGGCTGTGGGGGCTGTGGGGGCTTTTGACGTCCCCCGCAATTGAACAGATGTTCCTCATCCTAATCGTCCCCCTCCTCCCAACCTTGCTTCGCATTGCTGACCGGCGCCGGGGGGAGGAGTAGCATTCTTACGTTTCTTATATTCTTTACATTCCCTTTTTAAGACCTCTACTGTTTTAACAATTCCCCCTTTTGTGAGGCCAATACCCAATTTTGAGGCATTTTCCTGCCAGCTAGCCAGTATAGATGCATCTTTCAATGACTGACAGTATTCCCTCCACAAGGCAATTAATTTCTTTGCGGTGGGTTCTTGATAATACAGAAAAATGTGTCATTTGAAACATGAAAGTCTGGCAATATCTGGTTTGAGAGGGTACAGGGAAAGATCCCACAAAAGGTTAATAGCAGCTGCAAAGAGCAGGGTTATAAAATGCAGATACTTGCTCACAAGCAGGTCTCAGCAGACACACAGGCTTCATGTGGTAAGCTAAAACAATGGCTCACACCTTCATGGAATGTAACTATCTCAGAAAGCATCTGAAAAAGCATGGATGAGAGTTTCAATTGCATTAAGTGATGAATGTTTAAAACAGGCAAGTCTTTCAAGTCACAACCAAGTTAAATTTTAGCATACAGCTAAGAGCAAAGTTTCACACCTTAATTGAAATAAACTCTCTTAGTAAACAGCTGGAAAGAATGGAAGATGCTCAGTCGAATTTAGTGTCAATTTAAGGGGTAAAATTCTACAAACATCAAGTTAATTAAAAGAAAATTGGAGATGACCTGGCTACGAGAAACAACATTTAAGTCAAAATCAAAGGCAAAGTTATGAACTGGGGACAATTGGAAAATTAAACGATTTGAAATCACAGAAATAAAAGTTAACTATTGAAACAAAAGCATTTTTTAAATCAAATCTGAGAGGAGACGATATGCCTGAAATGAATAATTAGTTGTAGTAAGATGTTTACATCAAAGATACTTTTAAACTATCAAAGTGAAACAAGCCCATATACAATACAGTCGTTAAAACTTAATAACTCTTCGAAAGAGAATATAAACCCAGGGAGCAGAAGCACCAGCACTCTGCAACAGCAACAGGAGAGAGAGAGAGAGAGAGAGAGACACAGCCTGCTGGAGAAAGACAAGGAAAGCAGCTGAGTTTAAACAGCTAATACAACTCAAGAAGACCAGATTTTAAGTGGTTATTAGCTTACTTCACTTCCTTAATAACACAGGACCCAGGACACCAATGCTATTAAGGGGTAAGTAGGTAAAATTCTTCAGTGAAGGTATGGGTTACACCGGGGGATAGGCTCCGAGAACCCCGCCCGTAACTTCCAGAGAACGCTGCCTGGAATCACGGCGGCAGTCCCGTCCAGAGCCCACAGCCCGTTAACCGTCCCCTAGCAATCCTGAGAACCCCGCCCGTAACTCCAGCGAACGCTGCCTGGAATCACGGCGGCTCCTCAGGCTGCCTCTAGCAGTCCTGGCAACCCCGCCCGTAACTCCAGCGAACGCTGCCTGGAATCACGGCGGCAGTCCCAGGCTGCCCACAGCCCGTTAACCGTCCCCTAGCAATCCTGAGAACCCCGCCCGTAACTCCAGCGAACGCTGCCTGGAATCACGGCGGCTCCTCAGGCTGCCCCTAGCAATCCTGAGAACCCCGCCCGTAACTCCAGCGAACGCTGCCTGGAATCACGGCGGCTCCTCAGGCTGCCTCTAGAGACGATAACCACAGGGTTCACTCACTTACCCTCTTTAAAACGGGTTCGCTGGACTGACCTGGATCTCGCAGAGGCTTCTCGACAAACCAACGGCAAGGCTGAGCAACGATCAAACTAGTAGTAGGCGAATACCAAGGTGGAAAAGAAATTTTTACTCACGTTGGGGGCCAAATTCGTCCTCTACTTTGAACGAGCTCAGTCGATTACGCCGGTTAGTTGCGCAGACCCCTCTGGAGATCCCCGTACGGGCCACCAAATGTGAATTGCGCTTTCACGTATCTAATCGTCAGTCCAGAAGTAAAACACTCGAACACGTCAGTAACGAATATTCGTTTATTTACGGCCGGGACAAATCTCTAAACAGTCGGGTAACCACCTTCGAGAAGTGCCAAAGTCCAAAATATGGACTGTCTCTTTATACAATCACAGCT
Source organism: Scyliorhinus canicula (assembly GCF_902713615.1). Classification (NCBI taxonomy): domain Eukaryota; kingdom Metazoa; phylum Chordata; class Chondrichthyes; order Carcharhiniformes; family Scyliorhinidae; genus Scyliorhinus; species Scyliorhinus canicula. Next base: position 88,574,219 of record NC_052164.1, on the reverse strand, counting down.
GAGAGGTGGTCCCTTTAAATTCCTAGATACACCTATGATTTGGCAAGGATCCAGAACATGTACATATATGGAATTATTCTTCGAGGTCGGGAGGTTATTTTTGACATAATCATTAGCACAAGTCACTATCAATATTAATACAAAGGTTTTTGTATCCCATGGCCATCTGGCTTATCTCATTCCAAGGCCCTTCCAATAAACATTTCAATGTTTATTTGTTCCAACTGGTCAAACGAGCTCAATTATGTTATCTCTGCAATAAAGTAACGGTTACCATTCATTCCATTCTTTGCCTTTTTGACCTCTCTGCTTTTACAGATACGGTCAGAACATTAATTAGTACCAATGCCACACTCCCTATATTCCATCCCATAACCTTCTGACATCTTTGCTTTTACAGATACGGTCAGAACACACTCCCTTTATTTCCTCCCTTGACCTGTTGACATCTCTTTCACAGAGCTTTTCAGAACTGTTATATTAACCCTATCAGCGAAGTTCCAAATGAAATCCACTTCTACAGCAGGACCCCCACGGTGATTCTCCGGACCGCGATGGGCCGAACTCCTGCCGCTGAGAGGCCAATCCCACCGACATGTTTGAACCACCTCTGGTGGCAGCGGGATTGGTGGAGCGAGCGGGCCCCCACGGTGGCCTGGCCGTGATCGGGGCTCACTGATCGGCGGGCGGGCCTGTGCCGTGGGGGCACTCTTTTCCTTCCGCCGCCGCCACGGCCTCCACCATGGCGGAGGTGGAAGAGAACCCCCCTACCGCGCATGCGCCAGTGGTGACGTCAGCGGCAGCTGACGCACAGGCGCATGCGCGAACCGGCGAAGGCCTTTCGGCCAGCCCCGACGGCGGGCGTCAAAGGCCGTTCACGCCGGTTCTGGCACCAGTCGGCGTGGTGCCAACCACTCCGGCACGGGCCTAGACGTTGGAGTGGTTGGCGCCACTCCGCTACTCCGGGACCCCCTGCCCCGCCGGGTAGGGGAGAATCCCGGCCCAGTTCTGTATTTGAGAGTTCTGTAGTTAGAGGTAGCATAGTTAGGGGCACCAGACAAGGATGTCCACTGTCCCCACTGCTGTTCGCTCTAGCAATCGAACCATTAGCAATTGCTCTCAGAGCAGCAAAAAGCTGGAGGGGGATCCAAAGGGGAGGCAGAGAGCAGAGTCTCACTCTATGCAGATGACCTGCTCCTCTATATTTCGCACCCACAAAGCAGCTTGAACGGAATCATCACGCTCCTGAAAGAATTTGGCGCCTTCACGGGCTACAAAATCAACATGAGCAAAAGCGAGATCTTCCCGGTACACCCACAAAGGAGGGGGGGGGGGGGGGGGGGGGGCTGCACAACAGGACTGCCGTTTAAAGAACCCCGACACAAATTCCGCGGCCTGGGGATCCAAATAGCCCATGACTGGAAAGAGATCCACAAATGGAACCTCACCAGTCTGACAGATGAAGTAAAAAAGGACCTGCAAAGGACTCCCACTCTCCCACGCGGGGAGAGTCCAGGCGATCAAAATGAATGTACTGCCCAGGTAACGGTTCCTACTTAGATCCCTTCCAATCTACATCCCCAAGGCCTTTTACAAAGCACTAGACAAACTAATTATGGCGTTCGTATGGAGGAGGGGGGGGGGGGGGGGGGGGGGGGGAGAATGCTAGGATCCCAACAAAGGTCCTACAAAAAACAAAATCCAGGGGGGTGCTTGCCCTCCCAAACCTACAACTCTACCACTGGCCGGCGACGGCCGAGCTAATAGAGGATGGATCATGAGCCAGAAGCTGCGTGGGTGCGCGGGGAAGGGGCCTCCTGCAAATGGACCTCCCTCCGGGCCCTCGCCACGGTGGCACTCCCAACACCAGCCAAAAAACACTCCAGCAGCCCGGTGGTGGCAGCCACCCTCCAGTCCTGGAACCAACTATGGCATCAATTTGGCCTGACCAAAATTTTGGACAAAGCTCTCATCTGCAACAACCATAGGTTCACACCAGCACTGACTGACGCCACCTTTAAAAAGTGGGGACAGGACGGAGGGACACTGACAGTCAGGGACCTATACACAGATGGCAGGGTCGCAACAATGGATGAACTGACAGAGAAATTTCAGCTAGCCAGGAGGAACGAGCTATGGTACCTGCAACTCAGAAACTTCCTACGAAAGGAGTAAGGACATATCCACAACCGCCACGACAGACATTACTGGACCAAGTACTGGACGCAAGTATCCTAGATAAAGGGAACTGTAGCGACATGTATGATCAACTGGTAGAAAGGGCCGACACCGTACTGGACGCAGCAAGAAATAAATGGGAGGAGCGAAGTACTGCATTGGGTCAACTCCACCTCCACGTGTGCAAGGCTCAGCCTGACGCAACTAAAAGTGGTACATAGAGCCCACTTAACAAGAACTTGCATGAGTAGGTTCTTCCTGGAGGTGGAGGATAGATGTGAACGGTGCCAAGGAGGCCCGGCCAACCACGCCCACATGTTCTGGTCTTGCCCCAGACTTGTGGGGTACTGAACAGCCTTCTTCGAGGCTATGTCCAAAGAGGTGGGGGTAAGGGTGGAGCCATGCCCGATAGTGGCGGTCTTCGGAGGTATCAGACCAGCCAGATCTATTCCTGGTGAGGAGGGCGGACGCCCTTGCCTTTGCCTCCCTGATCGCCCATCGTAGAATCCTGTTTGGCTGGCGGTCAGCAGCACCACCCAGAGCTGCAGACTGGCTGTTCGACCTCTCGGAATCTCTCCAAATGGAGAAAATCAAATTCGTCATCCGAGGGTCAGACGACGGCTTCCACAAAGAATAGTCAGGAGGCCAAGAATCAGGGGAAAGTAGCCCTGGTGAGGGAGGCGGGGGAGGGAGGGATAGACCAGAGTGGGAGGGGACAGCAGCTAAACCTAAGAGAAAAGAAAGGCGAACCACCGAAGCAGAGGAGGGGTGGGGGGAGGGGGTGGAAGAGGGAGGAGACAGGGAACAATAGAGGGGAACTAGTTGGGTGGGGGGGGGGGGGGGGAGAGAGGCAAGGGAATGACAGCCGGAAGGAGGGCACGGGAAACGATAACAAACTTGGCATCTACAGGAGCAGAGAACAAAGAAAATTCAGGCGAAAGACGGGACGAACGGCTGGAGCGGAGCTGATCGCGAGACGACAATGGCAGTGAAAACCGTCTGGGAGAAGACAACACCAACACCGGATCCATTCGCGTATTGCCCTCTGTAATTGTTCTGTATTTGTTTCCCCGGTGCCCAAATGTAAATGTACCCCCCTCACAAACAGATGCCTACTTATGTGCTAATAGCAATACAGTACTGCCAATTGTACAGAGCTGCTGTTGTTGAGCTAGCACATAATACCCTACCGGTTATTTCATTCTAACTTTTTTTTGTTATTGTTTGTTTTGTTTTTTGTGCGTGTTCCCTTCTCTTCTACGTACATATATGTATATATTCTATTTGTGCACATAACGATAAATGTACTTTATTCAAAAACCCAATAAAAAACATTTATAAAAAATAGAGATAGCATAGTTTAATATAGTAACCTTGTACTTTAGGAATACATATGAATCTTATATAGCAGTGTTAATAAATTAGTTTTGTTTGTTAACAGAACTTGATGTTCTTTGTTCAACACTACGCATCCAAGCCATCCAGGTAAAACAAAGCAGAGAACATTCACACCCTCTTCATTCATTCAGTCAGAAGCATAGTTTAAAAGAAACTCATTATGAGCCCAATCCCCAACTCCAAATCTCAACACGAGGCTTCTGATTTCAGCAAAGAAAAATAAATTGTCTACTTTGGGTACCACACGACAAGCTAGTTTCCTAAACAGCAAAGTCTGCTGTTCTCACCTGTTCATCTTGACTCGCAATGCTGTTCTGCTGATTAAATTAAATTGGCAGCCAGCCGATCTTCACAGCCATTGTGAATCCTCCTTCAGGCAAAAGTGCATCACCACCATTTTGAAAAGCCCGCCAAAATCTGGCAAATATGTGCAAATCCATTGTTCGGCTGTGAAGGCTCACACCAACCTGGAAACCTAGAATCTGTTCAAAGGCTTTTGAAAATCTTCAACATTGATCAAAATTCGATATTTACAGCTCCTCTAAGATTCACCCATGGCCCAGACTCGTCACAGAAGTGGATTCTTTGGAGAAAAATATTGTTGAGATACAGAATTGCTACAGGTTTAAATTTTTTAAATATCGGAAGTAGGACAATTCAATTCACATTCTTAATTCAATTTTGACAATTGCCGATGCCTTTACACAAAATAGTTTGTGTGGAAACCCAACCATGGGACCCATTGTGATGAGTAAAGGTCAGCCCAAGTGACTGGGTATGCTGAGAGGCAGAAGAAGAGACTCCAGGCAGCTACAGTGTTGCTGTTAGCTGGTTCTGTGTATCCAGGGCTCAGAAGAAGCCCCGGGGCAGTTTGATAGTTCTGTGCAATTAGTGTTCATGAGAATTCCAGAAGCTGGCGAGGCAGTGGGCTCCATACTGAAATGGGTTAAGGCTCAGAGGAAGCCCTAGGAGCCATTGACAGCTTGGTGCAGATGGAGAGTTTGGAGCATGGTGAAACCCAGGGGCAATGTCAGCAATGTCTGTTAAACAGCTGAAACTGTGCCAATAATTAGATGCTTGTTAATCCATAATAATAATAATCTTTATTGTCACAAGTAGGTTTACATTAACACTGCAATGAAGTTACTGTGAAAAGCCCCTAGTCACCGCATTCGGCGCCTGTTCGGGTACACGGAAGCAGAATTCAGAATGTCCAAATTACCTAATAAGCACGTCTTTCAGGACTTGTGGGAGGAAACCGGAGCACCCGGAGGAAACCCACGCAGACACAGGGAGAATTTGCCGACTCCGCACTGACTGTGACCCAGAAAGGGAATCAAACCTGGAACCCTGGCACTGGGAAGCAACAGTGCTAACCACTGCATTACCATGCTGCCCTGTGTGCAATGCAGCCTCAGGCGAAGAGATTGTACCATCAGGAGATGAGTAGTCATTGATGCAGTCCGAGTCAGGTTGGCTTTTGAGGAATTTCAGATTCTAGATCTTTACATTTAAAGATTTGAAATCTCCTGTAAGGATGACAGATTTTTAATGAGGTTGTGTAACTCATGGTGAACAATGAGTTACCACCATGGGTGGATTGCCAAGAAATCCACGTGATCTGCCTTCGTCATATCTGCCATTTAATGTGCAGTGTGGTGTGTTTGAACACAATTTACCTGATAATTCATATGTACCTCATGTTAATTCTGAATCTTAGCATAAAAGATTAATAGTGTAAATAGTTATATTTTTTGGTCTTTATGTGGTAAATTTCCTTTTGTTTGTTTAAAACTGTGGAATCTTGTGGCTTTATCTCTTAGTAAGTATCCTGTATTTCGCACTTTACCTATTACATGTCACTGGTTCTTTGTGAAACGGCAAAAACTGAGTTCCCATGGTGTTAGTCAGTAACCACAAGGAAGCAACTCAAACAGAGGTTGTTAAGAGTCTGCAGGGAAAGTAAAAGGCAGCAAAATAATTTGATCCACATGGCACAAACTTGTTAAGGAGGCATTTATGAAAACAACATGTGGGTCAAAAGCTAAATTTTCCATAGTGATGTTTCGAGTGGGGACTTATGGCTGGCAGTGAGTAAGCATTGTGAAATTGAGCAGGTAAGTCTGAGTGAAGACAGCGTTCAACTTGTGATTCAATGGGAGAAGAATCCTTTTTGGGGGGAATCTCACTGTAAGTGAATACAAATTGACCCATGATTAATCCTCCTACAGTTCTGCTCTTCATATACTGTTTGCATGTGGCTTCCATACAGAGCTGCCAAACCTCCCCGACTGTCCAGGAATTCGCCAAGAATATAAGATTAGTCACCAGCGCATTGCTGCAAACAACATGGGAAAAACATTATCGGGTATTAGAATGATGTATGGATTTTCCTATTCGTGAACAAATTTAAGCTTTAAAAATATTGTAAATATTTCTGATAATCAAGTATCATCCATTTGGATCATTCAGAGCCTATTTAGCACGGCAAATCCACCTAACCTGCACATCCTTGGACTGTGCGAGGAAATCAGAGCAACCAGAGGAAACCCACGCAGACACAAGGAGAACATGCAAACTCCACACAGACAGATACAGAAGCCCAGGATTGAACCCAGGTCACTGGCGCTGTGAGGCAGCAGTGCTAACCAAAGCCACCCTGTTTTAAGAACACAACTGAGTGTGGTTAGCTGTCCTTGTCTGTTCGATCAATTAGGCCTATTGTGGCCTATTACCTCCAGCACAGTTTTTCTTAAAAAAACTTGAACTATCTTGTTTTTCTGAATTTTCTTTGTTATCCACTGTAATGATAAAGTAGTCATTCAAATGGTTTTCCTCTCAGTTAATTGTTTTCTATTAATACCATGGGATATTTTATGTGCACCTATGAGCATGCCTGACAATGTAGCGCTCTTCAGTACTGCACTGAAAAGTCAGTCAAGCATTTGTGCTTTGGTGCCTGGAATGGGGACGCAACAAGATTTAAGAGTAAAGTTAATTCTGGTGAGATGCACCCTTGCTTCTGTCATTGGTATGAATTTGCTCATGGGTGGCTTGCTGATTGCACCCACTGTTTACTGGGTACAGCCTGCCTGCCACCAGTTAACCTGTAGTGAATGGTGTAGCCACAATAAGTGACGTGATGCAATCACTGAGTTGCCATTTGCATTGTCTGTTTTTATTTCCAAGCACATAAAAGTTATCATCACCAATGGGAAAATACATACAGCATGTCCAGCTCACCCCCTTCTCCCCAGCACGTCTCCCCACAGCCCCAACACAGACCACAGACGCCCGGTGATTCTCCACCCAGGATTGGCCGAGTGGCCGCCCAAAAAAGCCTGAGTTCCGCCGGCACTGTTCACATCTGGTCTTACCCGGCGGGACCTCAGCGTCCATCCTGTCAGGTGTTAGATGTTAGATTGTATAAAGAGTCAAAGGTTCTGCTCCTTTTCCACAAACACCTTTAATTTACTTCAACAGACTCTGCACAAAACTCAAACATCACATCACCTGCCACAAAAGCTACCTGAAGCCCCATTATATATCAGGTCCAATTATTTTTCTTGCCCCTGCAAGAAGGCAGCTTTTATATCTATAGATTTGCATTCCCATGCCTTTGTGGCTAATAGAGCCAAGAAGACCTTTAAAATAGCCTTTCCTGCCGTAGGTGAATCTACTCTTAAATCCTGATCTTCTAAGTTTTCTTCAAATGCCCTCGCCACAAGCCTGGCCTTTGCCTTATAAGTTCCATCCGGAAGAACCTTTTCTGTGCAAATCCATCTGTGGGATAGAGCTCATTGTCCCCTATCCCGTACTTCCGTGTATACCCCAAATTCACTCCAACTACGCAGTTCTTGCTGTTTGGCATCTTTGATAACTTTTTCATTTAACTTATTGGAAGCCACCAAAATCTCACATGCATGCGGGCTTCTACTCCTATTAGTATTTGTAGTCTTACTCATGTTCCGAGACCTTGATAAACTACGTCCCCTTTCCCACCTGGTATCTCATTCTGTACTGCTACTACTTGATCTTTCCCTTCTGCTGTGGGTTGTCCCTTCAATTGTTCTCTACATTTTCCTGCAGACCTATTCACTATCTCTGTACTATCTGAACTGGCACTGCGTTTCTGGCACTGCGTGACTCCCTCCCCTGAATGCTGTACATTCAACCAATGTTTATACTTTCCAGTGGCCTTCCCTGCTCTACTAATAACAGTTGCATCATGCCATTGCTTAGGCCCTTCAGGCAAGTATGTCACTTTTGTACCAACCTTTGGCAGTTGTCCTTTCGGAAAAATTGCCTGTTCTAAATCATCAGAAGTGTTGTGTTCCTCTACAGAAACCCTGTCTATATCAGTTAACTGGTCCTCATATCTCTGTAACACATGCGTACCAGATGACCCTGGTTCCTCGTCATGTCTGTCTGCTCTGTCTAAATTTGAAAATTTGTAATCTGTACCAATTATCCTTGATGAATGTACCCTAAGAGTTTGATTACCATGTTGCAAAATATTATTTTGCCATCTATGCTTATGATGTTCCCTGGGCCTTTCCATTCATTAAAATTGTCTCTCTTATAGTATACTATGTCTCCTTGCTGAAAAGCAGTATTTGATGGCCGTACATTATGCTTCAACGCTCTGCAAATTCTTTCAGAGACTTCTGCTTCCAAAAAGCTTTTCTACTGCTATGTAGTGCATTTAAATGCTCAGCAAAGGCAGAGATAATTGTAGTCCCTTCCCAAGCTGGAGGCTGGTCATCCAAAATGGACAGAATTTTAGGATTTCTGCCAAAGGACAATAGCCCCCAGCTATCTGCAATGAATTATTTGCATGTACTGCCAATGCTAAAACTGAATCTAGCTTGCAGTTTGGTCTACGTGCCAAAATTTTCCGGAGCATGTCGTCTATTGCCGCATGGTTTCTTTCACACACACCATTACTAAATGGGCTTTCTGCAGCCATATTCAGAACTGTGATATTCACATTTTCCCACATATCCCTAAACTCATCATTAGCAAATTCTCCCCTATTGTCCATAAGGAATTTTGCCGGTGTGCCCATTCCCGTCCCTATCCATTTTTCCATGATTTGATCCAGAATACTCTCTTTTCTTTACTTCATACAATCGTTGATTGACTAAATCCGGTTGCTAAATCTACAAAATGCAAAATAAATATATTATTGGCTTTATCCCAGATCTTAAGGTCATGGCCACAAATGTCATAAAAATCCCTGGCCAAAGGTAGGGTTACTATCGGTCCTGCTGGTGTCCTTCTGTACTTCCTGCAAACTTCACAGTGATCACTACCCTGTTCTATTACCTTAGTATAGTCTTCATCCCTTACACCTGCATCCTTTAATAAAATTTTCAGCCTCCGAAGAGACGAATGCACAAATTGCCTATGCAGTTTAATTACAGCAAGCTTTTTATCAGCTAAAGTCCCATTTTCAACTGCCATTAACACATCCTTAACAACTGTACTTGAAATATTATTTGCCAGTAATGGAATACAATAGTGTCCCGACTGTGTAAATTATAAATCCACAGTCTTTCCAAAAACTGTTGCCTTATCCATATCCAGTTTCATATGTGCTTTCTTCATTGACGGTCTGCTCAGAATCAAAGGTGCCTCACTTGATACAACATCCGTGCTAATGAAATGATTCACTCCGGCAACATTGCAAGGGATCACCACTTTTTTCAGTGACTTCAGAGTACTATCATCTCCAAACCTGAAACTTGTGGAACTTTCAAATTCCTTAACCTTGTTACGATTTTCAGCATTCAAGGAGTCCAGGTAACATTTTAACCAGTCAATTCCACACACAGTAGATGTGCAGCCACTGTCCAATACAGCACAATTGAAGGATTCTGCGACCAACACCCTCATTACCAGCGTAAAACTGCTTGTTAATAGGACAATGCCTTCTTTGTGGTTACTATCCTTTTCCTCTTCTGACTCTTCCGTGTCATGTGTCGCATCAAGCACTCGATTTTAAAGTGTTGAACAGTAGAAAGCATAATGGTATTGAGAGTCACATCGAAAACGTCGATTTATCATGCCCCGTGCATTTCTGGGGTTCATCTTCCTATTGTAGGTTCTAACTGGGTTTCTGTCTTCAGAATTTCCCGGTCCCGATCTCCTTCTATATCCTTGGAACCTGTTTGTAGCCGTACAATTTCACCATCCTGTTAGTTGTGTATCCTCCATATTCTGCTTTATTGCAGGCTGACCTATTTGGGTCATCAGAGCCATGGGAATCGAATGTTTTCCCAGAAACGTTTTTAAAGCTTCTGTCATCTGATCGAATAAGGTATCCTTATCTGCAAACTGAACTCCTGTCAAAACCAGGAGCCTATCCATGTTGCTCACGCTAGCGCAGTCAAGTAATTTAAAGGCCAACACGGACTGTGGAAATTCCAGATTGTGTTTCTGCAACCTTTTATATAGCCTGCCAAATTCCATTATATGGTCTTCAATGGGTAAATCCTCTATTTTCCGGAGCCTATCACAATCCGACCATGCTTCATACGCACTTAACAAGTCATCCTTCTTATAAATCTTATCCATATAACGTAATAGAGTCTGCAGACCTACTTCTGAGTCTAACTCTTTCAATTCCAGCTCAGAAAACACTTTGCTCCAGATTTTACTGTTATAAGGTAGAGAAAGAGCCAATGCCACAGCTTGTTTCCTCTTTCCCAAGGCAGTTACCTTAGTCCACATAATTACTGCATTTCTCCATTGGTCGTACGATCTCCTTTCAGAAAATAAGGGGGGGGGGGGGGTAGTCATATCCAGCCATCTTTATCCTAGGTTCAGCCATATATCTTTGGGGGTTTTTTTCTTCTCACTCACTCCTTGGTTTGGTCTGGTAAAGTTGTATCTTTCAACCCATCACATTTGCACAGCAACCATCCTCTGCCACCATTTGTTAGACGTTTCGCTGTTGTTGTATAAAGAGTCAAAGGTTCTGCTCCTTTTCCACAAACACCTTTAATTTACTTCGACAGACTCTGCACAAAACTCAAACATCACATCACCTGCCACAAAGGCCACCTGAAGCCCCTTTATATAATCAGTGTCAATTATTGGATACTTAACATAAACGAGACAACTAATTAGTCTTACTTCGGTGGTAGGCAAAGTAATGGAAAGGGTACTGAGGGATAGGATTTCTGAGCATTTGGAAAGACACTGTCTGATTAGGGATAGTCAGCACGCATTTGTGAGGGGTAGGTCTTGCCTTACAAGTCTTATTGACTTATTTGAGGAGGTGACCAAGCATGTGGATGAAGTTAAAGCAGTGGATGTAGTGTACATGGATTTTAGTAAGGCATTTGATAAGGTTCCCCATGGTAGGCTTATGCAGAAAGTAAGGAGGCATGGGATAGTGGGAAATTTGGCCAGTTGGATAACGAACTGGCTAACTGATAGAAGTCAGAAAGTGGTGGTGGATGGCAAATATTCAGCCTGGAGCCCAGTTACCAGTGGCGTATCGCAGGGATCAGTTCTGGGTCCTCTGCTGTTTGTGATTTTCATTAATGACTTGGATGAGGGAGTTGAAGGGTGGGTCAGTAAATTTGCAGATGATACGAAGATAGGTGGAGTTGTGGATAATGAGGAGGGCTGTTGTCGGCTGCAAAGAGACATAGATAGGATGCAGAACTGGGCTGAGAAATGGCAGATGGAGTTTAACCCTGACAAGTGTGAGGTTGTCCATTTTGGAAGGACAAATATGAATGCGGAATACAGGGTTAACGGTAGGGTTCTTGGCAATGTAGAGGAGCAGAGCGATCTTGGGACCTATGTTCATAGATTTTTGAAAGTTGCCACTCAAATCGATACAGCTGTGAAGAAGGCCTATGGTGTGCTAGCGTTCATTAGCAGAGGGATTGAATTTAAGAGCCGTGAGGTGATGATGCAGCTGTACAAAACCTTGGTAAGGCCACATTTGGAGTACTGTGGGCAGTTCTGGTCACCTCATTTTAGGAAGGATGTGGAAGCCTTGGTAAAGGTGCAAAGGAGATTTACCAGGATGCTGCCTGGAATGGAGAGTAGGTCTTACGAGCAAAGGTTGAGGGTACTAGGCCTTTTCTCATTAGAACGGAGAAGGATGAGGGGCGACTTGATAGAGGTTTATAAGATGATCGGGAAATAGATAGAGTAGACAGTCAGAGGCTTTTTCCCCGGGTGGAACAAACCATTACAAGGGGACATAAATTTAAGGTAAATGGTGGAAGATATAGGGGGGATGTCAGAGGTAGGTTCTTTACCCACAGAGTAGTGGGGGCATGGAATGCACTGCCTGTGGAAGAAGTTGAGTCGGAAACGTTAGGGACCTTTAAGCGGCCTTGGTACCTTGGATAGGTACATGGATTAGGGTAGAATAATGGAGTGTAGATTAATTTGTTCTTAAGGGCAGCGTGGCAACATTGTGGATAGCACAATTGATTCACAGCTCCAGGGTCCCAGGTTCGATTCCGGCTTGGGTCACTGTCTGTGCGGAGTCTGCACATCCTCCCCGTGTGTGCGTGGATTTTCCTCCGGGTGCTCCGGTTTCCTCCCACAGTCCAAAGATGTGCAGATTGGGTGGATTGGCCATGATAAATTGCCCTCAGTGTCCAAACTTCTATGATAATCTATGATTAACCTAGGACAAAAGTTCGGCACAACATCTTGGGCCAAAGGGCCTGTTCTGTGCTGTATTTCTCTATAATTGGAATGTATCTGAACCCATTACTTAACATCAGGGCCAGCCTGGTGGGGGGGTGGTTGGGGGGGGGTGGGGGGGTGGTGGGGGGGGGTCTCCACCGTGGTCTGGCCCGCGATCGGGGCCTACTGATCGGCAGTCCGGCCTCTCGTTCTGGGGCTTCTTTTGCTACGAGCCGACCCATGTACCCCTACGCCATGTTGTGTCGGGGCCAGAGCTGAGCAGGCTACTGCGCATGCGCGCATTTGCGCCAGTCACAGTGCGCATGCGCGCATTCGCGCCGATCGCAGCGCACATGCGCAGACCCGCGGCACCCATTTGATGATCATATCGGCAGCTGGAGCGGCGTGGGTCGCTCCAGTGCCGTGGCTGGCCTCCGGTAGGGCAGAGGATCACTACACTTAGTGGTTCGATGACGCCGTCGTTAAACTCTCCAGTTTTTACGACGGCGTCAACACTCTGCCTTCAGATGGGAAATCCCGCCCAGGATAACTTGGGCGGGATTCTCCGTTAGCCGGCGGCAAAATCGGGAATTGCGATTCGCCGGAGAATAGCTTCCGACAGCAAAATCGCGGCAGGCACTGACTTGACGACAAATTGCGATTTTCCGTTACCTCGAAAACGGTGTCAATACGTTTCACTCCGCACGTACAAAAGACACCATTTGCATATCATTAGCGGGCACGAATCGTTATTCTCCAGGGCCTCTGTGAATATCTGCCTCCGATGGGCCGAGTTCCCGATGGCGCGGTTCACTGTGCTTTTAAAATCCGTGAAACCGGCACGGTGGCTGCTGTGGGAGAGAGAGGGATTATGGAAAGTGTCCAACATCACCACAATTTTCTGACAGTTGTGCCGCTGGCCGGTGGCTTCTGCCAGGGCCGGGGGGGGGGGGGGGGGGGGGGGGGAAGTAGTGGGGGGTTGCCAGGAGGTGGGCAGCGGGGTCAGGGTGGACCGACACGGAACACAGAGTTGCTAAGAATATCTAACCTCTGTGTGCTTTCTAATCTCCTTGGTATTCTCACTCTATAAACTACTGTTGTGATCTTGTTGATTGGTCTGCTGACTCATTTGACTCATGTTCAATTTGGAGTATTTTGTATAAGCTCGATACAGACTGTGTATGAACCACATGCGGCCTTCATTTTCTCATTTGCAACAGCTATGAACATCATTCTAATATAACCCTTCATGATCGTGGCCAAAGCTCGAAATGTTGACTTTCCATTTTGCTTTCCTCAGTCGGGGTTATCTTTGCAAACAGCTGTGAGATGCCGAACTCGCATTTAGAAAGAGGTCACATCAGCCTGACATCTGACTGCGGTTATTTTTCTGCACAGTTAGTTGTGGTTTGAACACCTATAAAACACAAGAATTGGCTTTCTCAACAAAGCCAGGATGACCTACAGTCCAGAACACCTCAAGAGATACCAAAGCACAATGCTTCATATAGAAAGCTCTTCCATCCCAGGTTTAATTCCCTGCTTGGGTCACTGTCTGTGCGGAGTCTGCAGGTTCTCCCCGTGACTGCGTGGGTTTCCTCCGGGTGCTCCGGTTTCCTCCCACAGTCCAAAGATGTACAGGTTAGGTGGATTGGCCATGATAAATTGAGCTCAATGTCCAAAAAGGTTAGGCTGGGTTACCGGGATAGGGTGGAGGAATGGGCTTAGGTGGGATATCTTTCCAAGGGCACGTGCAAACTCGAAGGGCCGAATGGCCTCCTTTTGCAGTGTAGATTCTATGATTCTATGAAAAATGTAAGGAAGTGCGACTTCTTATTCATTCACGGGATGTGGCCGTTGTGAACTGGGCTAGCATTTATTGTCCTTGCACTAAGCACCTTTCCAGGCCATTTCAGAGGACATTTAACAGTCAACCATCGCTGTGGATCTGGAGTCACATGTAGACCAGACCAAGTAAGGACGGCAGATCTCCATCCCTGGAGAGCATTAGTGAACCAGATGGGTTTTTACAACAATCAGCACTGATTTCATGGTCATCACTAGACTTTTAATTCCAGATTTTTATTGAATTCAAATTCCACCATCTGCCGCTGTGGGATTCAAACCTGTGTCCCAGAGCATTACCCTGGGTCTCTGGATTACCCGTCCAGTGAAAATACCACCACCTCCCCTTGATACCATTCGTTGTATTGTTGGCTGCTTTTTCTTTGGAAGGATAGACAATTGGGAGTTTGCTGTCCTTCTGCACTGTAAATTCTATGAAATCTATCTGTGTCCATTAACGTAGGAGGAATATGGTTTGCAAGGTATTGCACAGAGCATTTAGCATCCGCTCCAACTGGCAAGAAATTATCCCAGTATAAATAATAAATTCCTGAATTAAATTGCTTCTTGCACCACATCCTTTTCCTTTTCATGAGTGTGGTTAGCTGCATTATGACTAATGCTTTTGTCAGCCATATGTTATGCTACTGCATCAGCCCACTGACCCCTTCAAATCCTATTCAATTAAAAGCCAACTATAAAATGCCTCAAGGCAAATATAATCCCAGATAGAATCCATTAACCCCCAATAATCATTGCAATAAAATCGTCAATTGCAGCAGGCTGCTTTAGACTCGGAGAGATTGACCAAGTTCTTTGAACCAGTGACACACCTGGGCTGAGTAATGGCAACTAGGGCAACAACAACATATTTATGTAGTGCCTTAACATAATGAAAGGCACTTCACAGGAACGTGATAAAACAAAATGTGACATTGTGTTACATAAGGAGATGTTAGATCAGATGGCCGAAAGCTGGTGCAAAGAGGTAGGCTTCAAAGAGTCTTTTTTTAATTTAAAGAGTGCTCAATTCTTTTTTTTCCGATTAAGCGACAAGTTAGTGTGGTCAATCCACCTACCCTGTACATCTTTTGGGTTGTGGGGGTGAGACCCACGTAGACACGGGGAGAATGTGTAAATCCCACATGGACAGTGACCCGGGGCCAGGGATTGAACCCGGGCCCTTGACGCTGTGAGGCAGCAGTGCTAACCACTTTGCCACTGTACTGCCCAAGAAATGGCTTTAAGAAGGAAATTGAAGGAGAGAGGCCGAGAGTTGGAGGGAGGGAGTTCAAAAGCTTCTGGCAACTGAATGCACGGCTACCAATAGTAGAGCGATTAAAATCAGGCATGCTTAAGGGACCAGATTTAGGTGAGTGTAGATGTCTCGGAGAATTTTTTTATTGTATATTTTTATTAAGAGTTTTTCCATTTTTGTTTTAACACACCATGCAATAAATCCTCAGGATTGGTACAACAGCATAAGTACCTCAGCATACACAAATGCAGAAAAAGACAGGTGAACAATTGTACGGTTGGTTGAGCTTAATCATTAAACTTGGTGCCTCTGTATGTACATAGAACATAGAAAATACAATGCAGAAGGAGATAATTCGACCCATCGAGCCTGCACCGACCCACTTACGCCCTCACTTCCACCCTATCCCCTAACCCAATAACCCCTCCTAACCTTTTAGGAAACTAAGGGCAATTTAGCATGGCCCATCCACCAAACCTGCACATCTTTGGACTGTGGGAGTAAACCGGAGCACCTGGAGGAAACCTATGCAGACACGGGGAGAACGTGCAGACTCCTGTTGCCAATTGGCACCGGAGTAAGGTTGCCAATTAATAATGATGCTCTTTAGAGTCGCCAGATATCAAATGATACCACCACAAGGCTTTACCGGATATTGGTCAAAGACCAAACAACCAGTTAGTCAGTTCAAGTTCAAAGATAGTTTATTTACACACAAGGATTACTTTGACATACAACATAAAACACTACAAGGTAAACTACACCTAACAACTACAATAACCTATACTTAACTTCAGAGCAACCGGCTCTATGCAGATGGACAAGGCCTTTGTCCAGACCTTGCGTGGCTGGGTGGAAGAAGTGGCTCTGTTTCTGCTGGGCTCATCCGTCTGGTAGCGATCATTGGTCTTGAACTTGTCTTCTGGTCATTATGCTGCACTTGGGTTGGCATAGGCCGGATCCAAGAGAGACCGAACACATGGCTGTGACTCTTTTTATCCCTCTGAGATTCCGTGCTCTTTGGGGGCGGTCCTTAGCTTTGGACCCAATAATTCAGCAGGCTTCGATCACTGCCTTCGATTTTGGCCAATAAAGGGGCGGGTGCCTTGATGGCTGGGCGTGTCCTGAGCGGTCATTGACCTTGGCTGTTTGGGTTTTCTTAGCAAAGGGAGTGGCGCAGGTTAGTCTGCATCTGTATCGCGTATCTGAGCACAGTCCTTTTGTTCTGGGGAAATGGGCCATTAGAATGCAAACGAGCAGGGGTTTCGATCGAGTCTAGCCAGCTGGGTTGCAAATACACACACAAGCTCTGAGTGTGTCTGAGTCCTGGGCTGACCATAATTCCCATGGTCCTTTGCAGGTGGCCATCTGAGATGGCTACACTCAGCACAGTCAGTGACTCAGTGGGGAATCGAACCTGGGACCTTAGCGCTGTGAAGCCACAGTGCTATCCACTTGTGCTACCGTGCTGCCCACCTACGGCTAAGGTAGAAGAATTAAGAAGAGGATTAAGCCATGAAAACATGGTAAAATGGCACACACCTTCACGTGTGGCGAATGCTCGTAGAGCCAAAGTAAATATAGGATAAGATTTCAGCGCCATATCCGCACCAAAACATATCTTCCCCCAACTCTAAACATTATACAGGCATCAATACAGATTATGATCTGTTTTTCTCATTAACCTGTCTGTACCTTTACAGGAACCAGTCAACAATTCTTTAATCTCAAAAAAGGGGAAAGAAATCCCGCAACAAATTTGCAAAAATATTAGTTCCAAGAGGATCTTTTACATATGACCACAAGACACAACATATCCTCAAGTTCAAGCAAAGTACAGAACAAACATCAACCACAGATTTATACAGCGAAGACCCGCAAATATTCAGACAGTTGGTTCAGATTGTCGTCATTTCAGTCGGAATCGCCTAGACCACTGATAATGACAGGATACGAAGATACTACCGGGAACAGAGGATCTCAGGATTCTAGGATATAGCCATGAGCACATGGCCCCATGACGCACCCCCCAACCCCAACCCCCACCACAAGATGAAAATGGAAAAAGCTGTACCTTCGAAACTTCCCAAGACATCAGATCAAGAAGGAACATTCCAGGCAAAGGAGAGCAGCAGGATGCCGCCCTCGATATCAGACATGGCGTGGCATTGCACACTCTCATATACCGGAACCAGTAATCCAAGGGTACCCACACCAAGACTAGCTATGCAACTGACCACACGCCTTTCCAGTCACATCAGCGGCACTGCTCCATGTTAGGAATGGGTTAAGAGACATTCCAATTACATGTCAAATTGATGTTAAGTATCGAATAATTGACACTGATATGTAAAGAGGTTGCAGGTGGCCCTCGTGGTGTGGTGATAGAGTTTTGTATAGTGTGTTCAAGGAAAATAGATGTGTTTGGGAAAGGAGCAGAACTCTCGACTCTTTACTCAACAGCAACCTGAAGCTCACACTCCACCCCCATTGATACTAGAAAATTTGCATCCTCCATCAAGGACACCCCACCAACAAGGAGAAGAAGGATTGTCGAGACACCCATCAACTGGACATCTTGGGAGGGGTACAATCTTACCCCCCCCCCCCCCCTTCCCCCTGCCCACCCTCAACACAATAACAGGGAAACCGTCTGAGACACAATATAACAAATTGGAGCCTATATCAGGGGCCCTTCTTACCCCAAGTAGGGAAAGAAAGCCTGAAAGAGAGGAACATCAGGACTATCCAAATGATACCAGATAAGGTCAAGTATCATACACCTTCGCAAAAAGGATATCCGTGTCAGAACAGTGCAGCAAAAAGCGGGTCACTGTCTCCCTATGGGAGCCGGGCCTTAAGTATGAGGGAAATATGGAAGTTTAGTAGACCATAGGATCATAGAATTCCTACAGTGAAGAAGGAAGACATTCAGCCCATTGAGTCTGCTCTGACCCCCCAAAAGTGCACTCTACCTAAATCCAGTCCCCCGCCAATTCCCATAACTCCCCATAATCTAACCTGCACATGCCTAGACACAAAGAGACAGTTTAACCTGGCCAATCCACCTAATCTGCATATCTTTGGTATGTGAGAGAAAACTGGAACACCCGGAGGAAACCCACGCAGACACCCGACCTGACCTAGGTAAACACAGTAACTACTGCCCTAACCTACTCAATTAAATGGCCACTGCCACTACCCACATAGCCAAGTAATTATTGAAGACCAACCCAAGGAAGTTGAGCCAATCAAGGATTAACCAACCAACCTGGGCATGCACAATTACATATTTCCCAACAATGCCAGAGATGCCAAACAAAAAGAATTATTATAAGAAATCCAGCCCTCCCTCGAATTCATGATCTGTCCGGGCTTTCATGGGAGACAAGCAAGGATTCCATAATCGCAAAATAACGAAAGTACAAAAGAAAAACACGACACTGATAGTTCTAACTGGGGGCTTTCCTCATCCACAATGGGGACTTACATGGCCATTCCAACCACTTCCCCACCAAACCATCTACCTGTCACCTAGAAATCTAGGCCCCGATGGGAAGTGATGAATCATCATGTCCAGCTGCCTCCAACCCTACCTGATGAACATCGATAACAAGACAATGTGAGACTCGTGGTTGGGTCCTCGACCACCCCCAGGCCTAGAAGATCAAATACTGCTCTGACAAACTAGAAATACCCAGCCATCAAACTGAGATTGCAAAAGCATGGCAGCCAGGTCTCAAATTCGACTTGGAATTGGTCCCCTTAGGAGACTGGTGCACAAAGACTCCTAGTCCGGCCCCATCTCCCTGAATCAACCAGGATATTTGACATACCATGCAATAGGATTCCCAAGGACTGAAGGGGAGCGCCCACCAAGGAGACTGCCTTTTCGACTGACAGGATTCTCTTTGCTTTGCTTCATCCATTCGCTTCAGGATATTTTGCAGTTCATCAATGTGAGCACCAAGATCCTGTGCCATGGTGCCGAGACTATCGTCTACAACATCATCCACAATGGCAGCCATCATCACCGAAGCACAGGCCGGCTCACCTGAAAAACTGCCACTGCAATGCCGGGGCCTCACCCCAGCTGCCCCCGGCCGCCTGAATCAAACGAGGATCTTTTGACTTAACTTGACTCCCCATCGTCAAAATCTAGCTAGCATCTTCCAGCAACATAGAACATAGAACATTACAGCGCAGTACAGGCCCTTCGACCCTCGATGTTGCGCCGACCTGTGAAACCACTCTAAAGCCCATCGACACTATTCCTTTATCATCCATATTTACTACTCTCTGAGTAAAGAACCTACCTCTGACATCTGTCCTATATCTATCTCCCCTCAATTTAAAGCTATGTCCCCTCGTGCTAGCCAGCACCATCCGAGGAAAAAGGCTTTCACTGTCCACCCTATTTAATCCTCTGATCATCTTGTGTGACTCAATTAAATCACCTCTTAACCTTCTTCTCTCTAACGAAAACAGCCTTAAGTCCATAGCACAAGATATACACACAAGGAACAAATAATTACAGGTTGTGCATCAGAATTTAAAAAAAGGATTAAAAGATGACCAGCCATTCCCGTCTCACATCACGTGACTCTCTCGGATGAGAATGTTAACATTGCTTGACTGGGAGTCACTGTAAGTCAGCAAGCAGTGATGATCATGGAACGGGACCTTAATGTGATGCATTAGATGTTGATACATGACTCAGTTGTGTGCACAATGGACGATTGCCTGTTGGAAAAGCCAGAAAAGGATTTGAGTAAAATGATTGGCCATTCAATATACGTATTGGATAAGTTTTAAACACTGGCAGCTACGCTGCAATTTGGAAAATTGCCCAGATGTGTCCTGTATACAAGAAACAGGACAAATCCAACCGACCTATCAGCGAACTCTCCATCATCAGCAAAGTGTTGGAAGGAGTCATCAACAGTGCTATCAAGCGTCACTTACTCAGCAATAATTGTCACTCAGCTCCTGACCTCATTATAGCCTTGGTTCAAACAAAGAGCTGAATGCCAGAGGTGGTGAGAGTGACTGCCCTTGACATCAAGGCAGCATTTGATGCAGTTTGGCATTAAGGAGCCAAGGGCAACTGGAGTCAATGAGAATCAGGGAGGAAGCTCCCCTGGTTGGAGTCATACCTAGCAAAAAGCAAGATGGTTCTGGTTCTTGGTGATCAGTCATATTAGTTCGAGAACATCACTGCAAGAATCCTTCGAGGTAGTGTCCGAGGCCCAACAATCTTCAGCTGCTCATCAATGACCTTCCTTCCATCATAAGGTTGGAAGTGGGGATGAACACTCATTTTCACAATGTTCAGCACCATTCGCAACTTGGATAACATTCACTACCATTATCATTGCTGCTTAAAGGAGCCCTAGCTAAACTGGAGTCAATGGGAATCAGGGGGAAAAGTCTCCACTGGTTGGAGTCATTCATGGCTCAAAGGAAGATTATTGTGGTGGTTGGGAGTCAATCATCTCAGCTCCAGCACATCACTGCAGGGGTTCCTCAGGATAGTGTTCTAGGCCCAGCCATCTTCAGCTGATTCATCAATGACCTCCCTTCCTTCATAAGGTCAGAAGTGGGGATGTTTGCGGATGACGGCACAATGTTCAGCACCATTTGCAATTCCTCAGATAATGAAGCAGTCCATGTCCAAATGCAGCAAGATCTGGACGATATCCAGGCTTGGGCTGACAAGTGGCAAGTTACATTCATGCCACAGAAGTGTCATGCAATGACCATCTCCTACAAGAGACCATCTCCTACAAGAGAGGATTGAACCATCGCCCCTTGACATTCTGGGCAGCACGGTAGCACAACTGGATAGTACTGAGGCTTCACAGCGCCAGGGTCCCAGGTTCGATTCCCCGCTGGGTCACTGTCTGGGTGGAATTTTCACGTTCTCTCCATGTCTGCGTGGGTTTCCTCTGGGTGCTCCGGTTTCCTCCCATGGTCCAAAGACGTGCAGGTTAGGTGGATTGGCCATGATAAATTGTCCTTTGTGACCAGAAAGGTTAGGAGGGGTTATTGGGTTACGGGGATAGGGTGGAAGTGAGGGATTAAGTGGGTCGGTGCAGACTCGATGGGCCAAATGGCCTCCTTCTTTACTGTATGTTCTATGTTCTATTCAGTTGCATTACCATCGCTGATCAATGGGAGTTATCATCGATCAGAAACTGAACTGCAATAGCCATATTAATACTGTGGCTACCAGGGCAGGTCAAAGGCTAAGAATCCTATGGCGAGTAACTCACCTCCTGATCCCTCAAAGACAGTCCACCATCTACGAGGCACAAGTCAAGAGTGTAATGGAATACTCACCACTTGCCTGGATGAGTGGAGCTCCAACAACACTCAAGAAACTTGACAGCATCCAGGACAAAGCACCCCACTTGCTCGCTACCCCTTTCACAAATATTCGAACGCTCCACCACCGCCGAACAGTGGCAGCCGTGTATACCATCTACAAGATGCACTGCAGGAACTCACCAAGGCTCCTTAGGCAGCACCTCCCAAACCCACGACCACTACCATCTGGAAGGACACGAGCAGCCAATACCTGGGAACCCCATCACCTGGAGGTTCCCCTTCAAGTCAATCACCATCCTGACTTGGAAATATATTGCTTTACCTTCACTGTCGCTGGGGCAAGATACTGGAACTCTCTCCCTAACAGCACAGTGGGTATACCTAAACCTCAAGGTCTGCAGCAGTTCAAGAGGGCAATTCACCACCAACTAGGGATGGGCAAAAAATGCTGGCCTAATCAGCGACAGCCACATCCTGCAAAATGAATTTTAAAAACCTTGTCAATAAAGGTAATAAAGTTTTTCAATGCATCACCAAGGCATTTGAATGTAAGTTTAAACAAGTCATCTTGACTCCATAAAATTTCGTGCCAATGCCACTTTCAAATTATTGTGTATGCTTTTGAGATCTCTACCTTCAAATTGATATTGATACACCTAAAATGGTTAAGAATATGGATAAGAATGATTCTTGGGTTTAGATTTTGAAATATACAGATTGAATGACATAACAGTACTTAAGCTAATCAAAATCATGAGGGGTCTGGACAGAGTAGATAGGGAGAAACTGTTCACATTCATGAAAGAATCATTTGCACTACACATGTGCCAGACAATGACGATCTCCAACAAGAGAGGATCCACCTATTCTTCCTTGACATGCAATTTCATTGCCAACTGTCATGTGAGAGTACCTTTAAGAAATGGGTGTTTATAAATGGGTGTGTATATAAATATCTGTAGTGAGAGTACCTTTTAAGAAATGGCTGTTTATTACTGCAGTGATGTCAGAGAGTGGATGGAGCTGGGCTGTCTGTCAGCTTTTTACTTTTGTTTTAGGCTGTTTGCTGCAGGGTGTGTTTTCAGAGCTGGATAGCTGCAGTCACAGCAGAAGGTGTATTAGAGTCTCTCTCTAAAGACTGTAAATCGATCCTGGTAAATTAAAACTAATAACAGTAGTGACTTTAACCTGATGTGCTTCTGGTAAAAGGTATTTTAAGTCTTCTGGATGTTGTTTGGGAAGTTATTAAGCATTACTTAATGTTCTATTCTTTGGGGGTTGTATTTGAATTAATGGTTGCTAAGATGTTCACTCTATGTTTTAAAAAGGTTAACTTGAGTTCGTAGAATAAACATTGTTTTGCTTTAAAAGATACTTTTCCATTTCTGCTGTACCACACCTGTAGAGTGGGCCGTGTGCTCCCACTTTATATTAAAAGTTGTGGGTCAGACGAACTCCATGATACACTTTGGGGTTCTCTAAACCCTGGCCCATAACACAACCCTTAAACCCCACTATCAACAGAAACCGAACTGGACTAGCCAGATAAATACTGTGTTTACCAGAGCAGGGCAAAGGTGAGGAATCCTGCAACAATTAACTCACCTCATGACTCCCCAAAGCCTGTCCACCATCTCTACAAGGCACAAGTCAGGAGTGTTACCCAGTACTCTCTATTTACCTCGATGAGTGCAGCTCCAACCACACTCTAGAAGCTCGACACTATCCAGGACAAAGCAAACCATTTGATTGCCACCCTTTCAACAAACATTCAATTCCCTCACCACCGACAAGCAGTGGCAGCCCATGTGTACCATGTACAAGATGCCCTGTAGGAACTTGCCAAGGTTTCTTAGGCAGCACCTTCCAAACCCAAGACCACTATCATCTTGGACAAGAGCAGCAGATACCTGGGAACACCTCCACCTGGAGGTTCTTCTCCAAGTCACTAACCAACCTGACTTGAAAATACATTGACGGTCCTTCACTGTCAAGATCCTGGAACTCCCTCCCTAACAGCACTGTGTGCGTACTTACACCTCAGGAATTGCAGTGGTTCAAGAAGGCAACTCACCACCACTTTCTGAAGAACAACTAGGAATAAGCAATATATGCTTACCTAGCCAGCAATGCCCACATTCTGTAAATTAATTTAAAAAAAGGAGAGGACACAGACTTAAAGTAATTGGTGACCGAAGTAAAAACGATATGAGAAAACGCTTTCTCATGAAGCAAGTGGTTTGGAATGAACTGCTTGAGAATATGGAGGCAAGTTCAATCGAAGCATTCAGAAGGGAATTGGACTGCTTTCTGACAAGGAGGAATGTGCCGGGTGAGGGGGCGAAGAGGAGAGAGCGCAACTATTCACTTTTGCTCAGTTGGAGAGCTGGTACAGACATGATGTGCTAAATGGCCTCCTTATGCGCTGTAATGATTCTGTGAAGAAAAGAAAACTGGGAGAAGGCAAAGTCCCAAGTCTTTAAAACATTGGTGGCCACAGATAACACAGATGTAAACAGGTGATTTCAATTAAAATGTGATTGCAAAACTACAGGATGTAATTTCAAACATTCAGAAGCCTCAGTGAATGAGAAGAATGTTATTTCCCACAGAATTGAATATGAGTGGGCCGGCCACCCATCATAAACAACAACTGCTGTTGTCGCATGTAACTCCTTATATGTAAATCTGGAGAATTTCTGATTAAGAATGGACAAGGCGTTTCAACAACAGAAAATAAGACAATCCTCTTTTAAGTTTTTGATTTCACTTCTTTAGCTGAAGTTGATTAGAATTTGATACCAGACTTAGACTGATAATTTTTAGCTTTGACTTAATCAGCTATTAGCACCAATAAGGGATTTGAAATTATTATCCTTCTGAATGCTCAACTATGATTGTTCACCTCTTTTATCAGATTAAATACATTTCCAAGATCACTAATGGTGCAAATAATCTGGTTGAAAGTGTTGCACGTGATGGTGTAAATAGACTTTTCTCATTCCCTACTCCAGTGCTTCCCAAACCTTTTCTCAGTCTGACCCAGAGTTGTTTTGTTCTTTCATGGGATAGGGCAAAGCTAGTGTTTGTTACCTATCCCTAATTGCCCTTGAGCTAACTGGCTTGCTAGGGCACTTCAGAGGGCTAAGAGTCACTATCCTGGATCTAGAGTCACATGTAGCCAAACCAGTTATGGATGGCAGGATTTCCTTCCATAAAAGATGTTAATGGGGCAGATGGGTTTTCTGACAATAGACAATGGTCAGACTTTTTATTGAATTCAAATTTCACATCAGCCATGGTGGGATTTGAACTCCAGTCCCCAGAGCATTAGGCTGGATGACTGGGCCATTAAAGGCATGATATTAATGGCACTATGTAAATGGTAAGTGGTTGTTGAACTTCTATGACAATCAATTATATTTTCATGGCCCCTCATTACTGAGATCAGTTTTTAAATTCCAGAATTAATAATTGAACATAAATTCCACCGTAACAAGTCTTACAACACCAGGTTAAAGACCAACCGGTTTGTTTTGAATCACTAGCTTTCGGAGCACTGCTCCTTCCTCAGGTGAATGAAGAGGTAGGCTCCAGAAACATATATATAGACAAAGTCAAAGATGTAAGACGATACTTTGAATGTGAGTCTTTTCAGGTAATTAAGTCTTTACAGCGCCAGATGGAGGAACTGGAGAGCATCCTCCAGTGTTATGGGTTGCAGTGTGGAAGAGTCCTCCTGTTCTTCTAGTGATACTGACCATGAGTCCTCCCGTTTTGTGGGTGGCGCTGTCACTGTCGCTGAGTCCTCCCAAGCTTTGGGTGGTGCTGTCACTGAGTCCTCCTGAGCTCCAGGTGGCGCTGTTATTGAGTCCTCCCGAGCTCTGGGTGGTGCTGTCACTGAGTCCTCCCAAGCTCCGGGTGACGCTCTCGATGAGTCCTCCCGTCCTGTTGGTGCCACTGTGACCGAGTCCTCCCATACTGTGGGTGGCGCCGTTGCCGAGTCCTCCCGAGCTCAGAGTGGCGCTGTCGCTGAGTCCTCCCGTCCTGTGGGTGGCGCTGTTACTGAGTCCTCCCGTACTGTGGGTGACGCTGTCGCCGAGTCCTCCCGTTCTCCGGTGGCGCTGTCACTTAGTCCTCCCGTGCTCCGGGTGACGCTGTCGCCGAGTCCTCACGTGCTCCGGTGGCGCTGTCACTTAGTCCTCCCGGGCTCCGGGTGGCGCTGTCACTAAGGCCTCCCGTGCTCCGGGTGACGCTGTCACCGAGTCCTCCCGTGCTCCGGGTGACGCTGTCGCCGAGTCCTCCCGTACTCCGGGTGGCGCTATCACTAAGACCTTCCGGGTGACGCTGTCGCCGAGTCCTCCCGAGCTCCGGGTGGCGCTGTCACTGAGCCTTCCGCAGCTCCGGGGGGTCACCGAGTCCTCCCGTGCTCCGGGTGGCGCCGAGTCCTCCCGTACTCCGGGTGGCGCTATCACTAAGACCTTCCGGGTGATGCTGTCGCCGAGTCCTCCCGAGCTCCGGGTGGCGCTGTCACTGAGTCTTCCGCAGCTCCGGGGGGTCACCGAGTCCTCCCGTGCTCCGGGTGGCGCCGAGTCCTCCCGAGCTCCGGGGGTCGCCGAGTCCGCCTGAGCTCCGGGTGGCGCCGAGTCCTCCCGAGCTCCGGGTGGCGCCGAGTCCTCCCGAGCACCGGGTGGCGCCGAGTCCTCCCGAGCACCGGGTGGCGCTGCTCCGGTGTTTTCGGGGTTGCAGCGGTTCGTGAGCCAAATCCTCCCCCGGATATTTGGATGTAAACAGATGCTGTTCTGCCGCTCTGTTGCTGGCTGAAGCGGCAAAAGGCGGATTATTTTAGCGGAGCCGCTGCTGGGATGTCGCCGGGGGGTGTGGAGGACTCGGGCCGGCTGCTGAACGAGCTGCTGATGCAGAGGAAGTGGCTGGGGGTCGGCCTCCTGGTGTTGGCCTGTCTCATCCTCCAGCTCCTGCTCAACATCTGGTTGCTATGCGTTTCGGTGCTGCTGGTGTTGCTAGGGGGCTGGTTGGGCTCACAGCTGGTGCTCAGCCCCACCAACCTGGTGCACCTGGAGAGGTTTATCAGGTTGGAGCCCACCCTCCCCCCAGCAGAGTCAGAGCAGCTGCTGGCCAAGGAGATTGAAGGCACCATCACCAAGATCATCAGGGATTTTGTCACCTCTTGGTACAGGACTGTCAGCCAGGAGCCAGAGTTTGAGAATGAGGTGCAGAGAGCCATGCATGCCATGACCCTGGAGCTGAAGAGGAGGATGGAGTGCGTGGACAGGAAG